>NC_135857.1:5511190-5836190 GCF_031162955.1 Sander vitreus
CAACGATATTGTAGTTTTGACTATTTGTGCTTTCACAAAGTAATTACACAATGAGACTTTTGATAAATAATCATCAGTAATGTAGATATGACTAAGTGGGTAAAGGCAAATAATATAACAGTTACAACAGTCTGGTAAGTTAAGAAGATTACATAACTTCATTGTAATGCAGCCTTTAAAACCAGGAAAAGACAACACTTATGCCATATTATGATATCCAAAATCTAAGACGATATCTAGTCTCATATCACGATATCGATATAATAGATATATTGCCCAGCTCTAGGATGTATCTGTGGAAAGACAATCTCCTCACAATAAGCACGCCACATTACAGTATGGCAGATCTTACAGGAGGAAGGGGCCATTCCAGGAGTTTGTAAGTAAGGGTGGCACAGGGAAGGGACCAAAAAGATCACATTCATTATTAATTAGGGGCCGAGCGCCGACAGCGGCTCATCCAATTTACATGAAACTTATAATGTGTGGTCTACATGTGATACTGAGGCACCACCTATACTTTAACCACGCCCACTTACTCCGGCCACGCCCCTTTCATACCATTTGAACCGTTTAAGGTAGTCTTGTGTGAGGTATCATTGAACTCAGCAGAGAGTTCCCTTTTCATTGGTGACGATTTGCAGTGTCTGAGTGCCGCACAAATGCACGGCCGCAAGGAGCGGCGTCCAACACTAACCCCGACGTGCAAATAAAATACACATTTCTCTATAGGCTCAGTCTGCCACCTTTTTAAATAAAAAAATAAATTCCAGTGCTGGTTCCATGGTATCAGAATTTTGGATAGTCGTCGGATAGTAATTGGTCATGTGACAAGGGCTGGGAAGATTGGCAGAACAGGCAGCCAAGTGACAGTACTATGATCCAATGGAAATCACAGCGCACTAGCCCAATTGATTGGTGGAGGGGCACCAGGGGGAGGCCAATCATATTTCGGGGGGCAGGGGCGCACCCCATGCCCCCCATCTAGCCCCACCCCTGCTTCCAGAACTCAGACCCAGGCTGAGCTGCAGTGGGCAGGAACCTACAGCCTGCATCATACACTCCTCCACGACACACACACACTGTCTGCAGAGTCGATGCACTGTGTGTGTGTGTGTGTGTGTGTTTGGTTTATAGGCCCATGTGCTCCCACCTCCTGTGTATAGCTGACATTTTGGCTGTGCATACACACACACGGTGAGGGTAGAGGGTCAAAAGTTCATCTCCAACATAATTAGCAATAAATTCTTCTTGCTGACATTCCAAAATGGCAGCAAACTTATTAAATCATGACAGACACCCAGGCTGGACTGTGTGTGTGTGTGTGTGTTCGTGTGTTCACTCTCAAACTGCAATACATTTTGAAAATATTAAGCAGTGACAGGGATTATGAACTTTAAAAAAAAAAAAGTCTAGTGCTGATGGATAATTCAAGTGTTTCCCATTAGTTATCTAGATGCAATCTCAAAACCCATCGATGATCAGTCTGACGGCAATTTAGCCTCGTGGGACAAAGGGCAATATTTCAGGGGTTTGGGTGTAGCCAGCCTATACTCGGGCCAAGACAATGGGCGTTTCCCAATACCAAGAATGCAAAGAACAGACTTGTGTTCTTGGGGAGAACGTTCTTGCTAGTTGTACCTGGAAGAATGAACTCGCAAGTTCACAAGCACAGAAAACACTGTTAAGAGTTTGAGACGATGCGTTCTTCCTGTTATTGTTCAACACCCCCAGCACAGAGGCTACCTGCAGGGCTCCAAAATAACAGCTAGAAATAAAAACCACAACAATATAACCACTTTGTATTAAAACAATCTCCGGACAAGAAAACCTCATAATGCTACAACTATTGCAATAATGAAAAATAAAACTTATTGAGCTTTAATTTTATTGTTTATGGTTTAGCTCAAACACCCCTTACTTATTCAAAAGAGTGGAACGTGATTCCTACTATTATTAGTGTATAAGTCAGTTTAAATTAAAAAATAAGTATGCCTATGCACTAGTGTGTCCTATGTGTTCATGAAGATTGATCGTGATCATTTCTATATTATTGTATTTTATTGCACTGTATATGCCCAGGGGAGATGGAAATTAGCAATTCAAATTATAAAGCTTGGCGTCTCCCCTTTAGTCTACAACTGTACATTTATCATACAGACTAAAACTCAACTTCTAATAAATCAATAAACCCACTCAAAAGAGAAGAGAAACGGGTATCTCTCTCTCCCCCGCCTCTGCCTGCTGCGCTGTGTTTGTGTGTTTGTGTGTGTGTGAAGCTGTGGGGTGTGTGTGTGTGCTTGCTTGTGGAGTTTAACTCCGAAAAGACAGTTAACCACAGGTTCCCGTTAATTTTATGATGAACATGTGTTGTGATATTTAAACAAACTCGTCAACGGTGAAATAAAAACCTCTTATTTACGGGACCGGTCTAAAAGACCTCCGGCTTCCAGCAGGGTCTCTGAGCGTGACTATCCGAGCGACGAGCTAGCAGTCCTGGCAGGCGCAAGCTGGCGGCCGCCTCACTTCATGGAGCTTCGAAAACTCTGAAAACTTTGGAGCAAATTATCAATTCGGCAAAGATTTTTTGGGCTGTCTATGTACCGGAAACCCGACCATCATTGAATGCCGAAATGAATGTTGGGATACAGGTGCTGCGAAGTTCATACAAGTTAACAACCAATGCATCCTCGGTAAAATGGGCGTGTCAAGAACATTTCCAGGAATCTTAACTGTTCTTAGTGAAATGCGAACTTGTGTATTGGGACAGTACTTTGGCAACACGAGATGACGTTTCACAGGGACACAAGAACACAAGTCAATAGAAGAACACAGATTGAGAAACGCCCAATGTCTCTTTAAACAGAAATCTGCATCTCAATGCAGAGAAATAGAAAAGGCTAATAAAAAGCTAAATCGATACCGATGGGTTCTGAGATTGCATTTCGACCAATGCGTTATTTTGCTCTTCACACTTTTCAGTATGTACAAAATGTGATTAGCGTAGAAACGTGTTTTATACAGATCATATGTGCATGGGTAGATATCGGTGGTGCACACTGACGGCCTGACCGCAGCAGCCTCTGGCTTTACCAGCACTTTACATCTACTACCAGTTCACCTGGAACTCCCAAACCGCCAGTAACTCTGCCGTTGTTTTTCACATAGAGCCTAAAGTTAGCTACGATAGCTGATATTAACGGTAACGCTTGTTTTAGCGGAATTATATAATGTCAGTGCAGTTAAGTGTAACCAGCCCGGTTCTATGTGAAAACAACAACAGCAGAGAGAATCAGACTCACTGAACATACCTGCTTTCAGGGACTGCAGGTGAACTCATGAAGATGTTAGCATACGCTAGCTGTGTGCTAATGCTGGGCTTCAGGGCAGCGGGCTGTGGGTCCAGAAGCCTCTCCAGATCAGATGTAGCCTAAAACTCACTCTCCTTCCCTCTCCCATCAAACCCCTTCCCTCAATATCAAAACAGTGACAGAAAGTTGAAACTTAAAAGATACTGAAAAAAGAGTGACATGACACCCTTTTTAGTGTCCTCAAAAAGAGTGTCCCAAACTCCCCCAAGTGCTATCCGTATCCTGAAATACATGCTACAAAGCAGTACATAGGGTTTATTGTTTTCCCTACTTTCTACCCCCCTACTTCACCCTTTCTTGGACCATTCCCATTTTAAAACTCTGCCTTCATTTTGATCACTACTACACACCTGTAAGGTACTGTACCTTGCGCGGCTGCGACGCTGTGACAAATCAGTCCACAGACAGACATGTGAACAGGTACATGTGTCTATGTGCAGACAGCAGGTTCCAGCATGCAAGACTTCACCCTGGGAAAGCAGCACATTGGTGCTTGGGGTATTCTACTCTACACACACTTATGTGAAGCAATATAGGGCATATTAATAAAAAATATTGCTAAACATTAAAAGAAATTTAAAGACAGAGGCAACGAGCAATTTCAACGTTCTCTGTCACAGTTACATGATACATTACAGTGTAGCCCTAGACTGGGTAAACCCAGCCCGATCTGCCGGCTATTTGATTTTGCCCTGCAGCTCAGGCTGGAAACCTGTAAATTTTTCTATCCTGCTTCCATTACAAATCTGCGGGGACCAATTACAAACTGGCTATCCACCTGGCGCGCTATTGGCAGGTTTAACACGATGACGATAGAGAAGCGACAGCAAGCAGCAGGCATCCATGCTTACGCAAGGTAACCTAACCCCATTTGTACAGGTCCTATCCCCTGACCAATCGGCTTTCCTAACCTCAACCACTCAAGGTCAAATGCCTAACCCCAACCAATCGAGCTGCTTCGTAGGGCGGGTCTTGGCGTGGCCATAGTGGGATTCGTAAATTTGTGTCTGGGAGGCAACCGACCTGGCAATTTCTGCTGCAAAGTACGTCACCCGGATCGTTGATCTGATTGGTTAAAGGACTATCCAATTGCGTACAGAGCATTGTTTCCTCTATGTTGAGATTACCATGGCGGCCCGTCATGGTAAAATGTCTGCCGCCACGGTATCAGAAATAGGGCAGACGCACAACAGGGTTTCCACTATGTACACCGTGCACCGCCGCTCCTTATGAAACGTCATAAAGTCGTAATTACACGACTGCAGAGCCGTGTGCTCTACTGAACTCAAGTAAACTGTCATCCGCTCTCTCTCCCCTTAGGGTGAGCAACTGGAACAGTGACAGGACGTCATCACCCCGTTGATCCCGCCTCTTGTGTAGTAGAAAACACAGAGCAGACTCCCCAGACTAATGTTCAATCTTAAAAGATTGAGCTTGGTCTGGTGATAACCAGACTAGTGCAGCCCCACACTTGAGATTGAAAATGATTATAATATTCCTAATATTCAGTTGAAGTGCAACCGGACATGTTCTGATAATGACTGTGTGCTTCTGAAGTGGACTGTAGTATTGTACTGCTGTTTGATGTTTACTGAAATCAGTTCAGCTCAATGCCTTTCTGCGCCACATGAACATGAATAACATGAATGAACATTTAATAACAGCTCAAAGAGCTACGTAGCTCTTTGAGCTGTTATTAAATGTTCATATGGAGGAGACGAGCCATGAAGTGCTGACTGAGCCCTCGGGGGACAACCACAGATTATACTGATGCTAGTGGTAGTGTACAGCACAGAGACCGGCCACTGGAACACAACTGCTGTCTATAGCAACCGCATGGCAGCGGAGCTGCATACTAACAAGACACACACACACACACACACACACACACACACACACACACACACACACACACATATCTGATTGTTAATCAGTGAGTCCCCTGGTTCAGAGAGGAGAAGAGGACACATACGGGACAGTATTCAGAGTTCTCATTTTCAAAGAAGGAGAAAGCTCAACATCAGAAGGCCTCTATAATTATACATTATACCCCTTCCTCTGAGTGCTTAGAGTGTCAAAACTGGACTCACAGCACGTATTTCCAAATCACATCTCAATATTCTTGGATAATTATGTACAATAATTACTTGGTGCAATAATTTATCAGTTACATGTGCAACATCTTTTATTTATTCACTGCTATTACCTATATTTACACTGTACTTATTTATGTCCACACTGCACTACAATAGCATTTGTACAATCGATTGTTTCTAAAACAATCTTTTTGACTTAATCTCACTTTACTTCTACTTAACAGAATAGAACAACATGTACAATGTTCTTATTTGTTACTGTGGCTATGTTACCTTATGTTACTTTATACACATTGACTCGTTCTTTTCTTACTCTTCTTTTCACCTTGAATTTCACTGTGAGCAGCTGCAACTAAACAATTTCCCTGAGGGGATCAACAAAGTATTGTGATTCAGAATATATATTTCTATGATCTATAATGAATATAAGTGTTGTAGCCTGATATCTACTCTTCCTCTGTGCCATAGAGCTCCATTGTTGTTAAAAATCATCTCACTCTATCCGACACACAAAAATAGTCCCCAACAAAGTCACAATTTCCTCAGGTTTGAGTGCAGTGAACAGCTGTTTTACCAAATTCCTTAAAATGAATTATGATTCCAATACAGTCTGAACAACTCATGGAAAATTAACTAACCACAGCTGATAAAAACCACGACAAAATCAACACTCACCAGCTAAATATAAGAAGCTTGATTTAAAAAAAGAAACAAGAAAAGCCACAAAGAGGCTGGCTGAGACGAGCTGCACACCGCCCTGAATGTGAGACAGCCTGCAGGACACTGGCTGCTGTTGCCACATCAGGAGTCCGTGGCAGCGGCCAGGGTTAGAATCCCTCCTCTCTCCCCCACCTACAAGAACCGAGACAGGTCCAAGATAATACAACAAAATGTCTGGACTGGACTGGAGTACTTCAGCACTTTCCATAAGTCTGAAAGAAAACAGCCATGCAAACATCAGGCTGACATCCACACCTTCATGTGCCACACCCTCATTCCATATTCATTCCATTCAAATTGATTTCCTCTGAGGTGACAGACCATTGATTGTCAATTAAGTGAGTTTTTACCATCCAGACCATACCATTTTTTTTGTTTTGTTTTGTTTGTGGTCTAGCTGTGACTCTTTTACAGTGAGGGCGGGGGGACAGTCATAAGTTCCAGCGTCGCTCTCTGACGCCCAGTGGACTATGAAAAATGGAAGGGCTAATATTATTGAGCAGAGAAACGTGTTGAGCATTAGCTAAAGGAGGTAGACGATTCATTGCTCCATGACTCCATGATGCATATTTGCATCTTCATGTCATCTAATGCCATGAATAATGCATTCTGGAAGTCTGCCGCTCTGCTGGTGAGACGCCACACAAACACTATGGATATCAATTTAGGCATTGGAGACTACACGCATACATAAACAGATGTGAGTGACACATACAGAGCAACAAATCAGATCACACCCACTCATGGATTTCCTATGCTAATCTTAAAATAGATTTCTTTCTTTCCATAACTCACTGTATTTCTGTATTCATCGACACACAGACAGTCTCTCTCTCTCTCTCTCTCGCCATGGGAATAGAAAGGCAGCATGAATATAAATGGAAGCGAGCAGATTAGCATGCTACCAGTCCCAGTGATTTCTGCCTAGCTAGTGTTCTAACAGCAGTCAGAAACACCCTGCAGACCTGACTTATTTATAGGCTTGGGATTCTCTCACACACACACACACACACACACACACACACACACACACACACACACACACACACACCTAACCTACATGCTTGCACTGATAACATGTATCCTGACAAGTATCCCACAAAAGTGTCACACTGCTAGATAGCAGGCTAGGAATTCTCCAGTTTACTCATTAGAGGGATAACGTCACATCAGATGGGTCTCTGGGTCACAGACAGCCACACAAAATATTATTAATAATAATAATCTTTGCATTTCCAATGTAGCTTTTCAGCTTTAAAAAAGGCCACAGCATGACCAGCTCCATCATCTGCATGTGCTGTTTGGGAGGTAAGGGAAATAAGTGACATTATACAGAGACAAATAATCAATTCTTTGACCAATTGTTGGTGGCCCAAAGTAGCTTTTTAGCTTGGTTCTAGCTGCTGACTCTATCTTCCTCTGAATGTTCTTCCTGTAGCAGAAGACACCTTTGTTTGTCCAACAACTGCTCTCCATGGTTCTTCTTTCATTGCCTTTAGTTCCCTTTAGTTGCCCTGGTCCAAACAAGTGCAGGAGTAAATGGTTTGAGTCATCCTTGATGTGATAACACAACTGCTTGACTGACCATTATCTAAAGAACTGCTGGCAGTCCCTGACAGTACATGGAAGTGCATTAAGTATCAGGTACTGTCCAGTGGCCACATTTACCTCCAGGAACTCGTCCCCAAAACAGGTGGAGAAGGAAACAGAAAAAAACACAATGGCTATGTGCAGTGGAAATGGGCTAAATGTTGTCATTAAGAGAACGCTGGCTGCCTGGAGTCTCCACACCAACACTAAGCTCTCGCTCTCTTTCTACATCACCATATTTCTAAAAAGTCAAACACTGAATTGAAGCTTTGGGTTACATATGTTGAAGCCTTTTAGACTTCACTAAGAAACTGCAGACATCCTCCACAGTATGAGGTCTGGAGAGTGAGCAAAGCAATAGCATGCCTATTTTAGTCCAGAGTGTGGGTGGATTTGTGACTGGGCTGTTTGGTGCAGAAGAGAAGCCTGCAGCCATATCAGCCGCACTGTTTTAAGGTGAGACAAGACGAATGGGGCCAACCAGGACTGGCTGACAGCTGACTGGATGCAAGATGGAGTGAGTGAGTGTGAAGCCAGGAGGGGAGGCAGAAGAAAACGATATTGGGAGAAAACAAGATACTCTGTAGAGCCTGGTTCTTGATTAAAAACGGTTAAAGCGAACCATGAGACATTTACAGCAGATCTGAGGGTTTGAGATCCTCCTGGGTGTAAATTAGAGCCATCAATAGAACTGCTGGCTCAGCAGTAACAAGGGCTTGTCCCAGTGGGGTTGAACCCAGGCTGACGGCTTCTGAGGGAGAAAACACAAGCAGAATTAGGCAGCTATTTTTAGCACATGGTGCTCTTGCTCTGACCTGAAGGAGCTGCTATTGTGAGGAGAAAACTGCTGTTTCTTAGTAATCACCTGGGGTTGTACAGATATAATACCCGTATGCACACAGACTACATTCACACACTGTAAATGTAAAAACAGCTGTTTTCTTTGAGGATAATTGAGCAGGAACATCTGGACAGGAATTTAACTGCAGGTAAAAAAAAAAATGTCCAACCTTTTCAACCTCCATCTCCACTGGCCTTTGTGTGTGTGTGTGTGTGTGTGTGTGTGTGTGTGTGTGTGTGTGTGTGTGTGTGTGTGTGTGTGTGTGTGTGTGTGTGTGTGTGTGTGTATTAATCTCCTCCATCTCTCTAGATCATGTTTCCCACTATGCAACCAGGTAACATGACACAAACAGATTCCAGATCACACTGACTCTATGTGTTCTCAAACCTGTCTGCAGTCTGGAAGTATCTCAACCACAAATCATGTCAAAATACAAATCACCAACAGTAAGTGCCAACACATGCAACTGGCTCAATGGTAATCCTCAGTCGCTCAACCACAAGCACAACGAAACCACCACACAATAAATCCCTGCTGTTTACCATCTCATAGCCATGTGAGCAGAGTGCCAGCAGGTTGAAGCTAAAGGAAAAGCAAACGGTGTAGCATCTGATAGGAGAGCCTATGTTCAAACTGATGAGGAAATTGACAGAGTATGGCCTGTGGAAAACTGTAGAGAATATTGCATTGGATGTAACACATCAACCCCTAAACCATGATTTTCTCTGTGTAACCTCTTCCAACCATGCCAGATCCACCAGTGGGCTCCATCCGCACAACAGCAAACACTGGTAGTTTAGATTCAAAGTTTCCAGAGAAAGCAAATATGTCAAGTTTATTGTTGGGGAATGTGAACAAACTGATGTGCAAGTGAGTTTGTAATAGTGCAGCCATAACAAAAATGGCATCTTGGATTTGAATATTCCTCTCAATGTCAGCATCACACAGAACACACATGCTTATCTGTCAAACAATGAGGAAAAATATGTGCTATAGCTTTCTAGTGTTGATAAACAATTTGTGGAAATAAAGCAGATGTCATTTATAGCTTCTCTGGGAGTTTGATCAAAGCTAAGCTGTTTAGAATGAGGTCATGATAATGGATCCACCAGTGTGTCCAACAGGGTTGAACAAGTCAAGGAAATCAAATCAAAACAAGCCTATTTTCCAAGCTACATCACAGTACATTATTTGGCATGTGATTGTATCCAAAGGGACTTACATTGTTCCCCACATAGGATTTAGACATTTGGGATTCAATGTCTTGCTCCAGGACATTTTGACACATGGACAGGCTATCCTTCTCTACCACCTAGGGACAAATGGAACTAACTGCAATGAGCTTTTTGCCATATCAATCACATCATTGTACTTACAACTTTTGAATTCTAAGCTATGAAAAATTCACTTGTTTTCATGAACACACTAACACTAACCCTTATTTAAAATCTCCTCCAAATGTTTTCTTGGAAAAAGTGAAGAGATCTGGACAGCAAACCAAGCTTAGGTCCAATACTATAGTAACTGATGCTATGTTATCTTAGTGAGCTACAAGATCACTTTTCTCTCCCAAACACTGAGGTTAAAACCATATTGATTGTTCATTACAGTCAATATGTTTATCATAAGCAAGTCACATATGCTTCATATCTTGAGTGGCGTTAAATAAATTGGCTACATGTACATGACACATGTAAGTTGGAACAGGAACAGGAAAATTCCTGTTGAGTTATTCATTACTAACTACCACATAACATGACACTGATATAACTACAGTGGCTGTAGCCTTTATTATTATGGACCTACAACCAGCTGCAAATCAAACTTTCATAT
This sequence comes from Sander vitreus, assembly GCF_031162955.1. Classification (NCBI taxonomy): domain Eukaryota; kingdom Metazoa; phylum Chordata; class Actinopteri; order Perciformes; family Percidae; genus Sander; species Sander vitreus. The sequence continues at coordinate 5,521,642 of NC_135857.1, forward strand.
TCCAGGATCATGTCAGTGTCGATGTTTAAGTGAAAGCCCTGGTTTCCTCTGCTTACATCTGTCTCAATCACTGTCTTCTTGGAGGGTTTTCATACCCACAGTATTACATGACTCACACATGCCCACTATGGAGATGAATAATAATGAGCCAGTGTAGGATGTCTGTTCATCTATCATGGCTCGTGACCATAGCCTTCCTCCAGGGGAGACTTGGGGAACTGGGGGGGTCATTTCCAGCCTACTTCCTGCTCTTGCTGCAGAGAAGCACTTAAGAAGAGAGTGAATAGGAAACGAGCTGAAGAGCCTCTGCATGGATGAGTGGGCGAGGAGTGGATGTTAGAGCTCTGAGCCAATAAACTCATTAATGGAAATGTTGCTCTGCAGTTTTGACCTTTGCTTTTTAGGATTGCTTACAGCTCTTATAAACACATGGCCTATTCATCCTTAGCCCATAACTTATTCATGTTCTATACAGCACAAGCAGTAGCATTAAAAATGTAGATGGTTTATAAACTAATTTGGATGCCTCGTTAAGCACAGACTGTTGACCATTGGCTACTGGTTAGAGCTCCATGGGGTGCCTTTTTCTTCCCAGTCGCGCTAAAATCCAGCCAAGCTTTAGAACTTTGAACAGGCATAGGAGAATTATAAAGCAATGCAGTAGTATGTTTATTTCTTGTATAATGTATACTGAATAACTTTATATGTATGCTTGCCAGTTGACTGCCATAATCTACTACTTGTACGTCCATGTATTTTACACTAAGTTAGACTGCTCGAATATGCAGAAAAGACGAGTAGCTGCGACGCAAATGTGCTTGCATACAGCACTTACCTGTGTACCTGGAGGATTATATCTACCAGGCAGCAGATCTGGGACAAATCTTTTAACATGGCAACACTCAAAGATATTTCTATTTTGTTAATGTTAAAAGCAATGATAATAATTTAGTTTTGTTTTTCTTATGTAGCATGAAGAGACTACAACTCGCATTCCGTTGTGCAACCCTGGGTTGTCGGATGACAATAAGCAAACTGTTGGGTCGGGTTTTGCTTTTGACAGTCTTGTCCGGTGTACAAGCTTAAACCGGTTTGATTTTCTGCAAACCGGCTGAATGGATGGATCAAACACAAAACTCAGGAGACCGGGTTTGTGTCCCATGTGAAACCAGAAGTCAACGGTCACTTTTTTAATTTAACTGACTTTTATGGGCCTAAGTCTGTGACATAGTTATTATTGCTGTCCATCTCTGTCTGTCTGTTATTTGTTGTATGTTAAAGTGTATTTTTTATGTGCTGCCTTCTTGGCCAGGGCTCACTTGTAAAAGAGATTTTAATCTCAATGTGATTTCTTCCCTGGTAAAATAAACGTAAAATAAAATAAAAATAGTTATGTCCGTGACATAGTTATGTCCTCATATTAGTAGGTTTATGCACATCATTTTAAGCCAATCCCTGATGTTTTCCTAACCCTGACAAGTTTTTTTTTGGCCTTACTTAACTGTAAATGGACTGTATCTATTGAGGCGCTTTTCTAGTTTTAACAACTACCCAAAGTGCTTTAACATAGTACAGGAACCATTCACACACATTCACACACTGGTGGCCGAGGCTGCTCATCAGATAAACATTCACACACATTCACACTGATGTCCCGTGTCACGTGTTATTGTCACTCGTTACTGTCAAGTGTTGCGGTCATGTGTTACAGTCACTTGTTTCTGCCACGTGTTACGGTCACCCGTTACTGTCGTACGTGTCAGGGTCACTCGTTATGGTCACGCGTTGCGGTCGCGCCCCACGGTCAGGCGTTACTGTCATGTGTCCGGGTCACTCGTTACTGTCACGTGTTACGGTCACGCGTTACGTTCACGTGTTACAGTCATGTTTTGAAACCAACTTAGAGGTGCATTACCGCCACCAAGTGGACTTAAGTTGCTACACTCTCATTTATGGGCTCTCTCAGTCTCATTGTTGTCCACTCGGGAGCAGCTGCTGAGTCAGATGCGACACCTACTGGTAAAGTTTGGTATAGCAGTCCGGTGTTTGGCTTAATATCAAATCAGTTTGAAATATTTCACACCGGGTCAACCCTACTGGCAACTGATCAATGGCAAATTGTGGTGAAGAGGGAGCTGAGGTGAAAGAAAACTCAATTTATAGCCCAGCTATGTTCTAACTGCCACCTCTGGTCATGAGGTACTGACTGAAAGAATGGCATCACAAATATAAGCAGCCAAAATGTTTTTCATCACTGGGTGTCTGAGCCATTCAGAAAGAGCTAGACCTGTTGCTCTGCCACGTTTAAAGGAGCCAGTTGAAGTGGTTGTGCATCTGATAAGGATACCTCCTTGACGCATTCCTTTATAGGTTTTCTGAGCACGCCCAACGGCTGCGACACCTTGGGGCGGACCCAGAAAGCACTGCAGGTATTACATATCCCATCTGGCGTGGGAACACCTAAGGATCTTCCATGCAGAGCTGGCAGAAGTGAGACGTCTGGGCTTGCTACGGCAATTGTATGATCAATTTTAGAAGTTGAACTCAAAAGCACTGCATTCAAATTCATTGATTGCTGTGACTGAAATTAAATTGAGATTTGTTATAAATGTTGGTCGGACTGAGCCTTCGCAGCAACTTTACTGTCACGCTGTGATTGAAAACAATGGCTGTCTGGTGTCGACACAGTAAATGGAGTGTAATCCTGTTCAGGCAGGCTTGTGCTGGCTCATACGATGCCCCCAACCAGTAGAATTCCTCCTCCTCCTCCTCCTCCTTCTCCTCCTCATCTCATGTGTGTGCTACTTCCCATCCTGTCTGAATATCTGCAGCCAAACACCACAGTGACCTGCAGCTCCTCCACTCAGCTCTCTGTATTGTGTAGTGCCACAGTAGCACAGACGACTACACACCTAATACACTTTCTCACTCTCCATCTCCCCCTCCTCCTCCGCCACTCCACTTCCACCCTGCCCTTGCTAGAGTGAGCTCAGGGTTCAGGTCTAAAACTCATTAGTTCCAGCGCCTTATAATCCGTTACAAACAAACAGGCAAACATCCAAGATTAATGGCAGTTCAGTGGCTGAGAAAAAGACTGAGCCTGAGATTTAGGGCTACCACACAGCTTCGCACTGCATGAATTTTCCCAGAGGACGGACACACACACACACACACACACACACACACACACACACACACACCTCTGTCTCAGTTCAGTGTGGGAGGGACTGAGGAACTGACCGTTATTTTACCTCTGTCTCGATCAGTTGTTCAGCTTGTCCATCAGTCTTTTCTTTCCACCTTCTCTTCTCTCCTTCTATCTACAGCTACAAATGGCGCTCTGAGGGGGGTTGCCATGGCAGTGGATGCCAGGGACCCTCCTGGCCAATGCCCACTGCCTAGCATTCCTTCATCTAAACACTATGCCTCTTGCCAACTGCAATAACAGTCAGTAACAGACAAAAGCCCACTGCCCCCCCCCCCCACACACACACACACACACAATTTACCATGTTAACGGTTAGCAATGACATCATCATTCCACATCTAGTACACAGCAGTCTGAACTGTGTGTGTGTGTGTGTGTGTGTGTGTGTGTGTGTGTGTGTGTGTGTGTGTGTGTGTGTGTGTGTGTCAGTTGGAATGTGAGACCTTTGTAGTCTGAGTTTCAGTTCAGCTTCAGTTTAGAGTTTTTAAGATTTTATGTATTTGACATTTTAAAACAAATATATAAAAAGGTCATAAATACATTATAAACACGTATATTAAAATGCCAACGATAGACATAAAGGACAATTCCGGCGCAAAAAAATCATCTGTGGGTAAATGAAGTTTCAAGTCTGAGCAAGTGGATTTCCATAGTGTGAAATTAACTGATTACGCAGAGAACACATTAAAAAATTGAAACAGGTAGTAGTTTGGAAAATGCTTAGAAGTAATGCAAACTATAATAACTCACGATCATGACTCGCATATGTAAAGACAAAAAGGTTACATTTAGCAAAGCAATATACAGCATGTAACTTGAAAAGGTTGATTTAAATCTTCCAGGTTTCCAAAAAGATTAAAAGAGGAGCTGAACCATTGGGCCTACTGCAGCTGCTGTAGACTATACATTACAGTGTGTCCTTTATGACTAAAACACATTTCCTGTGGCGGGGGCTCAGCTCTCCTAGTACAGCGGCTCATAACGGACCTTAAACCTAGGGAGACATTTACCAGGTGGCTCCATGGCAACGGGTCTGATGAAAAACATGACGCTGTCATGTTTGTGGTATGGACACCTTCTAGCTGTCTGTTTGGGGCTGAGCGGGAACACATCAGGATCAGAAACAATGAGGTTTTCCATAGCTCGGCTTGATCAGCCCTCCTTCCTTCTCTAAATCACATAGTGCTAACAGGGTTGGAGTGCTCTCATAATATAATAGACTAATATACACCACTTATGTAAACCTTGTTAGAGCTGCTGCTGGCCTCTGTCTCAGCAGGAAGACACATTTGTAAAACCAAATGTAGCGTTCCTGTGCTTTTAGTTTGACCTGCTCATTAAGCACAGCAGTATGCTTCATCTATGTCCCTTTATTACACAAAGCCAGGCAGACCCTGCCAGTACAACAAGGAAAAAACTGAATGTAAAAACAATGCCACTGCACATTACATCATCTAAGTACATTCCCCGAAGCACTGCTTCCACAGAAGAGACAGGTCATCTATGACACCAAGCTTCTGGAAATGGTTATCACAAACGTACTGAATATAAAGAACAAAATAACCTAATTTGTAAGAATTCATTTTATTTGGAATGCGAAAAAAACGGATCTAAAAATTTGATCTACAATATATACTATTTTGTGTATTTCTTGGCTTAAACATTGTAGGGGAATTGGTTGTCTGTAATTTCCCAGGAGCTTTAATCTAGTGTCTGGATGCACTGATCCAGTCTGCGCTGACCATACTGACCCTCGCATTTTGGGCTGTTGTGAATTGATCCCCTTAACACAGGGGTTACTGGAAAGTGTATGACCTAATAATAATAATAATAATAATAATAATAATAATAATAGAAACATGAAACATAACTAACATCCTATAAACACGTTCAAAAACAAAACTTAGGAAAATAAAGGCCTTGAATTAGACCTCTATGTAAATTTTCTATAATACACCTCTAGCACAGGCGTATGCTGTAACCCTTTTATTTGCAAAGGTTCTCCCTGTAACTCTGTTGAATGGCTATGTTTGGAACCTAACACCCTGTTCACACTTATGGAGATGCAACAGAATCCCATTCATTGTGAACTAAACCTCTGGCCACCACTACTCAAGAGACACAATGTCATAGGGAACTTGTCTTTTGAAGATAAACAGAACCACAGAGTTGTTTCTACTCCACTCAATTACATAAAACCGTATTTCAAACAAAATGGAGAACAGCTAGGAGCTGTAGTTGGAACCCTCAATTAGATTCCCAGTTCTTTCAAAACCTGAAGAAGCACTTAAAAAATTAAGTGCACCAGTCCAATCCATTGATCCAAATCAACGCCAATCCTGCCCTGATCAGCTATGAGCCAGATGGGACCAACCCACTTCAAAAAAAAGACTCTTGTTAATGTCATACACTTCAGTGTTTCCACTTTGAATGACATTCAGTAGTGGCAGGTTGACAACCCAACATGTAGTGTACACTATCTCTGGCACATAGCATTGCCTTATTTATCTACATCCTGATTTTAGGTATCTAAACCAGCATTGGAAGAAAAAGTCAAATCGATGCATCTCTACTGAATACTTCATGACACAAAGCAGTTCTGGGTAAAAGATGAAGAACATAGAGTCTACTTTGCGTTTTTATTGAGTGAAAGTACAACAATATTGGTATCACCGTTTGCTGGAGTGCATTTCTCCTAATGTTGATAGAATCATGTCTACACTAATGCAATCACATCTGAAAACAGTCACAGTCTGTTTCCATCTATAATAGCAGATAGAAAAGGTCCATCCAAACTGAAACACCAACATTAAAAAAGAACAACAGACAAGTGAATTTTCAAATGTGTGTGTGCAGACAGCTCCTTTGTGAGTGAAAACCCAGATGTGTGAAGAAGCCAGGCCTAACTGGAGCCTGCAGCCTCTGAGAAGAGACAGCAGTGAGCGATCAAAGTGTGAGGGAAGCAGTCTCTGCTGGGGTTTAGTATGCACGGCCACGCTCCTGGCTGTGGCACGGCAGCAGAGTGGTGATTCAGATCAAAGCTTGCTGCTGAGCTCAGTTCACTCACTTATTCACAACTGCAGAGCCTGATCTCTGCTCAACGATTGAACACTTCTTCAGCTTCAGCTCAGTGTAGTTGTACTTGGGTGAAGTGAAGCTCATATTTCACTACCACTCCACCCACTTGAGTTTGCTCTTTTTGTTTGGACAGAGTCCCTTTCACTTGCTCTCTTACACTGCAGCTGTGCTGCTTGTCTGAAAGCTCAAGCTAACTTCATACTGTCCGATATTGTTTTTTTTTTCAAAATGCCAGTGTTTCTGACATGAAAGTCAATGGGGAGCGACTGCAAGGAGATTGGATAAGAAATATGCTGTGCCTAGCACGTGTCCAGCCAGAGCGACTGCAGTTTAGAGAAACAGGATGTCAGCTGTTTCTATAGATGGCCAGTCACAACAAAGAGCAGCTGAGCTTTTATCGGAATGGGAGAGGTTGAAGAAGAGTCGACCCAGGGACAGTTCTGACAGTGATGAGATGGCTGTCTGCCTGTGTTGTCAGAAGGACAGCAATGGAGAGGCGAAAACAGAGCTCATCTATATGTATGTTAGCAAGCTAAGGTAAGCTACTGCTAGTCAGTCAGCTCACCCAGTAAACGTGCCATCATATTCCAAGATGAAACCCACTTTTGAAAGAATGGCACAGTCTCTCAAATAAAGGCCAGGTAAAATCACAGAGGGATCATAGTTCATATCATAAACTCAAGAACATTTTCACAGCTCTGATTCGATCAGTACAACAACAGAGTCATGTTCACTGAGTTACTCCAATCACTTCTCTATTCTGCAAGTTACACTTAATGCAATTTCACAATCTGGCTCACAGGAACACTCTGGCTCACTTTTTTTAGCAGTTGGAAGGCTTTTAATATGAAAAATCTGCACAGGAAGGGTTGCGTTTCATTGATAATAGCTTCACTTCATTTGAGACTAAAAACAGCACTTTGTTCAATAGGGAAACTCAAAGCAGCATACATGGCATGGCTGTGTAATTTACTGGTGGAATTAGTGCTGTGGAAATGTACATGTTACTGAATTTATCAAGACAACAGGCCCACTTTGATGTAGTTTCACCTGTGAATTACTGAATCAAATCTGCATTAGCTCATAGTCATTAGTGGCTTTCAGACATTATGTGAAGTGCAAACATCCTGTGTGATCCACAAAGACTGCAGGCTAACCACGTCAACACGTGTATGTGATGCTGAGCTGCTGTGGACTCGGAGGACTCGGAGGACTCAGTGAACTTGGAGGACTTAGAGAACTCAGACGACTCAGAGACACACACTACCCAGAACATTTAGAACATTAAGAACGCTCCTTAGTGGAACAAAGCTCCAGGCTTGACTAGCCACCAACTACTCTAACACATGATGTTACTAGCTGTACACTGACATGTCTCTCACACACACACACACACACACACACACACACACACACACACACACACGCTAAATTCAGTTTGCATGTCCAGTCAGCCTCTCAGGGTTAAATATTCACACACAGCCTGAGCCTGGACTGCAAGATAAACACTCTGCAGATGAGCCCACATTTGATCAGGTCTACTATTTAACTCTGCTGCTTTTTCCATTAAAATCATGATATTCTCAGTAACTTTCATTCCAATCTCAAAGCCAATTTGAGATTAAAATTATACAACATCAGATTCCAACCACAGATGGACTGTTTGCTATCCTATAAAGTTTGTTGGGCTGAACAGACATACCCATCCACACTGACAGACACAGGACAGCTGGACTATCCCTCGTTTTTAATCAAAATCCTGATATGGGGCGACCTCTAGTACCCTGTAGATTATGTAGAGTATATGCCCCATTAAGGCTGAGTCCTTGGCAGCGGCCCAGGTTCGAATCCGACCCGCGCCACCCCCTCTCCCCTTTTCGGTCTCCAAGCTATCCTATCAATTAAAGGCAATACAAAGCCCAAAGCAATACAGTAATCTGAATTAGTGAGTGCAATTGTCAAAGCTGCAATATAAGTTCTAGTTAAAATGATGCTCTCTGAATGCTTGCTTTAACTATGCCAAAGACGGTCATTACCGTGTGTCCTGTGGGTTTGCTATTGAAGTCTTTCTCCAGAGAAAGCCAGCGAATGCAGCACTTCATTTTAAATCAGACAGGTAGCTAGCATCTCGCTAAGTAGTCCATAGTGACCTGTCATCAGAATTTCAGTTCATTTTCCCTTTCATCCACATCATATCATTGTTCAACTTTCAGTAAGGACATCTGGCTTTGGGACAGAGCAGTAGCTCGTCCTGTCGTCACAAACCACTGAAATGTTCTTAAAAGCAATAAGAAATTACATAGGAGTTATAATGGCTTCGGGGGAGAGAGAGAGAGGAGAGAGAGAGAGAGAGAGAGAGAGAGAGAGAGAGAGAGAGAGAGAGGGAGAATCAGAGGAATGAAACTGTATTGTCTTAATTGTTTCATGGCAGCTATGTTCTAAAGCACAAATAAACACACACACACACCCCCTCGGAACCCTCTGTGCCACATTGCCAAATTTTGTGTAGAGTGTGGAATGCAGAGCTTCATCCTGTGGAGTGTGTGAGTGTGCGTGTGTGCATGTGAATGTGTCGTCACACTCTGACCCAGGCCGACAGCACACAGCAGAGGAGAGAGATGAGGAGCAGGGGAACATAAAAACACAACCTGTTCTCATCAGGTCATCAAATACCTGTTTTGTACCATCCAGATGCTAAAGGCTGCAGCGGCATCAGACACCGAGGGGCGTGACAAAGCGGCGGTTGGGAATGACAACGGGCTGCACACCTTGCGCGCTGTTATTGGCTGGAGGTTACACACCCACGAGGCCCAAAGGCTCTTTGCTGATGGCCATAAAACGCCCTGAAACAGAGCCGTCGCAGGCGAGGCCCTGCTCACTGACATAGCTATACCGTGATGCACACGTAACAATCACTGTCAACCCACACAGGGACTGCCGTTATTCAGACAGCTATATATCCTGCGCGCGTGTGTGTGTGTGTGTGTGTGTGTGTGTGTGTGTGTGTGTGTGTGTGTGTGTGTGTGTGTGTGTGTGCATGCCCACGTTCTCTTGTGCCTTGCTGTGTATGCATGTGTTAAATGTGGACATACGCTTTCTGTCCATGTTGCTGAAATACGTGCCAAAATAGATAGGATGAAAGGCTTTGCCACAGAGATAGTTGTATTTGTACAGTTGTTGGCATTAAGAGAGATAACAGACTATTTAGCAGTCAGAATAAGGCCGGCTTCACACTGGGTGCCTGGCGTGTCCGTTTTTATTTCGGCTCCCATGTTAACAGGTTAGAGCTTGCACCCTGCCTGCGTGACACGCACGTCTCAGGCGCGGCTCGAGCCAAAAATGCGTGCATGCTAGAAATAGAATCGACTCCTATTTTTCACGCGACAAGCAAGCGTGTTGGAAGCGTTTCCAGGCAAAATAGAATAGGAAAAGATGTTTATATGTCATTTTGACACGGATACATATTAATAAATGACATGTTGATGTTTGAAAGTCTCTAGGTTTTGACATAAATGCAGATATAAATGTAATTTAAAAAAATAATAATAATCGATTTTCAAGTATTGCACCTGTCAATACAGAACGAGATATTCTGTAGCCTATTTTGCCGTCAATACTGCAGACGTCTTTGTTGTAATCAAATCAGTATATATTTATGTTTAACATGAAGTATACTGCTGCTTGAGTGCATCAATAAATCAATGGGAAACATACATGTGTACAGACAAGGCTAGCAGCAGATGCGCCGCTTCAGACACGTTTCTGGTGTGCAAAGACGTAGAAAAATGCACGCAGCCACCACGCAACTGACACGCAACAGAAACGCCAAGCTCACCCCACGCAGCCAGTGTGTGGCTGGCCTAATAGGCCATCTGACCTACGGCATGGCAGTTCAGCTGCATGTCACTTTATATTCTTTTTAAAGCTTTACATAGTGTCCGACTTACCATACTGAATAAAGTGAAAGTAATTTTCCTTGCCCGCAAACTCAAACGAAATAAAGTCTTTGTAGTCCAGTGTTTGCGAAATCGGTCGCACTGTCGTGTACCTGACATTATTTCTACCGTCAAATTTTTCTTTGCTCACATTCTTGCAGGGCGGGCTAACGTAACCATGGTAACAGCATGACATAATAAATGAAAAAATATATAAATAACCGGAATTTCATTTTAGAGCACATCGAGTCAAGAACATCACAAACAATATAGAATGCAAAGAATTAAAAGAGAGAAAAAAAAAACATGCATGATTACAAACGAGGCAGGTGCGAGGCCCCCAGAGGCAAGGCCCTGTGCAGTCGCACAGTCGGCTCTCTACAGATACAGACAGCAGCACACACTGCTAGTTATACCTTTAACTTTGAGCTTCTCTGACCCTAACAACAAGCAGCTGCATCATGTTTGATTCTTTTAATGCAGAAACAATATATGTGTACTTTGTCGACAAGCAATACCTTGAGTTTGAATGAAGAAAATAAATAACTATCTATCAGACTGCCCTCCATCATAGAGCAGGCATCACTATGCCTGAAACCACATTCCTCTCACCCGGAAAAAAATCACCTTCTCCAAACCACTTGGCCTCTGTCTCCGCTCTGCATAATTCATGGCCCTGGTACTTACACATTCGTATTTGGTGGCTTAGTGAAGCATTTTAAAGAGCGAGGCAGGCCCAGCCAGGCTGCCTGTCTGTCGGCCCGCTCCCTTGCTCTGTTGGGAGCCTCTCAGCTGCTAAGTGGCTGTTTTAACATCCACGACAAGCACCGCAGCACCATGTCAATATTCATGCAGCGCCGAGTGAGCTGACATTTACAATGTGGCCAAACATAAAAGCACTGTCAGGTAATAAACAGCAGGGTAAACACACACACACACACACACACACACACACACACACACACACATACACATACACATACACACACAGGGCTACTGGTCAGCCTCCTCCGTGGATTGGAAACAGCTTGTATGGAGTGAGCAGGGCCCACCACTGGCTGTTTGCTCCAATATGTCCTGTTTGTTAAATATGTGGTGTACAGTATATGCTGGGCAGCCCGGACCTGTCAGAATCAGCTTTTCGGGTTAGTTCACTCCTTCCTTCTATAAGACCTGCTCCTCCTCTCCCGATATTGGTGCTGGCCAGCCAGGCGTCCCAGAAGGGCAACATAGCATCACATGCACAACGCCACACAGGGAGGAGAGGGGAGGGTGGCTGCCAGAGGGAGTGAAGGAGGGAGAGAAGGGTAGAGCCAGACCAAGATAGAGAGGACATAAGCAGCGCTCTCCCTGCCTATCGAAAACTAAAGGGTTTATTTTGACCGCCTAAAACACAAGGAAAAACAACTGTGAGCAGAAGGATCCAGAAACAAATGTAAAACAGGAGCATGAGCATAGTACAGACAAAACTGCTGCCGTAGTGTATTGAAAACTGTCAAGTACAAGACAGTCAACATCAAATGACTGGTCACATTCATGATCTTGGTTCTTCTTTGATTAGATCCTTCCTGATCTAACTCGTAGTTTGCCCAATTTGACATGTGTAGTTCAGTTGACTATCTGCACCAAATAAATAGCAGGTTTAGTATTTAGTATAGTGTCCAAACAGTATATCTTGGTCTTGTTCTTTAATCCAATATTTCCGGATCTAAAACATCTTAATATTCCTCAAACAAAGCTACTGAAAACAAGAAGTAGTCAGTGCTAAAACTCAGGGATCATGATGTCGCTGGCATCGGGAATCATACACTCAGAGCACATGGTACATTACACAGCCCAACTCAACACTTCAGCCCTGCTGCCTCAGTGAAATGGATTCCTTAGACTTAAGGTTTGGTCAACATTAAGCAACTCAAACTGCTTGTTGAGGTTATCATGGTTAAAAGAAAATAATGTTGGCTGTTAATGGTGGTCTCCCATCAGGTCATCCACCCCCATTCCAGGCGCTCCAACAGCAGCACACTACTTCCACTTTACTTCTGAGAGTCACTATTTGCTGGAACACAAATGTTCCTGTCAGGAAAACATACGCTTTAAGGTTTGTGCTTTATTATCTATTACCGAAGCAGTGGAACTGTTCGGCCAACAAGCTACACTTCACCAATTTCTACGGGCATTTGTAGTGACACACTCTAAATTGAGTCTTAAACTCATCACAGGCCTATAAGTGTCCCCCTCCTCTTCCAGTGACTCCGATCTGCTTCAATCTGCAAATCAAAGTTTCCTCCAGAGATGGTGGCCGAGACCACTGTTCATCTGCTGGGACTGTGGAACAGAGTGCAGCCAGTAACAGATTGCTATTACCTGCATCTACCAATGTCATTCCCCAGGAAGCTCTGCTGACAAATTGCCAATTTATCCAATTCACCAAGTCCCACTCTTGCTCTTTCGTCTTGTCTTCCTCTTGAATGTGCATCACATCTGCCCCCCCGCCACCTCCCATCATAAAACACACACACACACACATTTAAAAAGGGTCTAACCCATAGCTGCAGATCAGCCCACTAAATCACTTCCCAGCGTGTCCCATGCCTTCAGAGGCAATAAGCAGTAGCCTGCTGAAACACACTGATGTGATCGCATATGGTAGACTGGACACAAAGTCCTGAAGTAGATTCCAGCCAGTGAAGTGACGATTTCTCATTCCATTCCTCATACACTGAGGTTAAACCTTGATAAAAAAAGAAATGGAAAGATAACATTTGTGCTTCTGCGAACTAGCGGTGAACCTTTTCAGAGCTGGTCACTCCCAACAAACTAAGTCCCAGGTGAACTAACAGTCTGAGCATCTTAAACACATCCTATTGTAACATTACTGTAAATGGCTAAAAGTCTGTGGCCAAGGTCCATTTGTGTACTTTTGTCTCTTTTGTGTGGGATAGGCCAAAGGAAAATGTGCCCTGGTGTCCACATTCTTTTGGCCAGAACATAAATGCCCATGGTTTTAGAATGAGATGTTGAGCCATCACATACAGTATGTGGTGTAGTGTTTGGTTGTCCACATATTAAGTTTTTGTTGTGACCCTCCACTGGACGCTCCGGGCATTCACACCCACACAGCTTATGAATGGTGTTTGGTATTCTCCCATTTAATTTGTTAAAATATAAAGTGTCTGTTTTTCTGTTTGTCTGTCTGCCTGCCTGCCTGCCTGCCTGAGGATTACATAAAAACAATGAAACTTGGGAGAATGGTGGATGATGGGCTGAGGAAGCAGCCATTACATGTTTGAGCAGATCCGAATTTCGGGGCGGATACACTCATTTCTCACTTTGTTAACATTGTGAGCTAGAGCATTTCTGCTGCATTTATGTGGTGCAGTAATAATGGGAAAAATGAGTTCCCAACTGGGAACAGTCACACTGCATCCCCATTGTGAGATAGGGCATGTGTCACAGATAACTAGCAAAAACTAGACTACAGAGCAGTGTACAGCAGCTACAGTGGAGATTAGTGTGTGTGTGTGTGTGTGAGAGTGAAAAAAGAGAGAGGGAGAAAGAGAGATAGAGAAAGGAGGAGGACAGGAACTCTTCCTGCAGGGTTGTCAGACACTCCGAGCCCATAGTTACCATCAGGCTGCGTGCGCGCACGTGTGTGTGTGTGTACGTGTACTGGTGAGAGGGAGTGAGCGAGGGGCAGTGAAATGTTAATGAGGGCAGTGGGATGTGAACAAACAGCTTCCAGCCTGATGAATCCATTCAGACAAAGACGGAGACAGAGACACAGAGAGAGGGCTGCTTCAGGGGGTCAAACACTCCAATCTGAATATAAATGAACCTCTGTGTGTGTTGCTCCTTCCTCCCCTGGTTTATCACACAGGAAGCAGATAGCGGGCCTGCAAGCTCTTTGTCCTGTGGCGCGCAGTTAGTTTGAGCTGAACAGAGGAAGACGTGAACAGTGATTGCAACCCAAGAAATCAGCAGCAGCAACATAATCTCAAACTTCCTCAACAGAACATCACACACGTTACAGAATGAGCTTGGTTGTTGAGTCAACAATGAGCTGGTGCAGTGTGGCGTTCATCAGGAAGTCCCTCCAGGATTTCGCTGCCTTTTTTCGAGATTGTTGCAGCCCAAAATGTCTGATTTTGCAGGAGCTTTTGTAAACAATTGCGATAAAAGTTGCAGTGTCTTTTGTATGTTTGTTGCAATGAAGTTGCAGGAGATAGATAGATTCCATCGGCTGAGATTTCCTAGTAACCTTACCAAAAAGGCTCAGGATGCTGCTAATGTTGGTATGATATGAAAATGGCTGGTGGATTTAAGATAAAAAATTATAATGTATTGAATGTGTCACATTTCAGCTGGAATTAGCGAGGCTTGGACCCAAATGCAGTTCAAAACAAAGTTCAAAATGTATTAAAACTACAAACAAAAGAGTCCAAAGGTAGGCAAAACTTACTCGACAAATAATTACAAGGTGAGCGTACCAGGAAGTAGGACAAGAGTAGCCACAACAGTACAGCACTAACAGGCAACAGAATAAACAGCAAACAGAATGAACAATGATCCAACAAGAGACAAACACAGAACAGGAACTAAATACACCAGGTAACGAGGACTAACACTGGACAGGTGACACAACAGGTGAAACAAATCAGGGTGGGGCTGAACAATCAAAAAAGGCGGGAAATAAACAAAGACAGGAAGTAAGCTAGACAAGACAAGGGAGACAAGACAGACTACAAAATAAAACAGGAAACAGAACATAACAGAAAAACAAGACTACCACAATAAGACGGAACAAAATACCAAAACCCTGACAGAATTAATCAAATTTGAACATATGTGTCAGTGGCTTGTTGATCTTTACATTGTTAGTTCATTTCCTAACCTGGCCTGGGACACACATTCATATGGTTTGATAAAGTACTGACTTTAACTTATCATTGCACTTACAATAACAAGCGCAGCTGTCCTCAATTTAGGTCATTGTGTTGTCTCATCTCCTTTTTTTCCTGCATCCACCGTGTGTGTTGTTTGTGTGTGTATGTCTGTGTGTGTGTGTTTTTGTGTGTGTGTGCAAGCGTCAGTCGCGGGGGGAAATGAGCTGCAGCCCCGCCCGCTGCAGAGAGCCGACAGGATTGAAACGGCAGCAACTTTAGAGTGAAAAAACGTTACAGCGTACATTGATGTTAAAATGTATACAGGACGGTCTAAAATGTTTTGCACGGTCTTTCGCTGTATGTTTTGTTGGTAAATGTGAGACGTTCGAGTCACATACGTCTCGTCTTCATATCAGAAACAAGGAAATGATCAACCCGCTCAGAGTGCACGTGGGACTGCTGGGATGGTTGAAGTCGCGGGAAACTTCAGGTTATTGGTCAAATTTGTAGAAAAGTTGAGGTGATTGGTCAAAATTGCGAGTCGCACCAAATTCGCGGTGATTGGTTGAATTCGCGTGAATTGCCGCGATCGCAACATTGCGAAATCCTGGAGGGACTGATCAGGCAGCCGCGCTTCCTACACCATCAGTCTATTCATTTAGTCCCAAAGCAATGACAGACACCTGTGACCTGTCTTGTGGAGGATTTATAGCATGTGGATGGACATACAAGCTCTCTTGGTATCATCAGTAGGAACAGTCCTCCACTCTGCTGGCAAAAAGCTGCCTCTTTGAAAGAAGTCAATGGTAAAGACAGTCTCAGTAAGACAACAAGAGAAGAGTAGTTGTTGTGCCAGAAACATCCCGCCGTCAATGACCCCCGGACTCTGGTGCCATGTGGATAAAGGTCAACTGTCTTCTACTAAATATCTTCATATGTTACTAATTGGCTTTGCCAAACTATTTGGAGGAAACGTAAATGCTGCCTGTTTTATGTTCACTGGCAACATTTTCAATGCAAAGTCATTGGGAGGAAGTCAGGGTAGACGATTGAAAGCACAGGATTTGGACACCGAGACCAATCTTAAATTTCTCTATCCTAGCCGTTTCAGATGTACCCATAACGCCACTCACAACTGCCACATCCGACTGAGGCTGCTGGAGGTGCACACTGAGCAGAGTGTCAGGCTTTGCTGGAAAAGAACTAGTTCTACGGAATAGTCTGACCATGTTGGAGGGCAGAAATGTTTATAGCTGTACTTGTTTTAATATGGGATACCAGAGACAGTCTCTCCTGGAAGACAATCCTAGTGTAGTTTATTCCTAATTACAGAGGTGTTGTTAGGCCTGGGCATCCCCGGCTACAGCCCCAAATGTTTAATGAATAGCCCCGGATCTCTCGCTCTCTCTCTTTTATTTTTATTTATTTATTTATTTAAAAAAATAAGTATAATAGAATAAATAAAAAAGCCCCACAATGGCACATGCAAATTAAGAAGAAAATAATTTTCCAATGCACTCGCAGTTCTTAAATTTTTCTCTTCTCGTAGAACTGTAACTTTGTCCAGTTTATATTTTCCAAGGTGAATAGAACGGACAGCTATGTGCGGGGTCTGACCATGCTGTATTTGCTGCTATCACCAACAACCATCTATACGTGAGGAAAGTTGTGAAAGGTGTTATTTTCGGAGGAATCATAGCCAAATCAGTCTAATACATTGATGCCATTAACACAAAGTTTAGGAGCGCAATACTAATGATTTTGTTTGAAGTTCCTGTGACATTTCCAGTCTATGGTTCAGACTACAACACAAGGAGCTCTGAAACAGACCTGTGTGTCGCTTAGTGTTCACTCTCGCTGTAAAAACCTGTGCAGCTTCAGGATTATACATGCGCTCTGTTGTCGACATGCTGTGGCAGATGTGTGTTTGTGCTCCGTGTATTTCTGCAGTAGTTTCGGTTTTCCACCTCCGATATACCAGTGTACACCCACTTCCCTAAACGTTGTCTCATTCAGAGACCAGAGACCCAAAAAGGGCTCTGTGTCTGTCAGAAGGTCTGAGATCTACTTTATCAGCAGAGCAATCCCGTAGTGGTCAACAGACTATGGTGCAGGTAGATTATTTTCTGAAATAAAGGAAACATGTTAAGTTGAAATACTATCTTTTCTGACAACAATGCTAATGCCAGTATTTTCTCCTTTTGAAATTTCCGTTCCGTGACGGAATTCTGTTTGTGTTTTGGCCTGTGTGTTGTTATCAACTGCCCAGTTTGACAGCCAGGCCGGGTTGCCAGATATAAAAAAAGTTAACCCAGCTTGCTACAGCTGTAACGTTAGGGCAGCCATGATAGCAGTAGGGATGTCACGAGAAGCTATAAAATGACAAAACACAGACGATGCCCATTTTTTTTAAGCACCGATGCCAGTGTTAGCATCGGTGCTGCGCCTCTTCTGGAACTGATGGGGGTAGTATTCACAACTTTCCTGCGAGTCTTATTGGGCGTCGCCATGACACACTATACTTCCTGTTGACGGTATCTCAGTTCCGGTTTAGCGTAATGCTTAATGAAGCTAGCACACAAGGGATACTTGCGGTACAAACGACTGAAACTGATTACTGACAAGTAGTAATGCTGACAGATTAAGCAATGGCTCCTTGTGGCTCAACGTGTGCCGTTGTCAGGTGCACAAACAACATCAAGCTAGGTGAATTAAATTGTATGAGATGAGAGATGTAGTTCACTGAGCGGTTTCACACAAAACTAAGTGGTCATATGAAAAACCTACAGCTAACTGAGACTTTCTTCGGATGAAAAATTATCTTTTAAATTGACGAACATCATATTTGTAATCCATGGCTCAATTCAAACGGGATCAAAAAATGATTTGCCTCTCCCCCGTTCACTGGAATGTGTCTGGGGAGACTAGTTGTTGCACTATGACCATTAATTGCACTTTATTATGTTGTTCTATCCATTGTTTTGTTTTGCACTGTTGTTTTCGCACAGTACTTTTTGAAAAGATGCCTGGAAGTCTGGAATGTGTCTGGGGACACTAGTTGTTGCACTATGACCATTAATTGCACTTTATTACGTTGTTCTATGCTCTATTGCACATGTTTTGTATGTCTTGTTATGACATTTTTCAAATATTTTAATAGAGAAGTTCATGTTTTAAGTTGAAGTACATTGAATCTACCACCTTACTGTGGTATCAAAATTGGCATCGAGAATCGTGTTATTTTACTGGTATTGGCACTGACTACTGAATTTTTGGTATTGTGACACCCCTACAAAGCAGCAAACAAACGAACAGGATCAACGGAGATAGATTCTATCTGACCTAAAAAAACGGTATGTTTCTAACAGTTGCGTGACCAGAGACGTTACAAACCCCGGGTAAATATTGGAGATGTATTTTGAAAGAGACAGCGTAGAGCCCAAAAGGACGCAGAGTTGGCTAATTTCCTCCTGAACAGGTAAGCATTAGCTTCAGGCTAATTTATCACAGCTACAAGGGACAGGAATTTTATGTCATTTCAACATTCGTGTACTCACATTGAATTATATAGCTAGAGTACCCAAGTTGGTTACTTGCAAAAACAATTGAGACACAGCCAGTAAAGTGATCCCAACGGGTCTTGGCTAACACTGCCATGCTAACCCTGCTAACTGCTAATATTACTGGAGGACCAGGCAAGCGGACCATGGCTGTTTACTACGTGTAGACTGTTCAGTGGCCGTAGACGTCAACGATGAGTTATTTTAAGCCAGGAGAGGGAGCCTGTAAATCGGGAGGACCGTGAGTTTGCAGTGTGTTTATTGCCGTAATTCTAAGCCAATAAAGTGTGTTCAGTCGGGTGGAGAGGACAGCAAGGTAGTGTTATTTTTAGCGGTTCCTACCGTAGCTAATTCTAAGCCGAGGAAGTGTGTCTGTCCGTCAGGTGAAGAGGATGGCGAGGTTGTTGTGTTTTTAGCGGTTCCTACCATAATTCTAAGTCTACGAAGTGTGTCTTTCTGTCGGGTGGAGAGGACAGCGAGGTTGTTGTGTTTTTAGCGGTTCCTACCATAATTCTAAGCCGAAAAGTGTGTCTGTCAGTTGGGTAGAGAACTCTGCGTGAGCACAGGCTTTTATGACTATCAATATAGCCAGGATCTAATGTTAGCTACTCCGCTGTGCTGTGAAGTAATGTCTGGCTATGTGAGACAAGCGTCTAGCAACATTGTTGTGGATGCTGCGATCTTAGCCTGGCAACCTCCGTGAACTTCGAGTCTGGGGAAGAGGGGGCGGGGGAGACGATTCTCTCCAGTATTTTGAATTTGTACTGCCGTAACTATTTTAAACACTAGCTGTCAGTATTACATATTGCACCTTTAAGGAGGTTACTTCCCCAACAAAAGATGCAAAAGAGAAGGGAAGAGTAAATAATATTAGAAATGTCAATCCAAAGGAGAATACATAGTTGAAAGCAATACAGAATGTCTTACTTTCCCAGAAAGCAGGAAATTAAGTGATTAATGGTCAAAATTTTCGAGGGGTGGACCCCCAAACCCCCACTTCATAAGTCACCACACAAATCTGGAAACAAAACCTTGGCCGTTATTAGGCCAAATGTCTAACTTACATCTACAAACTGGAAGCTACACTGAACATACACTGGCTATTAACAAGCTGGGCAAGCCAATCGCCATTTTGCATTGCATTCACTTTATTTTAATGGCTAAGCCCCGAACCTCCTCAAGTCCTAGAAACGCCCCTGCCTAATTACAATGAAGCGTTCTGTGTCTTCACCGCTCGCTGGGCTAGCTGGATCTGCTGTTCTGCTTTAAAGATATTTTGCTATTCATCCAAGAGGCTTTATCAACTCTACTCATAAAAAAAAGTAAGTTTAATAACAATAAGAATTGTAAGTAACCTCAGAGCTGGGCTCACTATCCTTTACATCCTGTCAGGGTTCAGCTGCTGTTTAGAACTCACCCCTTTAAGCTTTAACGCCTCTTTCTCTGTATTTAAAGATTACAGACTGTTCATTGTTCACTTGTCAATCCTTTCATAAATACAGCCACACACACACACTCCCTCTCTCCTACTAAAAGCACAGCGATGATATGTCTGCACCTTTTCAAATACTCTCTGTGTGAAATCTTACTATCTGAAGGTGCAGTGAGACTGAAATGTCAACAGCTCAGAGAAACCATCTGTCTCTGTGGCCTGTCATTGTCCCCACATTATTTTCATTTCCATTTCCTTGACTGTACACCGGCCCTTATCTCTGTTCACCAAAGACATTCAAAATCACCAAACCACTGAAAGAAATGGATGAATATAAATAGAAAATCCTCCTGGTCCGAGGTCAGGGACAGATACAGAGCCCAAGCCGAGAGCGGGAAAGCTTTCATTGTCCTCTTAAGGACACTTTAGTAGAGTGGGAACTTGAACCTGGCTTCTCTTCTTGGAGTAGGGTCTCTTTAAATATATTGTGCTAATATCATGAAGAGCAGCCTTTAATTACAGCTGAAAAGACCAGAAATTGGAAAAAGCACCACAACTGCACTACACACTGTACGGCCTTTTGCTGTACGTTTTGTTGGTAAATGTGAGATGTTCGTGTCACACACGTCTGACGTCTCATCTTCATATCAGAAACAAGGAAATGAATTTGGCGACGTACCTGTGTACGTCAACCCGTTCTCTCTCCTGCTTGGTCAGTGGTACTCAGAGTCACATGATACATGATACAAAGTCTTGCGCGTGGTCAAATTGGCGGAAAATCCTGGAGGGACCGGGAAATGTCCAGCTCCAGCACTGAGCTTTTTTTCTTCTGAGGTTTTCTCCTACGTACAGGATGTTTTCTCCTACATACAGGATGTTTTCTCCTACGTACGGGATGTTATCTACTGCGTACGGGATGTTATCTCCTACGTACGGAATGCTTTCTCCTACGTACAGGGTTCAAACAGGACTCCTGTTTTCTGCCTAGCTCCGCCCCGCCCCCCACTCGAGCACAGCAGCCAGACCTAAAGACAGAATGAGAATGGATGACGTGTTGGAAGTCGAATATACAAAAACATTCAACGTTCACCGAGAGGTGAAACGCTTGTCAATATCGAGCACATACTTGAATCAAGATCGCCTAGTGTCTATATTTAAAGTGTCATCCTCCGCCCATACACAGGACCACTCGGAGGCGGAGTGGCAATCGGGAGAGTCTGGACTTTTCCCGGTGAGCCGGTAGTGTTTTCCGGTACTGCCCGGTCTGATACAAGTTATAGCCTACATTGCAAGTTCTTAGCAACACCATCTGCTGCCCGCGCTGGTCAAACTGTGCAGCCTCTGCTCAACCCGTGCGGCAGGCCGCAACAGCCTCTTATTTCAATAATGTCTAATGGTGGAAAGCCAAAAAAGAAAAGGGAAAGGTGGCGCTGTGATGGTCAGACTCAAAAGAAAAAAAGGGATCGTGTTGGTGTGCTGTGTGTTGTTGATTCATTCACCATCCAAACATTCATCTCCCCTGTTCTCAACAAGATTCGGAATTATATTCTCGTAATTATCCAGAGTCCACATGACTGCCCCGAGTCTTCTTGAATGACCGCCAAAACACATCCAGACACACCCACGAGAATAGCTAACCAATCGTTGGTAACTAGGTGGAACGATGGAGAGAATATCATTGCAGTATTGAATAATTGGAGCCCAGACGCAATTTTGTAATTTTCTAAATTTCTGATCCTCTGAATAAAAACAGAAAATAGGAAAAACAGGTTAAAGCATCCCGTGCTGCGATGTTTCAGTTGCCTCTAACGTCCGTTTTTGGAGCATCAGAGAGAAGTGCAGCCATTTAAGTGGCACCTAAATGAAGCACCGAAATCTGCGCTGCGTTCCCCCCTTCTCTAGTGCTTCTCTATATACCTCTAACAGTTCAGTTGCAAAACTCTTTAACAATTCTGCAGTGAAGCCATCCGGCCCCGGGGCCTTAGCCCACAGGCAGGGCCCCCATTACCCCTCTTTAATTTCCTCTATAGTTAAATCTGCATCAAGGAGTTCTCTTTGCTCTTCTGTCAGTTTGGGAAGCCCTAGTGGGTCCATGAAGGAACACATTTCTTCATCAATAGAGATAGTTAATGATCTTTAGAGATCAGTGTAAAATGCTTTACATATCTTGTTAATATCTACAGTTGCTGTAAAAACATCTCCAGAATTGGCTCTAACTGCAAAAATAGTGGAAGCCTCTGTTTTATTTATTCATTTTCCTGCTTTGTCTCCCGATATTTTGTCTTGCCCTGAATAAATTGAATTCAACCTTCTGAGATAGAATATTATTATATTGGTATTTTAATTAAGTCAGGTTTCTCAGGCCATCCTGTGACATTCTTTGTGTAATCTCTCTTTCAGCATGTTTGATTTTACTTTCTAGTTCTATAAGTGCTTTAGCACTATTCCTCTTATGAAATGAAGCATGTTGTATAATGCGCCCCCTGATAAGCCTTTAAGGCCTCCCATGGCACCCCTGAAGACAACACTGAGGACCAACTGCTCACCAGGTAATCTTTTAGCTCAGACCTAAGCCATTCTATATTTTCTGGCTCCTGTAAAAGGGAGGAGTCAGGAGTGCCACCTATAAGAGCATCATTTCTCTTACTTTGAGGCAGCAGGTCTAGGCACACCCGCACATGATCAGAGATTAGGATATTTCCTATCACACATCCTATAGCAGAGGTAGCCAGTGATTTGAATCAACTCACCCAAAATCTCCTCCTTCTTTACTCTTGGGAATGCCAACTAAACGGACGTTATTGCGTCTGGATCGATTTTCAAAATCTTAAATTATTTCCCAAAGCATATCCACCTCTCTCTTGCTATCAGCTGGAGTATCCCGTCTTTCCTTCTCGGCAGCCTCAAAACTTTCAACGCGACTCTCAACCTCATCCATTCTGGTGACCAGGCTGGAGAGTTTTGACTCCATCAAAACTATGGAGCGGCGAATTTACTTTCAGACCTTCTAGCTCAGCCGAGATTTTCTCCAATGCTGCAAATATTGATTATATATTATTTTCAACATTTTTGGCTTCTAAATGTTTCTCCTCCAAGCACAAATATCTCTGGCTAGGTATCTCTAAAAGGATAAATACATCAGTACAATACACAACCCTATGTCTAAACGTCTATCCGGCCATTTGGTTACGTAACGCTCTGAAACTACTGAAACTAGTATTGAAAAAAAATTAAAAATACTCAGGCTAAGTCATTGTTATATAGGTAGGTAAACATCAGCACATTCTCCCTTCAAACAGTAACTGTCATTAAATGATCAGACTCATCGTTTTCTCTTTTCCTGCTTCCCTTCCACTTTCTTGTCTGTTCATCCTTCAGTTTCCAACCAATCCACTCTCCAAACCCGGCGAGGAAATGAACAGTGTAGATATCAAGTAAGTGTGCCGCTTCTGGAACTTTATGGCTTCTGTGTGTATGTGTGTTGGGAAGGGGTACAAATGTTGAAATGAGGCCCATTTCTCAGCAGAGTGTGTAGGGTCTCTATACAGGATGTAATTTAAGCTGCTCCACTCTCCTCATTCCTGTTTCCAGTCCTGCTTCCCTGCACTGCTGTGCTAATGTGCTGACAGACCAAGCAGACGGCAGAGAACTAGTGGTGATGTAGGCCGACTGTGGCGTCTCCTCACTTCTCCTGTGTCTGGACCAAAGAGTTGCACTTGAACACAATGCAAAGACTACAGTTGATGGCCAATACCACTGAGTTTCTGCGCCGGCAGGGGAGAGAAAATAACTCTCCATGCCAGCAGGCGGCCGTTATCTATTCGTCATTCAAAAAGGGAAACTGGATATATAAAGCGTTGCTATGATACATACAACAAAGCAGCAGCACAGCCTACGTCCCTCTGCTTCACCCCCCGCCGGGACTCGAGTGGACACAGAGAGATGGCTAACCACACTGTCCAGCTCCCGGGCTGTCATTTTGGTGAGTACAATGTTTTTATTATAGATAGAAAAGATGGCTATAACAATGAAAATATTGTTTCTTTAAGCTTCACCCTGCATTCCCCTGATTTATCTCTCTGGCTCCAGTTTTTCATGGGGAGGAATTTTTTACATTTCCCCAACTTTAACTGTAATAATGATAAATGCTTTGGGGATGAATACAGAAACTACAATGCGCGTCTTATTTTAGCCACATTTTAACTGAGTGGGGCTTAACAAATGCACATTCAGAAATGTACTGTATTATTGTCTCTGCCTCATACAGGCTCTCCCTCCCTCCTCACTGTCTCTTTTTTGTTTACACTGAAATAACAATCATATCTAAGTTGATTAATTTTCCATGAAAAGGGGAGTAACATTACTTTACTGTTGTTCCCGACAGCACTTCATTCACGGAGAAAGAGAGAAAGAAAAGAGTATGTATGTGTTTCTTTTTCTTTACCCTCATAGTGTGTTAAAACATTCTTGTGGCAGCGATAGAGTGAGTGATGTTTCCTGTTTCCTGTATAGGACTCATTCACCACTTCAAAACTAGCACGACACCTGTTACACAGGCCTACCTGGCCACCAGCGTGACACAGGGTTGACTCAGCCTCAACTTCTGCCTTTTTTTCCGGCTCTCCCCACGGCATCCTGCGCCCCCACACAGTCCTACCCACATTGAAAATGAATGGAAAGACTTGCATTTTCGCCGCACCGTCTGACGGGCAACGGCGGCAATAAATGCAGCTAATCACTCACTCACTACAAGATGCATATGAAATGCAGAGGAGGTCAACAGGGGCCCAACAGCAAGTGTCTGCCCTGAGGCCCTCTAACAAGATAATGCGGCCATACGTCGGGCAAAACTGTCTGAAGAAAGCAACAGAGGTAAAGAGTGCTAATATCATCACCTGTTCACATCATCAGGTCTAATGGATGAAAGGACCCTGTGGAAGGGAACACAGTGTCAGTTTACTATTTAAGGCAATAAACTACATGGGGAAGTGTCACTCTTCTACAGACTTTTGAATTACACATTCATTTTTGTGACAGGCCCAGTTACTGTGGACCAATGCCTTTACACAAATCTGAAGGATTGGCTGGCTGGACCTTTTTTTAGCCAGAGTGGTAAATGGAGAAAAGGTCAAAAAATAAATTGTGTGTGTGTTGTCCAGAGGCAGCCAATAGCTAAGTGGATCACATAGTAGAGGACATACAGAAGCCAACAATGGGTAATTACCGTTATCAGAGCCCAGCCACACCGAAGTCACATCTCCAGTCCCTAGAGCCTGGTTAGACCTGCAATCAGGTCACACACACACACACACACACACACACACACACACACACACACACACACACACACACACACACAACACACATGCACACACCCTGTAGTAATCCATCAGACCTAGTGCTGTAGTGCAGCAGCAGCAGCCCTGGTGCTGCTCCGTGTGCAGAGGGATGAGGAGACAAGAGGAGCAGTGATGCGAGGTAGCTGAAAGCTGAGACAGACTACCAGCAGGCCTTTTAACATCTCCAACTCTCTGCTTCACATTCACACAGCTCTACACACACACACACACACACACACACACACACACACAGGAAAACGGCAGGTCTTGGGAGTGCCACCAACAGGCCCGCGGTCCCAGGCCTCTCTGATGTCTGGGCCGCTGCTGTCCCACACCATCACATCCCCAGAAAACAGAAAGGACATCACAGCCCTCAGGCTAAACAGCCACAGAGGCAGGTTGCAGGGCTGCACACATGTATGACTCACTCAAAGAACGCCCAAAAGCTTCAAACAACCAATGTCATCAGGATTATAAAAGCACGTGTAAACTGCTCAAATAAAGCAGAGCTCGGCCGCTGGATGTCTGTGGAAAAAGCTCATAACCCAGCAGTTTAGTGTAACTACAGGCAATACTGGGACCAAACGTGTCCTCTTTTCAACAGGTCAGACGTGTGCAGTGATAAAGATGTCTAGCTCTCCTCACACTGCAGACTAAATGAAAATGAAGATGAGAGACAGAATGTCATCTCAGTGGAAAGCTACTGTATATAGAGGTGTTGAGCTATTCAACACTGTGAATATGTCTTGTTCCTATTTTCCGGCTAAAAAGAAAACATGAGTGATACGGTTGAATTCACTGTCACCATATCAATACAGATATAACACTTTTCATCGTAGAAAAATATTTCTTTATTAAGATTAACAGTTTTTATTTAGTTTTATAACAAAATAAAACAATAGAAGATGGACACATCCCCCCACTTGCCATCACCACTTTTTTCACCACATTAAATAATACCCCTAATATTCAAGACAATACAATAAAATAACAAAATAGAGAACAAACTGTTGTAAACTGTCTATGTGAAAAAAGAATAGGCACATAGTATATGCCATGAGTTAAACTTTATTGAAGTCAGCATATGAATGGCATCTGACCTGATCAAACTCAGTAAACTGGTTTGTGTAGGTACAGTATGAACTAGAACTAGCGCCTCCGCCAATCATGGCATCAATTATTATGATGTCAAAATGACCTTGACCTTTGACCTCTAAAATCTCATCAGTTCATCCTTGAGTCCAGATGTGAAGACCTTCCCTCCGGGGGGGGGGGGGGGGGGGGGGGGGGGGAGAGATATCACATTCATAAGAGAAGCCTGGACCTTCTTCCTGTTTACCTTCTTGTTCCCACCCGACACACATCTGACCAATGACAGGAGGGAACCTTCTAGGGTTGTTTGTAGTGAAGCATTTTGGTTTGCTTAGAGGACATAGGAGACATATATGGACTTCTCAGAAGAAATCACATCACTGGAGAGAACAATAACCAGAGCAAAGTCAAATAATACAAAAGAACAAATACAGGCTGACAGTCTAAGAAGAACAAACTCAGGCTCAACGCACAAATAAGGCTTTGAATATAATAAAGCCTAATAATAACAGTGTCAGTGCTGGAGGAAAACACGAGTGAAGCTGAGAGGAAGGGAGTTTGGAGAGAATGACAGAAGAGAGCAGCGGTAGAAAGAGAAAAAGGAGGTTAAGTTGTACCGAAAAACAGAGAAGGAAGGCAAAACACTGACAGGCCACTGAACAATAACGGCAATCGGACGTCAAGAGAAACCTTTTACTCCCATTCCTTGTGTGCTGCTGTGTGTGTGTGTGTGTGTGTGTGTTTGTGTGTGTGTGTGTGTGTGGGGGAATTTAGACTGATGTTGAACTCCAGACGAGTGTGAGCAATACAGGAGTTGGTCAAAATAAGGGAATCATCAGTATAGCAAAAACAAATCACTTTTCGGTTTTTATCTGTCTTTAGCAAAACCCAGTAGCAGGCTTCTTATTTAGAGCTGACCCTTTTCTGACTGAAATGCCAGACCTCACCAGTGGTACATTAAATCAGATGTAGATAATAAACATTCATTTCTTTGGTAATCTGACCAAAGGCTACAATGAAAGGTGTCTGTTTTCTGGTTAATGTGCTGTGTGCAGGCCTATGTCAGACTGAAAGAATCATCACTCTGTGACTGCATGGAGCCTCTTTTGTAGTTCAATTAGACCAAGAGTGGTGCTTCTTCTCTGCCATGTTATACCATCCCAATGTTCTTCAAAACTTGACATTTTCAGCGTGTAGCTTGACGTTTGTTGTTGTTTCCCGAAGAGAACGGAGTTGGACAACGGTAGTCTATACCCACGACATTCCATCTTCCGGGATTGCTCCGTTTGCCACTCTTTTAGGCCGGATGTCCGTCACCTTCCTCTTTCTTTGTGTTGGCGTTCTAAACTCCGGTGGATTTTTAAGGACTATGGTTAACTGCTCCTCAGATCTCTGCAGGGGGAATCCAGACAGCTAGCTAGACTATCTGTCCAATCTGAGTTTTCTGTTGCACGACTAAAACAACTTTTGAACGTACACGTTCCACCAAAACAAGTTCCTTCCCAAGGCTATTTAGGAGAGGCACCGTGACTCTGTCCGGCACTTACTGCTGCCCAAGACAATTGTGATTGGTTTAAAGAAATGCCAATACACCAGAGCACGTTTTTCTCCCATCCCAGAATGCTGTGTGGACTAGCCAGACCCTCCTCCGCAGCACTGTGGAGGTAGGTCTGGCAATGCGAGACAACGCTAATGCACAGGGAGAGGAAGGGGAGGGACAGGATACTATCCTGGGAAATGTACTTCTGTTGATCCAGACTAGCTGGGGAGTGAAGACGTGTAAATGTGGTACAGAGGCACAGAGCCTGGAGCACTTACTACACCGCCCACTGCTCTAACCAAAGAGCTCACAGAATACAATGATTCTGGCTGAACAAGATATAGAGGCTGAATCTCATCACCCTTATTTGATAGCTCCTCGACTCCTCGGTCCTCGGCTGAACCGGAAGTTGTTCTGTCCCTTCTCGGTGAAGGCCGTCAGCTGACGAATTCATGTGACGCTTCAGAGGAAAGGACGCCTCATCACACACACACACACACACACACACACACACACACACACACACACACACCCCTAGGGCTGCAACTAACGTTTATTTTCATTGTCGACTGTGGATTATTTTCTGGATTGGGGAGGCTGTGGCTCAGGTGGTAGAGGGATCGTCTACCAATCGGAAGGTTGGTGTTCGATCACTGGCTTGCAGTCCCATGTCGAAGTGTCCTTGGGCAGGACTCTGAACCATCGGAGTGCAAAAGTGTGTGAATGTTTATCTGATGGGCAGGTGTTACCTACGGCAGCCTCGGCCACAGTGTATGAATGTATGTGAATGGTTCCTGTACTATTTGAAAGCGTTTTGAGTAGTCGTTAAAACTAGAAGAGCGCCTCAATAAATACATTCCATTTAAATACAGTCCATTAGTTGTTTGGTCTCTATGATAACGTCCTCAAATGTCTGTTCAGTTTACTGTCACAGGAGTGAAGAAACTAGAAAATATTCACATTTAACAAGCTGACATCACACAAGTTTGGTGTGAGCATGCCATTGGCACACACACACACACACACACACACACACACACACACACACACACACACAGCAATGAATTATTCTGCCATCTTCGTGGAAAGCTGTGGTTAAGTGAGGAGAAAACATGTTCAGCAACAACTGCGATTGTTTTTCCTGATTTTGTCAAGAAATGAAAGACAAAGGGAGTGACGGAAGTTATATCACTTCGTAGCTGAATTACCTTCCACACCAAAGCTCATCAAGTGCTTCCATAATGAGCTATCGATCCCCAAAAACGCCACCGTGCTCGGCTTTGCACACACAGAATGTTCCCATTTCCTGCCTGACAAGCTCTTGCGCTCTCAACAACATCTATCAAAGGCAGGAGGACCGGCCGATCACTCAATACTCTCAGCAACAAAGCAGAAACTGATTTGAAGAAAAAGAGGCAAAGTCACAAGCAGTTTGGCCCGTAGTGTATCACCAGGCCCAGCCACCATGTCTCCCAGTCCAGTCAGCAGCAGCTCTGCACTGGACTAAGCCTCTCTCTGGGTCCATGCATCTCAATGAGCTGCTGATCACAGGCTGCTGGCAGTAAATGATGCCACATTGACACTTTTCCATTTTACTGGCCTATCAGCACACCACTAAGCAGCCAAACTTATCACAGTAATACCAAAGCCCGTCTACGGAAAGCCGTTCCACTCCCTATTCAGCCCCATTGTATCGAATTTGGTTGCAGTTCCACCAGAATTCCACTGGGGGTGATCGCGGTCCAGTGCTAAATGAATGGGAGTCTATGGAGCTAGACGGCTAAATTTGTCTTTTTCGCCTGATTGTCGTTGAGAAATGTCAGATTTGATTGTAGTTTTTGCAAGTTCAACATGGATTATAGGTCAAAAGTTGAATGAAAGAGTACTTATGTCCTTTCGATTTCTTACAGGTTGAGCCGTTGCCCATAACACGCTAGCATTCTGCTAATGAATGCTGATTGGTCAGTGAAGGACTGATTACGATCGGAGATCCCGCTTGACGGCATCCAAAGCAGAACCAGAATGTCAGAGTGAATATTTCGGCGTGGTCTTTAAAACATTAGCAAACCTCTTTCTAGCACGTGTATTAACAGGGAGAGCCTAACCTGTCAGCTGTGTTGTCGATGCTTCGAGAGAAAAAAGGAAGCGACTCGTCGTAAAGCAGTATCTCTGGCCGTATATGTGTATGATGTCATTGACATTTTAAAATGCTTTTTAGAACAAAAAAGCCACTTTAAAAAAATCTAACACCCAGCAGTGTGTATTTTCTTAGCCTCCCCTTTCGAATGCAACATTCAAATTACTAGACAAAAAATGATATCCTGAGAAAAGTGGATTTTGAGGGGTATAGCTCCATAGAGTCCCATTCATTCTGCACTGGCCTGTGAGCGCCCCCTATATGGAACTGCAACCAGTTCAGAAGCCGGAAGTAACGAGAGAGTGGAACTTCTTCCCTTATTAGAAATTCTTTGGTAATACATTTCTCTCACATGATAGGAAAGTTTGAGGACCAGAAAAACTGAAATGCATCTGATGAGACCTAGTGTTCTCTGATTGGTCTGATCCTAGTCTCCCAGACCTTCCGCCACAGCGCTGCAGAGGAGGGTCTGGCTAGTCCACACAGCATTTCTGGATAGTAGAAAAACATGCTCTGGTTTATTGGCATTTCTTAAAACCAATCACAATCATCTTGGCCGGACAGAGCAATGGTTCCTCTGCAAAATAGCCTCGGAAAGGAACTTGTTATGGTGGAATGTGTACGTTCAAAAGTTGTTTTAGTCGTGCAACAGAAAACTTTGGACAGATAGTCTAGCTAGCTGTCTGGATTTACCCTGCAGTGATCTGAGGAGCAGTTAACCATAGTCCTCATAAATCTACCGGAGTTTAGAACGCCAACACAAAGAAAGATGAAGGGGACGGACATCCGGCAGCACCGGAACAACCCCGTAAATGAAACATCGTTGATATAGACTAAACTGATCCTGATGTTGAAAAACTCCATGAGTCCGACACTACATAATAACTCCTGGAATCATCCAATGTAAATGCTCAGCATAATCCGTGGCAGTCTGTTTATGTCATATTGTAAGAACGTAATTTTTTTAGTTTATGGTTCTTTATTAAGAGCCTAACAAATAAATGAACCAGCTAATAGAATAATATCAGCATATGTTGGCTGATGGGTAAGGTTAGGTAAGATAGGTGTGTTCTCCCACTCACTACTTATCTAGGTCAATATTCTATAAGAAACACATTTAAGAGATATTTATCAAAAATGTTGTGCATTTCTGTGAAAACAATAATAACTCTTGAAACTCAATGTGGATATCAGCATCAGTTTCACCAACCCAGTATGGTCCAGGCTATAGTAAACACTACTGAATATGACAACACTTCTTTAAAACCTTTCCCCATTGTTTTGTGGGTCTGGTTCCTTCCTTCCATCCATTCCATACATACATCCATCCATCCATTAGTTATACCCATGTGGTTGGGTAAAACAAGCAATTTGTAGATTATCACCTCAGGCATTTTACAGACCAAACAATAACCAATTAATCATGAAAATAATTAGCAGATAAATCCACTTTTTACCTTTACTTACTTAGAGAAAAAGAAACCTACCGACAAAACCATGTGAGCCGAAGTTTTAAATGTTGCCTACAAGAACTAACCTAAATAAAATCAAAGTCTAAAATGGGCAAATCAAATCATATCAAAATGGGGAGGAATAAGCAAACAACGACAGTCAGTGTCGGCGTCAGTACATGACAGTTGTCCATACTCTTGACATCTGTAGATACCTGAACAGCACTGAGGTCCAACACTGTGCCCTGAAGCAGTCTGCGTGGTTGTGAGGGGTCCAGTGATGGAGATGTATCTGCCCATGTCTGCGGAGGACCGTGTACAGCCCAAGTTGGCTATGTTGACTGTATTGGCTGACGTCTTTTGTGGACAAGTGCATCTATGCAGACACCAGTTGTAGAATAAACAGAACTGCAGTTTATTTGGCACTTAACAGAACCCAATGGGCAAAAACCACTCTCCAGTCACTGTAACTGAAACAGTCGTGTTTTGTGTGCTGCTAGAGACAGGAAACAATATTTTGCTAAAACTGACAAACCAGTTGTGTGTTTGCATGTTTCCTTTGGTTTTGTGACAGACACGTGTGGCTCTGTACACAGCTGGCCAACATGCCAACACTAACCCAGCACACATCTGCTCATCAACCCACAATGAATGCCAGGCGCACACTGCAGGGATGAAGTGTGTGTCTAAGTGTCTTACATTAGCACAAATGGAAAAAAGGGGGCTGCTGCAATGGTGACCAAACGAAAGAAAGAAGCAAACAAATGGAGGGATTTCAACACTGTTGAAACTGGTAGGATGTGAATAATAATACCATGGGTAAGTGATCTGCAGTAATGAGGGTAAAGTAATTGACAGTATGAGCCCACTGGTGTTCACACTGAGCATAGAGCCTCACACTCCTGTAGCTGGATCACACACACCTAAGGCCAGCGCCATCACCCTGCACTGCCCTACAGGACACACATACACACACACACACACACACACACACACACACACACACACAGACGACCTTACAGTCTTCACATACAGGCCTGCTTAAATAAGGATTCTCCAATTATATCAGCACAAGTACAATTATTCAGCATTAATGTATTGTGTCAGCAGGCACTGTGGCTGGGGGAAAGGAATGTTTAATTGATGTTTTCTGCACACACTGGCAAGAACTTCATCTCTCTCTTTCTGGGCACGGCGTCAGCTACTCTGACACAGCAAATGAATAGCAGTGGACATGATTTAACATGACAAAGAGTTTACTGTGAATTATTCTGCTGGCTGATTAGACAGCTGCCATAGAAATGGGGCTCCTTTTGAAGGCCGATGCAGTAATTAATTTGAACCTGGTGGATTGAGAACTTCATCTGCAGGTTTGGCTGGTGGTCAGGTGAGCCACAGTGTAGGACAGGAGAGACAGTGCTGCCAAGGCAAACCGCTTTTAAAGGGCAACTCTGTAATATGGTCGCAATTTCAGCCCTGTAAGTCCACATATGTGAAATAAAGCATAACAGCAGGAGATGATGAGTAGGGTTGGGTATTGTTTGGGTTTTTTCCTCTACTGGTGCTAAAACGCTGCCTGAACCAAAAAAACAGCACAAAACGATGGCCAGCGACATTAAAGAACAGCTTGTTTATTGCTACAGCAAATTTTAAAAACAACAGGGCTGTCTTAGATAGATATTTTAACAGTCTGTACGCCCAAAAGAACAGTTAATCACAAAAACATGGAACTAACACAATACTTTCACAACAACATGAGTCCATTGAGTATTATTGCTTCAGTGTGTTTAGGGCAGTGATGGCCGAGGGCACCAAGCTCTTTTATACACATCAGATCTGTGTGTGTGTGTGTGTGTGTGTGTGTGTGTGTGTGAAGGCTGGGAGGTGCAGTGTTTCCGCTATACATTTCTTAGCGGCAGTCCGCCATTACTAATTATTGTCACCGCTGCTTCAGTATTTTATGAAATTACATGAAGTTGTAATTACACGACTCTGCAGAGCCGTCTGCTCCAATGAACTCAAGTGAACCGTCACCCGCTCTCTCTTCCCTTTGAGGGTGAGCAACTGGAACAGTGACTGGACAACATCGCTCGCCAAGTCATGGCAACCAAATAAACAACAGTGCAACTCTCCGCAGGTGAAAGCCTCGACGTCTAATTTACCATGAAAACCGCGCTCACGCTGGTCCCGTGAAATATGACAGCTACAGTAGCTCAGCATTAGCATTATGGTCACTGAATTTGATGAATTGACTGTTTATCAGACCCCAAATGAGACAAGAAGCTAACGTTAGCGAACGCTGCAGTCCCTCTGACACTGCAGGAGACGCTGTATACCCCCACCACGCTGTATTAACGGTACTGTTTAAAACGTTGTCCAGGTTAGTGGGGATGCATACCACTCAAAACCAACATGAAAAGTAATGTTCCCTCAGCATTTTGTGTTTAAAATGAGCGATGACGTTAAATCACCTGATTTATGTAACCTACGGTGCCGTCTATTTTATGGATATTTCCTTAACGGTTGTTAGCTAGCAAATAAGCCCACTGACGGCAACGTTACTGTTCATATTTTGGCACAATGTTTAGTAATGACAGTAGTAGAGGTCATAGTAAGTGAAAATGTGATTTGATGAGTCACATTCATAGGTGTTGGGAGTAAACAGACAATTACAAAATTCTGCACATAAAGTGTTACACCTTTCATTCAACAGGAATGAACCGTATGAAGCGTATCAAATGTCTCAAAGAGTTGTATTTTTTTTTCATTATTCACAAAGCCAAGAAGAACAGTGTATGCACGTGAGGTATTGAAACCTCAAACTGCACCTGACAGAAGGCTTTCTCCATAGATGGTTCATTATATTGGCTGATGAGCTAGCCATGTGGCTACTGAGGCCACAGCTAACTGTGTGTAGTGAAATATTTGAGTGTTGTCAGTAGGCGATGTATTTGTCACTTACGCTGTCATGTGCTCACACCTACTGATAGCAAACAGCTGAGCCTGTAACCACCATGAAAGTGAAAATAAAGTGAAAGCCACAAATGAGCCACAGTGAGTCTGCAAGCAGGGCTCAGAAATGTTTGCTACTAAGCCGCCATTGGTTCTGTACTGCAGGTATGCAATGGTGCAATATGTATCCAGGCTGTCATCCACAGCAACTACTGTATATACAGTATACTGTATATACAGTATATATATATATATATATATATATATATATATATATAGACATATGTGGCTGACGCTGATTTGACTGGATCTGAATGCTCCGCTGTATAGCACTAATGGTATCTCCGTTTGCAGAGTCACTGAGTCAGGCTGTACCGGACTCTCCCGGTGACCATGCTGCTCTGGGGACTGTCGGCGCAGTGAGAAACCACTGCTGACGGACGCAGAGCTGTCCTTCTGTCGGAGCTCTAACTGCTGTCTGTCTGCGCAGCGGGCTGCACTGCCGTGTATCAGTATTAAATTGAGACTGTTATATAACCTGTAAAAATGTCTCCTAGTAGCGTTAAAGGGATACTTCACCAATTAGCATTAAGCTTTGTATCAGTAGAAACCCGGTAGTATTTTCAAATGACCGTGCTTCCCTCCCTCATGTCCCCCTGAGACGAGATATCTCTGTATTGTGTGTCTGGAAAAAAGCCTCTGATGACACAAAAATCGTCATTTAGCGTCATTGGATGCATTTTTGTCCCGAGGCTATGGACTACAGCCATAGTACAGCCAGCTAGTTCCGCATGTTTTCAACCCGCCCATAGGGGGTGGGACCTCACTACCAGAATTTCAAAATAGTGTCAGCCATCTTGAAGCTAAGCTAACAGGATATTGCTCTGTGGAGAAAGCTGAGTAATTAATTCATACTTTAGTAGGCTAACCACGATGGCGGAAGGTAGTTTTGAAGATGATATGGCAGAAGGGGATTTTGAAGATCTGGTGCGCGAATCCGATGCTCGTGGCTACCTGTACAAGCCGCAATACAGCTAGGAACAGTTACAGATGGAGCAGCTGCTGCAGTAGAATGTAAAATGTTTGTCTGGCAAATACTGTTTCAGCAGCACCCTTGCAATTATGTGCATTCAAACTGGCGCATGTGTGTACCACCGGGATACATTGGTACAGATCGGAAAATATGCAGGAAACTTTATTACAGACGGAATACTCGACACACTACGCAAGCTTCGCCCGCTAGCCGGGGAAGGGGACATCGAAAGCGATGTGCGAGAAAGCGGAAACGTAGAATGAGGGCAGGAGTTCGAGCTAGATGGAAAGGTAACGCTAGCCGGCCACCTGTCCTATCCATCCTGCTTGCAAATGTACGCTCATTAGACAACAGACTGGACAACATCCAACTTCAACGAAACTCCCAACACGAGTTCAGAGACTGCTGTGTTTTTGTTTTTTTGGAAACATGGCTGAACAACATTGTACCGGACTCCGCTATCCAGCTACCAGGCCTGCTAGCCTTATGAGCAGATAGAGATGCTGCTCTGTAGGGTAAGACTCGTGGAGGTGGGCTGTATATGATAACATGGACTGTCTCGTATGTCGTTTTTATATAATGTCGTTTTTATATAATGTCATTTTTATATATTTTATATATATATATATATATATATATATATATATATATATATATATATTATTATATATAACACCACTTGAGCCACGGTGAAACGTTGTTTCGTTTCACTATATACAGTGTATATGGTTGAAATGACAATAAAACTTGACTGCCTTGGTAACCGGTAGGCGTGGCTTGGTAGTGGCCTCGTAGGGAAGCGAAGCAAGTGCATTCTGGGAGTCTTTCATCCACATGAGCCAAAAACTAATTTTCTGGCTTTTCTCGGTCTAGAAGGCACCCCCAAAAAAATCACATTTCTACTACATAAATGACCCAATTTAAATACATATTCATCGTTCCAGCTGTGAAATATCCCTTTAAATACTTTCCCCCGTTTTGGTACAGCTGGTTTTAACACCTGAAGTGAGCATGAAAACCCAAGTTTTGAGTGCTTGAGCGACATTAATCTGACTCCCTGAATAAGCTGCAGAGATGTCTCGCTCCACCTCTCTACTAAGGCACGTTCAAGTAACATCGTTAAACTGTATTTCACACTATGTTGGTTAGATTTGCAATGAATCTGCAGTTTGAATGCGTACCAAACCATAGGGGCGGTCCACTACTGTAGGCCTATTGGCTATTTAACATCACTGACCATTTTTTGATCAGTATTTCAAAAATGAAAACATTGCACTTCATAATGTTTTGTATTCATAACACTATTACAACAGTAATATCAGTTACCTTATGTAAGTCACTTCGTTGCATAGTTTGTCCACCAGAGGGCGCTCTACAACGCCCCTGTTGGCAACACTTGCGTTTAACCCTTTAAGTTTCATATCTTAAAGGTCCTATGACATGCTGCTTTTTGGATGCTTTTATATAGACCTTAGTGGTCCCCTAATACTGTATCTGAAGTCTCTTTCCCAAAATTCAGCCTTGGTGCAGAATTATAGCCACCAACGAGTCAGTCCCACAATTAGCTGTCTTTAGGACGTGCCATTTCTGTGTCGTAGCTTTAAATGCTATTGAGGAGGAGAGAGGGGGGGCAAGGTGGGTGTGGCCTTGACCAGCTTGTGGCCACGGTTGTAGCTCTATTTCCTCATGGGCGGGCCAAATTCTCTGGGCAGCTGTGGGGGGCGGGCAAAGCAGAGAAAGGGGAGGTAACCTTTCCCCTTATGACGACATAAAGGGAAGATTCCAGATCGGCCCATCTGAGCTTTCATTTTCTCAAAGGCGGAGCAGGATACCCAGGACTCGGTTTACACCTATCGCCATTTCTTGCCACTGGGGGACCATAGGCAGGCTAGGGGAGCTCATATTAATGTTAAAAAAAAACTCATAAAGTGAAATTTTCATGCCATGGGACCTTTAAGTTTGTATTTTTATACATTTTATTTATCAGAACTTTAATATATTTTGAAGTTCCTCTGTTCTGTTGTGACAATAAAACAAACTTTACGTTTATTTTTAACGCTTATTTTTAAACTGCATTATCATATTATTTTAGTGAGGACTCAAACTACAAATAACTAATGTTAGGGAAATCTGTTTATGTTTCGTTACGCATTTCTGGATTATTTTTTTTTTTAAATATATATCGGCCGATATATCGGAATATCGGATTTTAAATCACCAAATATTTGTATCGGCCTTAAAAATCCTTTATCGGTCGGGCTCTAATACTCTTATGCCGAATTCATGCTAATCAAATGAACTGACTTTGTGGTCATGCGTAATCGGATGCAAAAGCCCCCTTCCCTTACTGCATTATATTCCATTATATTTAAAATTTTGGATTGTTACATGCCACCAGAGTTTGCATTTTCCTTGGCATAAATTAAGGCGTTTTCACCATAAATTTGTGCATAAAAATCTTTCAGAATGCAGGATATGAAGTATTTTTTTTATTTCCTGGGGGACAACCCCCAAACCCCTGCTTCATATGTGTCCACCCAAAGGCCCATTCTGAGCCAGGTATAACCCTGGTATCCAAAAACGACTTCAATGATTGGTGTATGAAGCCAGGACAGTGACTGTAAATGTTGGTCTTGAAAATTACATTTGGCATTGAAAAAATGAACTGAACTGCAAAAGGAAAACACTTTAAAAAGCACTGAAACAAGTATTGGCACTAAAAAAAGTAAAATACAGGCATTTTATATATATATATATATATATATATATATATATATATATATGTTTTGCATTATGATATGTTTTTCAATGACAGTCCTCTGACTTTAGTTTTAGTTTTACTTTATGTCACTGTTTTTTTTTTAAGATTAGTTTTTGGGCATTTCCACCTTTAATGATAGGAAAGCAATGAAAGGGGGAGAGAGAGGGGGAAGACATGCAGGAAATTGTCCCAGGTCGGACTCGAAACCCGGACCTTCTGCATCGAGGAATGAACATCTGTACCGCTCTACCGACTGAGCTAACCTAGTCCCACTTTCTGTCACTGTTGATAGTGTGTTCCACACACAGCACATTAGGTAGTCAGTTAGTTAGTTAGTTAGTACCTAACTGGGAACAATACAGAGAGGATTATCAACGGCCCCTGGTGCAGATGAAGTAACACTATGCTCGTTACTGTAAGTACAATAAAACTTTCATAAGTAAAAAGCCAATACTTATCAATACTTACTTACCTGTTCAAAGGTATAAACTGCTCCATCTGCATGCAGCTTCTCTGGTTACACAACCACAGCATTTTGCTCTGCAATACAGCAAATCTTTACAGTCTAAAACGAAAGCTTGGTTTGTAGTCTAACTGTTTATCTTAGTTTGCCACGAATCTGGAAATAAGGACAAAAGCTTGTAAACTTAGCTTCCGCCTGCTGTAACACACCATCCTCTCGGCTGGAGCGGTAAATCCACATGGCTACTTAATATGCACGTGAATGACGTCATCGTCATGTTTGGATCTTCATTATTTCTAAACTTAACTCAGTATTTTGATTTGTATTTGATCACCTCATATTTGATCAGGAACATGATTTATTTTATTGACAATAGCTCAGGGAAATCCCTCCAGGATTTCGCGGCCTTTTTTTGAGATTGTTTTGGCCCAAAATGCCTGATTTTAAGGGAGCTTTTGTAAAAAATGTCAATACAATTTGTGATGTCTTTTGTATTTTTGTTGCAATGAAGTTGCGAGAGACAGTGAAAGTTGCAAAAAAAGTTGTGATTTCTTTTTTTGTGTAGTTCTTTAAAGGTCCCATGTAGGCCTGGACGATATTGGAAAAAACTTACATTGCAATATTGTTTTTCCCTGCGATATATATTGCGATATGAAAAAAAGACTCATTTTTATAAGAGGACATAAATAGCCCTATTTAGAAATACTAAATCATTCTCAACTACTGGGGTGATTTTGTAGGCGAGTGCATCTACAAAGAAAATAAAAATGAAAAAGGAAATTTTCTTATGTGAACTCGTCTTTGTTGAACTTTAATGCTTTACAAAAACCAAAGCAAGTAAGCGCTGTGTTTACTCTTCTGAAGTGATTTTGGAGAGGGAAATTAGGAAGAAATACACTGGTTGACTGACATGACACCATTTTATTCATATAATATCAATCCAGGCTAAAGTGAATGATATTAATAATGCATGCATGTTGCTTCCTCTAAATTTCAGGTTGTGGTCGACTAGCGGGGCCTGCTTTGGTTGTTTGATAAACTGATTAAAATACTGTGTATCCAAGAGCACTTAAATCAGTGTAAATTACGTTATATCAGAAACAGACTGCTGTTGTAGATTAGTGTTACGTTTCCAGCGTCGCAGCGCCGAACCATAACGTTAGTTGGGACAGACGCCTTGTTTCTTTAGGCTAACTATGTTAGCTTTAGCCTGGCTGGTAGCAGCTTTCTGCGGTGAAAAATGGCCGGGATACGTCGTGATTACGTTGCATTAATCAGGTGATTTAGTTTGTCTTTGCAGCGAACATAAAACACTGACTACTGTAGCTTCACTACCCATGGAAAAGCATGTGCATCACTGTGTCAGCGGCAGCTGCCGTCGGACTAACTTTACGTCACATGACCACCTGTCTTAAAGGGGAAGGGTCGGCCGGTAACAATTATGGAAAATGAGAACGGTGAAAGTTTTTTATCAAGCAGCAAAGAAGTTGTAGCGTCAACATCGCAACGTCCTGTGATGTGACTATCGTGCATGCGCACATCGCGATGTAGACGATGAAACAAAATATCGTGCAGCCCTAGTCCCATGGCATGAAAATTTCACTTTATGAGGTTTTTTAACATTAATATGAGTTCCCCTAGCCTGCCTATGGTCCCCCAGTGGCTAGAAATGGCGATAGGTGTAAACCAAGCCCTGGGTATCCTGCTCTGCCTTTGAGAAAATGAAAGCTCAGATGGGCCGATCTGGAATCTCCTCCTTATGAGGTCATAAGGAGGAAGGTTATCTCCCCTTTCTCTGCTTTGCCGGCCCAGAAAATCCAAAAAGCAGCATGTCACAGGACCTTTAAAAATAAAAAGGAATATATGTTTTAATGTTTCAGGGGATAATAAAATTACTCTGGGCTGAGATTTCCTAGTCACCTTACCAAAAAGGCTCAGGATGCTGCGAATGTTGGTATAATATGAAAATGGCTGGTGGATTTATGACAAAAAATAATTTATTGAATGAATCAAATTTGAACATATGTGTCAGTGGCTTGTTGATCTTTTCATTGTTAATTTTCTATCTTGGCCTGGGACACACATTCATACGGTTTGATAAAGTATTTATTGAACTTTAACTTATCATTGCACTTACAATAACGAGCGTAACTGTCCTCAATTTAGGTCATCCTGTACGTCTCATCTCCGGTTTTTCCTGCATCCACCGTGTGTGTTTGTGTGTGCGCGCGTCAGTCGCGGGGGTAACTGAGCAGCAGCCCCGCCTGCTGCAGAGAGCCGCCGGGATTGAAACAGCAGCAGCTTTCAGCGACTTTAAAGTGAAAAATCGTTACAGCGTACATTGATGTTAAAATGTATAAAGGTTGGCAGGACGGTCTGAAATGTTTTGCACGGTCTTTCGCTGTACGTTTTGTTGGTGTGAGATGTTCGAGTCCCACACGTCTCGTCTTCATATCAGAAACCAGGAAATTAATTTGGCGACGTACGTGTGTTACATCAACCCGTTCTCACTCCCGCTTGGTCAGTGGCTCTCAGCGTCACATACAGATACAAGGTCTGGTACGTGGGACTGCTGGGATTGGTTGAAGTCGCGGGAAACTCTGGTTATTGTTCAAATTTGCTGAAAAGTTGCGGTGATTGGTCAAAATTGCAAGTCGCACCCAATTCACGTGATTGGTTGAATTTGCGTGAATTGTTGCGATCGCGACATCGCAAAATCCTGGAGGGACTGGGAAATGTCCAGCCCCAGGCACTGAGCTTTCTTTGTCCTTCTGCATGAACAGAATAGTAGAATAGCCCTGCTACCAGTCCCATTCAACCTGCACTAAACCTTTTGCATATTTAGTGAAAAGAGCCATTACCCCTTCCACTGCCAACTCATAGTACAATCATGAAATGCATTCTACTTAGATATTATTGTAGCTGAACTTTCGATAAATAGAAAAAAGTCATGGTACTTTGAAAGTTCTGCTTAGAATTCTTCAAACTGACAACAATATCAGAGCATGCTAAAATCATCTGTGTCTGAAAACACGCTCAGACCACAGAGGGTTAAATGTCCAGATGCAAAACATTGTGTTTGGCTCTTTGTCCACTGGCAGACAGTGTTCAGAGCGCGGGTTGGCAGGTTGACGGTGAGACCAGGCTGTCACACACACGCACACACACATACAGACACACACACACACACACACACAGACACACACACGGGAGCAAAAGAACGACCGTACACAGATGAGAAGGACAAAGACGACAATACTTCTGGGCCGAAACAACCGTCATTCAACAGCATTCCATTTTTCGCTGACTACAATAGCAGGTCCGTATACACACAGGCACGCACACACACACGCACGCATGCATGCACACACACACACACACACACACACACACACACACACACACACACACACACACACACACACACACACACACACACACACACCAGCCAATTGCACAAACAGTGGGGACTCAGCAACAGCACACTACCCAACCCCCCACCTTGGTTGAAGAACGGGGAACCAAAGAAATTCCCCAACTCTGCCCCTCTCTCTCTGTCTCCCACACTCACAGAGAGAAGCAAAGATGGGGGCTGCAGAGTGCTGGCATTTGGCACGAACAGACGCTCACAAAGCCCTCGGGAGCCCAGAGATGAAGGAAAAGTGAGGGGGAGGGTGAAGGAGGAGGGGTTGCAGCGATGCCATTTTAAAGCAAGCAGCCTGTGGAGCAAGGCACTCTGGGAGAGGGAGAACAAAACCAACGGAGGGAGGGCCTCCATCTCCCTCTTCCCTGTGGAGGTCAGTGTGCTCGGCAGGGAGGTCAGCCACCGCTGGAAACACGTCTGCAGCCCCGGTGCAGGTTATCTGCAGCGCTGCAGTCAGAGTCCAGACAGGCTACTGGCCTCTATCACTTACTTCATCACACACTGACACATCTATCATGGACAGAACAGATCGAATTGCTCTGGGATCTCAACACTGGAGCTCATGCCATGCTCTGGTCAAACCCACACAACTTCCATGAAGCTCCCAGCTAAGCTAACGTTACTATAACTAATTATAATGTAAGCATGGCTCGGTGGATATCGATTTTAAAGTCATGTAAAACTATTTCCCATCCTTCTTCCAATTTCCAGCCACAGCCTGTAACTTTAATTGGCGTGATAATAGAGAGCCAAAGTCCTGACATCATCTCTAGGCTAGCCTCTGTGCTACTAGCTAGTGTTAAAGGCTGCTTAGCTCCCAAATACTATATGAACAATTATATTAGATTTTTTACATTTACAATCCTTATGGAGAGAACAACATGAAATAGTCTTTAACACGGTTATGTTCCAAAGCTGTATTTCAGTGATCTGCCTCATTATGTATTGGTGAAGGTTTCAGTTTGCCTTCAGCTCCGTTTCTCTCACATTAAATGGACATGTTCTTTATGGCTGCACCATTTCCACACATGGAATATTCTAAATGCAAACAACCTCACTTCCAAATCAATCAATTTTATTTGTCATATAAATTTGCCAAGCTGTTAATAACAAACACTAAAGGGTAGGAGTATCTTCCATTTTAGTCACATGCTACAATTACCAACCGCTAGAAGGGCGGGGGAGACGGGGGAGACAGGGGGGAGACGAAGGAGTGTGAAAGTGAACAGGCAGCTGGATGCTTGTTTGGCTGCCGGCCTGCCGGAGAAAGGTGAAAGGAGGAAGCACCCACACACTCACACACACTCTCAGGATCAGATAGATGTGCACAGGTATGTGTGTGCATGTGGTAAACACACAAAGCCAGGCCATCCCAAACCACTGGCTCCTCCACCCTCCACTATAACACTGTCACTGTTAATGCAGCTCCACCCTGACAGAGCAGCCTCGCACTGACTGCTGCTAAACTCTATGACGTAGCCTCCCTTTACACATACACACACACACACACACACACACACACACACACGCACACACGCACACAAGCTACATGCACACTTGTTTTCCCTGAATGCCCACGGGACACTTCTGACCAGCCCCAATTGTTGCCTCAATCTGTCTGTCTATCTGTAGCAACACACACACCAGGGTTTCCCGCAGCACTTTGCAGTTACAGCAACACAAGCCTGCCACCTTAACTACGTCGTCAAAAAAAAAAAATGTTTATGAGCGATATCCGCGTGTTGCTCTGTCCTGTTTCTCGTTTTCATTCCAAACCACCGGTTGACAACCTGCAGGTGGAGGCGGTGGAGACAGGCTCGGACAGAAACGCCGTGGGCTGCTGCGGACTTGCAAGACTTGTCTCGCTAGCGGTTTCAGGAAAGTGGCTGCATGTGTCCGACAATGCACAGAACATTAACCGATACAAGCCTACAGCTGTCCGCAGACACGGAGTGCGGCAAATGTGTCAGAGCCTCCTGGAGAGGTGAACTGAGACTCCGTTTCCTGCTTGTCGGTCAATGGTTAATGATCGGTTAACATTTCATTTCATTGTTCTATCTTTTGGAAGGCTGGCTGCCAAAAATCCCCACTTACTAGCTAATTAATTAGCCTAAGGTAAACGATAGCTATCAGTAAACAGAAGTGACGTGGTGGCTGGCGTCTGGTGTGTGCGCCAGTGTTTGTGTGTGTGTGCGTGTGTTGGCCCGCCCCCCGCGAAGCTCCGACATGCAGACAGCAGAGCAACAGAAGAAAGTAGGCTCGTTCGAGATGAACTGCGCCTTGCCTGTAAAGTAGACGAGAGCAGGCGGCAGCAGCAGGGGCCGGTGACAAAAGTCCGCTGTCAAGTCGGACAGTTTCCAGCCGTTTCCAGCAGCATTCAGGCTGAACAGGAGGTGACAGAAACACTGTGGTCCTTTTCCGATTTAATAAAATGTTATCAGACCCATATATCAGTTTGTACAC
The DNA here is from genome assembly GCF_031162955.1 of Sander vitreus. Classification (NCBI taxonomy): domain Eukaryota; kingdom Metazoa; phylum Chordata; class Actinopteri; order Perciformes; family Percidae; genus Sander; species Sander vitreus. The sequence continues at coordinate 5,566,393 of NC_135857.1, forward strand.
CGTCTGAGTTGTTTTTATTATGACAGAGTAGCTCTCAAAATGCTCTACATGCGATCTGTTGCTTATGATTATGATCAGCCACACAACATGTGGTTTGTACAGAATAAGCCTTTAAATCCGACAAATAGCAGTTAAAATCCCTCCAATTCAAAATCAATAAAAAGTTTATACAAAACGTCATCATGTTGTCGATTCTGAACCAATCAGCTGTTAGATCAGTTGAGAGGCCGGCGTTTCCCAGCATGCCCTGGGCCCGCCTGGGTCTTGCAGTCGGTGAAAAGCAACTGCGCTGCCTGCATCTCAGAACTGCGGCTGCCTTGATCTCGTGAGGTTATCGTTGCCCACGTGTGCATGACGTCAGAGCAAGTCGGGATCAAGTCGGACACAAATCTAACCGGCATGCATTGGGCGGCGATCGGCGGTGATCGATTCTGCGCAGATCTGGCTCATCTCGAACGAGCCTAGTAGCTGCACCTTCACTAAAATGAAGACTGAAAAACACAACTATTTTGGTACAAACATTTACTCGCCATGTGGCAGATAGTCACATAGATATAGATAGATAGAATTTATTAATTATATATTATTATTTAAATTTACTATTTATTGTTTAATAAATAATTAATAAATGTAGTACACCAACAAGCCCCCCCCCCCCAGGGGAAACCCTGCACACACACACACACACACACACACACACACACACACACACACACACACATATATCTGAACTCAACATGTCTGCAGTGCCATCACGTCCACCCTGCAGGACTCCCTCACTGTGACAAAGAAGGGATCTTTCAGGCTTCTAGATGATGAAATGGCCCACCAACTGATTTCTTCTTTCCCTCCTGGAGCCGTCCAGCCGTGGTAGCGTTATAAGATGTGCCATGCTGCAGGCTACAATGGCATTAAGGTAATTAACAGGTTAGGCCGCGTTATGAGTCTTTTTTTTTGTTAAAAGCAGATAGTGAAGTTGCTGGAATCTTTACAGATAATGCAGAAATGCACCTGCCTCCATAGAACATGGATGGCATGCATAAAGCTAAACGTTTCTATCACTACTGGATACCGCAGTCCGTTTACTAATGCAGGCTGTACAGCAAGGAGAAAGCAATGACAACTGTACAGCGATCAGGTCCGGCTGCTGCTGGGACTGGACTCTCCGCTGTCCCATGCAGCTGGAGCCCGAGCCCCGCAGCCCGAGTCCGAGCCCCGCAGCCCGAGCCCGAGTCCCGCAGTCCCAGCGCCCCAGCCCGAGCGCACCAGTCCGAGAGCCCGAGCCCCGCAGCCCGCCGTTCATTGACAGTCCCCGCTCATCTGCGTGGTTCCACACAGCTGCAGCACATCACAATACTCGAATTAGACCAGATGTTACATTACATGACTCGGGACACCCACCTCGTCTCACGTTGTCTTGCAGATATAAAACAGAAACGCATCACGGGCTGTGGAAGCCCGTTCCCCGCGTCCACAGCGCACGTCTGTCCGCACACCTCCAACTGGGCTCCTGTATATGAGCTAGGACTGTGGCTCGACCGCGGGACTCACCCGGCCATGCTGCTGAATCTCCCGGTGAAAGAGTGCGTCCTCCTCAGTAGCATCCACAGCAGCAGAGCCGCTCCGACACTGACACACTGCCGATCCGCGCGCTCCTCTCCCCAACGGCTGCTGCTGGAGCCGCGCGCACACGACGGGGCTGGTTCGCGCGCTTGGGTGCGCGGGAACAGCGCTGCCTACCGGAGACTCCGCAGGTTTGATTTCTCGCTCTCAGGCTAATTAAATGCATCTCTTAAAATCATCTCTGAATGCAAATCAAACCAGCTATTAGGCTAACTGAAATAAAACCATGCCACTCTCTAGGTATGGTGAAGGGTATGTGATGATATTTTTATTCCAAAGGCCAAGGGAACTTTATCAGGATGCATAGTATCCTGGATCCATGAAATAACTGGCCTTTACAAAAATGTATGGCCAATTGCACATTTGCTCTGATATGCTGTCGGACTTGGAAGCTCCAGTCTTAGGTGACAGCCAGCTTGCGGTGGCCGGGATCACTTGCTTACCGGCGGCCAGTAATACTCACAGCCCCCCCTGTCAGCTGGAAGTCGTTTCAGACCCTCCCACCAGCCGTTGGGCCACGCCTCCTCATTTAAATTGACACCTGTCACTTCTAAATGAAAAGCTTAATGTTAAATCGAAATGTAAAAGGTGAATCTTAAAATGTCAATGTCAAATGTAAAACATAAAATTCAAAAGATAAAATGTCAAATTGAAAATTATAAAGGGGAAAGGCTAAAATAAAATGATTTCTTTTTTTCTATTTGAGATTTTAATTTAAGTATTTCCATTTAAGCTTTTACATTTCACATTTAATTATGGCATGATTTTTCCTAGTAGCGTAGTAAAATAATACTATTTTTAATTTGATCTTGCTTCGTTTTCTCTTTGGACTTTCAATTTGAATTATGAATAAATATATCCTCCATACGTTGTCAGCTCTACGGGTTCTTCTTCCTTCAGCAGTGAGTTCAGTTTACGGATTGTGTCATAACGAGTAGCTAGAGAACAAAAGAAAAATACATAAACCAGAGTTACACTCAAACAGCTACTTACTCCAGATCACTCTTTCGTAACACTAAGACTAAATATATATACTTCAAGTTGGTGATGTGCGCTCGTAAATACTCTTTATGCAATGCTCACATACTAGACCCTATGTATACTCTACGTAAGTCTTGAAGGGGTTATGCATAAGGTATACATTCAAAATGGTTTGTTCCATCAGTGTCAAGTGTCAAAGTATTATTATGTCACTTTCAGAGGCTGACAACTGTCACTTGACATACTGATTATGACACTTTAAGCACCAAAACGACTTAGCACTTGTGTTTGATAGAGTACAATGTATAACTAAGGGATTAAGGATGCCTTAATGGTGCTTATGCATTAACTTTGAGTCAAGTTAACTTGTGCAGATGGTTACATGTTTCTGAAACAACACCGTTTCACTGCCAGCTAACAATTTTCCAGCATTTGTAGTGCAGTATACAGGACGCAATTGTGACAAAACTGTTACAACAAAAGTATGAGTTACATTTTAAATCAAGAGTTGACTTGTTTAAATGGGACTCATCTTACTACTTTAACTGTTGTATTGCAGTGAACACATTCCATCAAGAACATTACAAATTATGGACACTAACACATTTTTTTTGAAGTAAATTAAAGAGGGCAATCGGCACTTGAAGCCATAGTAACGTTAACTCACCACTAACAAAAATGACAGTGCCTCTGTAGTGAGGCCACCCTCCTCGCTGTTTCCTCCCATGGCACCGTTCAATAACAGCTGAGTAGGTGGAAATGGGATTCCCATCCTGGTCCATCTTGGAATCATCATACCCCCTTATGGCATCAGTTTTTATGTCGCTGAGCTTCCCAAAATCCTCCCCTTCACTCCCCCGCACCACCGCAACCGCTTGGCATTCAATAAATTACTGGAAGACAGAAATTGTTAACAGCTAGCTAGCTAACCTTAAACATCAGTTTTCTGACAAAACCCACTTCTACTATACATGGTATCTGCAGGTTTAGATTTAAGACTAACGTTATCCACGTTACCCACTTTGGATAACTAGCAAATGCTGTTGCAGAAACAAGCCCAGCGTGAAGCAATAAAGCAAAAGCTGTCAGATAAATGTAGTGCAGTAAACATTAAAACATTTCCCTCTGAGGTGTAGTGGAGTACAAGTATGAAGTAGCATCAAGGGCGATTCTAGGATCAGACCTTTACGGGGGCTCAGCCCCTAATGAGAATGTGACACGGATATAGTGCAGTGTTAATCTGTGCCATGAAATTACCAACTTCTTCAAAACCGCACTCCTGCTCTCCCTCTGACAGATAGAGACTCAGCTAAAGGCGTGAGTCTGGCACAACCACCTCAACCAGAATCTAAGCTTTCCAATGATATTAGCGCCAGTTGCTGTGACAAACAGTTTGCGAGAAAATTAACATTCAACTTACATGAAATGTTATCATATTTGCATTCTGCATAAATCTCTGCACACCCATTACTCTCTGTGAAATAGCTCACAAACTCTTCACTCAACACATGTATTGGTAGTACAACAAGCGGTTCCCAAGTAATCAGGATTTGAAATTGAAACAAATTTCTATATGGTGTCCAACTTTGGGCCAAAATTATAATGTATTCTCATGGTATTCTCATGTATTTATGTCAGCACAGACATTTTTGTAAATTGCTTAGCCAGTGTATCCCACCATAATGGTTATTATATTGCCAGATTCCAGACAATCCCACTTACTTATATATATCCCACTTACAAATATGAATATATATTTCTACTGGTATGCTTCCTAGTGACATTAATGCAAAAATATGAAGAAAAAACTATTCCACCTGTGTGTGCATGGTTATAATTCTGAAGTGCAAAATAGTTCAGGCTACAGCACAACTATTTCCATCCATAGATAAGAATAATCAAGTCTAACCTCTGAATTTATTTTCAAAGTGCACCAGATTTTCTTACAGGGGAGCATGCCCATGGATCCCCTTAGGGAGGCTTGTGCCCCAGTGCAGCTCTGGGTCAAGTGACGCCCCTGGGGCAGTGTCCCCGTTTTAAGTTTTACAAAGATAAAAACATTACCTTTTTTGGTGGTATTTACGCTTCTGAGCACAAAATGACCCATATTTTGTCTCAGAAATCTGGTCACCTTACTGTAAGTATAACATTAAACAAGTTAATTTAACTTTAGCCAGACAGAAAATCAATTGTTACATTTAAATAAATGTCAAATTTAAGCTAAAACATTTAAATGCATAAGTTAATTCACTCAAAGTGCCCATATTATGAAAAAAAACACTTTTTCTGGGATTTGGAATGTTCTTTTGTGTCTCTGGTGCTTCCACACGCATACAAACTTTGAAAAAAATCCATCCATGCTGTTTAGAGTGAGATACGGTTTCTGAATGTGTCCTGCCTTCAGTCTCCGGGTGAGCTGTTCAAAATCGGCACAGCTTGTGACGTCACAAGCCGAAACGAGCTGGCTAGCCGCAACCGTTCGCTCGTAACGCTAGCATGCTACCTCGTTCTCAATAGCAAAGCACTGCTACAACACACACAAGTTCACCATAATCTACAAAATAACTACTTACATGTGCGCCCTCATTTAGAAGTCTCCCAGCTAATCCTGCCTTGTAACTGACCGAAGTTGGAGAAACAGCCTTTCTTTTACTGTCTATGGAGCTAGATAGCTGACATGATCTACATCTGAGCTACTGCGCATGTGCAAGTGCAATCAAAGATAGTACAGAAGAAGAAAAGAGGTCTCACTCTGTAGCTAAAACAGAGACCAGGTATAAAGAGGATCTGCAGCAGTGAGAGAGAGCTGTGCAATACAACAAAAATATGGTGTTTTTTGAAAATTAAACCATGTAAACCTATTCTGGTACAACCTTAAAATACAATTATGAACCTGAAAATGAGCATAATATGGGCACTTTAACGTAACGTTACCTCTAGCCGTTGGCTGTTCGTCTTGATTCAAATCCAAACATGACTTTTTTTCAACATTTGATCTCCGTACAATCCGGAGAGAAGGTATGTTAGTTTGCGAATGGTTCCGGTAGCTTTCGAGCGGTAAAATTGTCAGCGTGTTCACAGTCTGGTTCACAGGCAAGGGCATTAGCTATCTTCCCCAGCTATCCTACAAGACAGTTATAACTATGTCAAAAATAAAACAACATTACTCCTAACACGAAAGAAAAAGACAGGGAAAATGTCCATATACGTACTTTGACAAGATGAAAAAAAAAAGGTTTGTGCTACATCTGTTTCTTAATGCAGCTTTTAATTAACGTTACAGTGATTCATTACTGTTCACTGATTCCTTAGAAAAATCAACAGAACGTTGAGATGTGCGATTGTTTCACATTTTTGTGTTGTTTAGTCATAATTTACCTGGTGCGTAAGGCTGATCACAACATCATGTTGATGTTAGGCTCTCGCTTTGACCCAGAACTCAGAGACAGACAACACGGACACAGAGGAGCAGTTAGAATGTTTATTTTGACAGTCTAGGAATGTACAGAGAGGAATGGTACAGTTTGAGTTGCTCCAGGTCGGGACTGAAGCTGGAGGGAGGCGGACAGGAGTGTGGCCAGGCAGAACTGAGACTCGAAGCAGGGTGGCGGTGAGTGTCCAGTCTTCACTCACCAAGGAGGTCAGTTAGAGGGAGTGATGAGAGCTGAGTAGCGAGGCGAGCAAGCAGCAGGCAAGCAGGTCACAGCAGGGGAGCAGCAGGCAGGTAGCAGGTTCAGAACAGGATCTGAACAGAGGAGACAATGTTAACTTGAGCACAAGTAAGAAAACAAACTCAGAGCAAAAATGCAGGAAAACTAGGAGCGGAATCTCTAGTCAGAACAGAGCAGGAGAGAGTGGCCACGCCCCTTGACCTAGATCCTCTTGTGACTGCCTCTCGCCACAGCAGGTGAAGACAAACACACAGACAACAAACACAGGGAAAAAGGGAAGAGGATAACAGGCAGTACGGGGAAACAGAAACTGACCCATAACAGTTGAAACGATCAGTTTCATTTATAGCAACTGTTATAGTTAAATAGCTATTCACCTAGTAAGTCGCTCTCAATCGCTCACACTAAAGTTACAATATTTTAATAACTATTATCTCTCTGTCTCTGCCTCTACCCCATCTCTCCCCCTCTTTCTCTTATTTTGTAATGAATAATGGACTTGTGTTCTCCAGGAAAGTGATGAAGATCGCAGCCAATGAGACGAGCAGAGAGCAGAACCTTTCTCATTAGCACAGGTGAGACAAAAGCGCCATTTAACTACAGTAGTATCTCTCTCTCTCCTTCGTTCTCTCTCTCGCTCTCTCTCTCTCTCTCTCTCTCTCTCTCTCTCTCTCTCTCTTGCTCTCTCTCAATTCAATTAAATATGCTTTATTGGCATGACGTTTTAGTTCAAACATGTTTTTAGCATATATCTAAAAAAACAAACACTTGTGTTAATAGCACAGTCATTTTTATAAACAACAACAATGATTTATTTTCTATATTAGTCGGAGTCGCCACTGGTTGTTCTCAGTTCATGGCATGAGGAGATGCATTCTGCTGCAATTAATTGGCATTTTTCAAAAAGGGGACTTTTTCTGTGTCTGATTTACATTGGAGTTCAAGATATATCTGGGGAAATGATTTTTACATGAGGTGAGAAAGTGTAGCTCTGTCTCTACCAGAGATAGGGACTCAAGTCTGAGACTCGGACTCAAGTCGCACTTAAGTCGCACAAACAGCTGACTTCAGATTTGACTTGCAACTCGACCCAAAAGACTTCAGACTTGACTCGAGCTTCGAGACTCATCAACAACCTGTTTTCATGCAATTATTGCTTTTTAAATCTAAATTCATTCATGTATTTCTATTTTCTTTTATTGGCGCATATACATTACATGTCATTTAGCTGACGCTTTTATCCAAAGCGACTTACAATTAAGTGCTTTCAACCCTGAAGGTTCAAACTCCAGACAACAAGTAGCAAGTGCAAGTACATTAGCTTTAAATAAGCAAAGCTACAAAGAGCCATATGACAATGCAGGTTCAAGAGATATATATAATTTTTTTTTTTTATGTTTATCCGAGGTGTAGTCGGAAGAGATGTGTTTTTAGCCTTCTGCGGAAGATGCGCAGGCTTTCGGCCATCCTGATGTCAATAGGGAGCTCATTCCACCATTTAGGAAACAGTTGGGATTTCATTGAGTGATTAGTTCTCCCTCGCTGTGAGGGGACAGCAAGCAGGTTTGCTGATGCAGAGCAGAGTGGGCGGGTTGGGGTATAGGGTTTGACCATGTCCTGGATGTATGCTGGGGCTGATCCGTTCGTGGCCCTGTATGCAAGTACTAGTGTCTTGAAGCGGTTCTGAATGAGCTGCAGGGGCCGGATGGCACATGCAGGCAGGCCAATCAGCAGGGAGTTGTCAGCAGGGAGTAGTCTAGACGTGAGATGACTAGAGCCTGAACCAGAACCTAAGCCGCCTTCTGCGTTAGAAGGGACTTATCCTTCTGATGTTATGCAGCATGTATCTACACGATCGGGTAGTTGCAGCAATGTTGGCAGTGAAGGCGAGTTGGTCGTCAAGTGTCACACCCAGGTTTCTAGCAGTCTGGGTGGGGGCTACCACAGAGTTGTCAATTGTTATAGTCAGGTCTTGGGTAGGAGAGCCCTACCCTGCATGTCCCCTGCCCTTTGCCATAATGTGCAATGTAAGGCATACTATGCCTTATGTACTCACATATCAAAAAATGTATTGACTATGGCGATACCAAGTCCTCCCGGAGTTATGCCTTTTGTCATTAGTTTTGCTTTCAATTACTTCGTAAACAGTGGCAGTAAGCGAACAGCTACATGCAAGGTGTATGGCACCAAGATAAATGACGCCGGATCAACAACGTCGAACTTCATCAGGCATCTCAAAACGCACCCAAATAGGTCAGTCACTTGCTAATGTGAAAGAGACGTTAAATTTAGTATATATCGTCACAGGTAACAAGATAACCATCACAAAGTGTTGTGCTAATGCTGGGAACAGGCACATTGTATCTTTATAGATAGATAGATAGATAGATAGATAGTTTTTTTTTATCCCAAAAAATGGGAAATTCCAGTATTGCAGCAGCAAAATATCAGACACATTGCACACATACAGAATATACATATATATGAAATAATAGGATACAATATACATGAGATAATAATAGGATAGAATATAAGAACAAATAATTTAAAATATATACAAGTTGGGAATAAAAATGTACAACTGTTTAACTAGTATTGATAAAGCTGTAGATAAACCTATTAGTTAGTGCAGTTGTGATGTCAATGAGTCTTATCTAACACTCAGTGATGAAGTGTTAAAAAGTGTAATTGCCTGTGTTAGGAATGATTTCTCATAGCGGTCCGTGCGACATCGAAGCTGTCGGAGCCTCTTAGAGAAGGTGCTCCTCTGTTGGACCAGTGTGGGGTGGAGAGGGTGGTCGGGGTTTGTTCAGCGACCTCTTCTCCACCACAGCTTCAAAAGTGTCCTGTTTGCAGCCAACAAAAATTTGCAGCCTTCCTGATCAGTTTGTTCAGTCTGTTTGTGTTGCTGGCTCTGATGCTGCTGCCCCAGCAGATGGAGAACAGAGCGCTGGCCACAACAGACTGGTAGAACATCTCCAACATTCTGCTGCACACGCTGAAGGATCTCAGGAAATAGAGTCTGCTCATCCCCTTCTTATAAACAGCAGTGCTGTTGATTTTCCAGTTCAGCCTGTTGTCGATGTTGACACCCAGATATCTGTACTCCTCAACCATGTCCACATCTCCACCAAGGATGCAAAGGGGCTGCGGAGCCGTTCCCTTCCTCCTAAAGTCAATCACGATCTCTCTGGTCTTATCCACATTCAGCAGCAGGTGATTCTTACCAGACCACTCCACAAAGTCGTCCACCAGCACTGTGTACTCTCCCTCCTGTCCATCCCTTATACACCCAACAACTGCAGAGTCATCAGAAAACTTCTGTAGGTGACATGACTCTGAGTTGTACTGGAAGTCTGTGGTGTATAAGGTGAACAGAAAAGGAGACAGCACAGTCCCCTGTGGGGCCCCCGTACCACTCACCACCACATCAGACTGAACACGGTCCAGACGGACAAACTGTGGTCCGTCTGTCAGGTAGGCAGTGATCCAGGAAACTGGATGCACCGACACCCATCCTCTGCAGCTTCTCACCTAGTAGCAGTGGCTGGATGGTGTTGAATGCACTGGAGAAATCAAAAAATGTGATTCTCACAGTGCTGCCACAGCCATCCAGGTGCAAATGAGCTTGCTGCAGAAGACAGATGACAGCATCGTCTGGTAGGCAAACTGTAGAGGGTCCTGAGAAGATCTTACCTGCGGCCTCAGGTAGGCCAAGACCAGCCTCTCCAGCACCTTGATCACATGGGATGTGAGAGCCACTGGGCGGTAGTCCTTGAGGCCAGATGGAGTCGACTTCTTGGGGACTGGGACAAGGCAGGACGTCTTTCACAGCAGCAGCACCCTCTGCAGGCTCAGGTTGAAGAGATACTGGAGAACACTAGACAGCTGACTGGCGCAGGTCTTCAGGACCCTGGGGCTGATGCCGTCCGGGCCTTGAAGTGTCTGTGGGGGGAGATGAAATGTGCTGTAGTGGTGGGGAGAGTGGGCAGACCACAGGGGGGATGTGTGGGAGCAAGGGGGGAGGCAGTGAGGGGGTGTAGGGGGTTGGTGGAGTGGTAGAGGAGGCAGGGGATGGCTGTGAGCTAAACCTGTTAAAGTAACAGTTCAGCTCGTTTGCTCTCTCACAGCTGCCTGGTGTTTGTCTTCTTCTACCCCCACACCCGGTGATCTCTTTCATCCCTGTCTACACCTCCCTCATACTGTTCTGTTGCAGACTGGCCTCCAGCTTCCTCCTGTTGGAGTTTTTACACTCCCTCAGTTTATCCCTAGTTTGTGCTGTACTTCCCTCAGCTCCTGTCTGTTTTAGAGCTGTTACACACAAACCAGAAGGCCGACCGTCGGCAGAAAAGGCAGTCGGACTGATCAGTCGGGTCCCCTAGGTGCAAAAAAATGCCTCAAAACACACTGAGGTGACGCTGACTTGAGTGTACGCTCTGTGTGTGCGCAAAATGTAATACGTCTCTATAGCAGCAGGTGGCGCTTCTCTGTATTGTTTCCTTCTTGTTTCCCAGAAAATGAAAACCGGCAGCTGATAGGACGCACGCGTCACATGGGTCTTTTTTCTCCGGAAATTCACAGCCAGACAGTCATGGCGGCTTGTTCAGAATACGATCTCATATTGTACTAAAATAGTTCACCGAAACGTGTTTCCGAAAACATTTTATGTGAGAAATAGGCCATGCAGTTGCTGAATCTGTCTTCATTTCAGATCAACAAAGGTCAATTTAAAAGATTTTCGTCAGATTTTGAGAGGCTCATCCGCTCGCCATTTCCGGGTGAGTCCCGACTGCCCTGTCTCCGACTGACCATGTCGGGTCGGCCAAAATAAAGGCCGACAGCTCCTCCGACGGACGACGGCACGGAACACACCGAACAGACTCGAGTCACCGACCTCGCCAGACTGTCCAACGGCCGATTATCGGGTTGGTGTGTCAGCGCCTTTAGTTGTATCCATATGATGTGACAGACTTAGGTTAATATTTCACCGGGTTGTTGTTAAATAGCAAAACGGAAAGTATCAGTTCTCACATGTTTGCACCATGGTTGGTGTATTATCTTTCAATACAGATGTTTTCCTCTTTGAACTGAAAAATGTAATGCATGATGAGGTTGGGCTTTACAGCCAGTTAGTAACACAGACAAACATGTATTCTTTTGTGCAGATACCTTGAATGTTGAAGAATACAGTTATGAAATTGAAACAGTTCTTAATTTGTGTTTCTTCAGATTGCATTGCACTAGACCCCATACATTTATCCTACAACTGATTTTGATACCGTACTGTCTGGATGGTAGCTACAGGACATGCGTTGAATTCATAAGATTTAACAATACAGTGTTAGGGACAGATCAGATGGCCAGAGACTTCAACTTGTGGCAAAAGACTTGAGACTGACTTGGACTCGAGCTCAAAGACTAGAAACTCGACTTGGACTTCCAAAAAATGACTTGTGAACATCTCTGGTCTCTACCTGTCCTCAGTCACACTGGGGGGGCAGAGTCTCGCCTCTCTCTCTCTTGCTCTCTCTCTCTCTCTCTCTCTCTCTAAGGGTTTGTTGATTTATCTCCTTCCCAGGAAAGTGATGAAGATCCCAGTCAAAGAGAAGAGCAGAGAGCAGAACATTTCACATTAGCACAGGTAAGACAAAACTACGATAGTATCTCTCTCTCTCTTTTTCAATTTTTCAATTTCATGTTGCTTTATTGGCATGACAAAAAAAATACTACATCTGTGTTGCCAAAGCATAAGAACAAACATAAGAACATATTAACAACAACATGGAGTAAATACATCTGATATAATAATACAAGTGAACAGGATAATTATGATATAATTGCTCTCTCTCTCTCTCTCTCTCTCTCTCTCTCTCTCTCTCTCTCTCTCTCTCTCTCAGTATCTATCTTCCTTTTTACGGGTTTGTTGATTTATATCCTTAGGAAAACAATGAAGATTACAGCCAAAGAGAGGAGCAGAGAGCAGAACCTTTCACATTGGCACAGATGAGACAAAACTACAGAATTATACAACCTACTCTCACTATTTCAATTTCTATTTCAATTTAATGTGCTTTATTGGCATGAAAAGACAGTGCTAATTGAGCAATAGTAACAGTAAAATAGTAACAATAATAATAATAATAATAATAATAGTAATAACTTTGTTAGTTATGGATAACTAATAATGGCAACAGTCACAACAACAATAATAACATAATAATAAATGTATACCTATTTGTACAATCACAAGCTCTAATAAATGGGGAATTGTAACTTACTGTAAATGTGACAATGAACTAACAAGCAAACAAACAGTTAATTTGCACACTAAAAATAACTAGTATTTAACCTGGTGGTGTTTCACTGGATGTCCCTCAGGTTGTGACAAGAAGCCAGATATTTAGCTGCCAACACATTTTGTTTTTCACCTAATTTATATAATTGAGTTTGTCCCTTTTTGATTGTGTTTCGAATTCTTGATGTGTAGAATTTTGAATTGATTTTTTTGTCACTCTCTCACTCTCTCTCAAACTACAACTATCTCTCTGTCTCTGCCCCTACCCTATCTCTCACAGGAAAGTGATGAAGAAGAGCAGAGGGCAGAACCTTTCATATTGGCACAGGTGAGACAAAACTACATTATCATCGCTGTCTCTCTTTCTCTCTCTCTTTCTCTCTCTCTCTCTCTCTCTCTCTCTCTCTCTCTGTATATCTATCTTTTTTATGGGTTTGTTGATTTGTATCATTCTTAAGAAAACAATGAAGATTCCAGCCGAAGAGAAGAGCAGAGAGCAGAACCTTTCACATTGGCCCAGGTGAGACAAAACTACAGTAAACACATTTATGTTAATTACATAGTTGGTATCACGCACACCAGGAAATGGACCCACAAATGCTCAACTCAGGTAAGTAGAAGATCAATGGTTATATTAGAGCACTAATAAAACTTACAGGCAACAGTGTCCAAGTAACGACAGGCAAAGGGAAATCCGAAAAAACATCCAGTAGTCAAAAATCCAAGGGAATCAGGAACTCAGGAACACAGGAAACAGGGAAAAATGCTCGAAGGCTGCACACAAGGTTCATGGAAGTGTACAGACCACTGTCTGTCTGTCCTCTTTTTGTTTGTTTCTTGCGTGTGCTGTGGCTTCCATTTAATTTGTTGTACTTGTTTGTAAAACATGGTTATGTAATGGAAAAGTAAAAGCAAATGGAACCTGCTAAGTGTTAATACTGTACTTCTTTTTCTATAATTTTAGGACAACGTTCCTCAAGAAAGAGTTGATGTCCACCCTCATGGACTAATTGAAGGGCAAAGTTGCATCTCGATTCTCTCCTTTGCATTGAGACACAACACTACAGGTATATTGATGGAAGACCTGCTGAAACATCTATAGTTACATTCTGCTTGGACAAGTGCAGTTCCAGCAAGCAGGTATTTTTGGAGAAACCATTAGCTGGTATTGCAGATCAATTAAAACGCCATCATTACTGTAGAATATGTACTAATGAATAAGTACCTTGGGACTTCACAGTCACAAGTAGAAACACTTACATGTGTGTTATGTTCCTCATCCACAACAGTAAAAGCCAGTTTACAGGAAGGACATTTCTTTATCAGTATTCCATTAAAGGATCAACTGAAGGATATTCTTGAGAATCAAGCATTGCATGATCTCTGTTTTTGTGCTGAGGACAGTACTAGGCATGTAATAAATGATATATGTGATGGCACCTTATATCAGACCTTGAAATCAAACAGTGAAGAGGATTTCCTCTCGCTTACATTTTGTTTTGACAAATGTTTTTATTGACTTTTTCAATTACAATACAAAGACACAAAACAGAACAAAACAAGGCACATCAATAAGTACAAATAGGCACTTGAAGATATTCCAAATGTATAGATGTTAGTGGTATGTTTTACTGTTACGATAACTGACTGACTCATCATGGCGTATAAGGAAAAGAAAAGAATAACACAAAGGAGTGACAAACATGTACATTCACAGATGGACACACTTTGTGTGCATATAGAATGCTCCCACATTCCAAAATGTGATCAGTGATCTTATTGAAAATAATAAATTATTGAAAAAATATAAAAATCTGTATATATATATAAACAGTAGACTACAAAACCGCAACGAAATCCCAGCCCCCTCCAGAAACTGCATAAATGAGCCCCAAATCTTCACAAAAGTGTTATATTTCCCTTTAACAACATAATGTATGTAAGTTTCTCTAGGGCAAGACATTGCAGTAGCCCTTCAACCCAGCTTTGCTTGCTTGGTCTGTGAACAGATTTCCATGACAGTGCAATTTTATATTTAGCTTCAAGAAAACAAAATATAACCATCTTCTTCCTGCTATTGTTTAATGTGGGGAAACATAAAAAAATACAAAGTTTGCGACATAGTGGAAGTTGTTCATTGATAAACATAGATACAATTGTAATAATTGTATCTATTCTTTAATTCTTGAATGAGAGTGCATTCCCAGAGGCAATGAAACAAGCTAACCTTCTGTATACTGCAATTGACACAAGTATCTGGTGTATTAGGGTAAATGCGATGTAGTAACTGCGGTAATGTATGTTCTCATCACCCATTTATACTGGAGGAGTTTGAACCTTGTATTTATTGTTTGTACTTGGCACTAGAGACATATATCCTGCCATTCTTCTACAGTGATTCCTTCAGTAAGATCTGAACACCATGCTAACATTTTATCCTCTGAGGATTCTTTTGATGCAGCTATGATAATCTGATAGACTTTTCAGATTAGTCCAGCTGCTCCATAATGGTTCAGAACTGTTTTTTCTAAAGAATTTGGACAGGGAAGATTTACAGAGTTCTGTGTCTTTGTTATGAAGCTTCTTCTCTGAAGGTACTTGAAAAAATGTTTAGAGTCAATGCTAAACTTTTGCTTAATCTCATTAAAATTTAAAAGAGTGCCATTCTCATACAGATCTGAAATTGTACTGATACCTCTGTCTACCCATAACTTAAAACCGAGGTCATGAGTACCTGGTGTGAAGTTTCTGTTCCCCCAAATAGGTGAGAATTGCGATAGAGGAGCATTTTCCCCAAGATAACTTAACACCTCATGCCATACTATCAGTGTATTTCTAACAAAGGGGTTTACAGTGTGTTTTCTCAGAGTGGATACGTTTGCTGAATAAAGGTAGAGATATAGGGGGATTTTAGAAGTTGTGATTTCCTCCATCCTTATCCAGTGCAGCGGTGACTGGTGTTAAAACCAACATGAGGCTGTTCTTAGTTGGGCTGCCCAATAGTATCCCTGGAGGAAAGGGAGCTTTAACCCACCTCTGTCATATGGTAAGTACAACAAGGTCTTGAGCGTCTACTGTTCCATGGGGTTATAGTTAGTAGGTGTCATGGATTCTATTGTAGGTGTGATTTTAACACTGAGGTATGTAAAGCTATCCACAATATTCCTAAAAGGTGCTATATAATGCTTTACTTGTGGATAATTATACTGTGCTCTTAGAATGGCCAGTTTCTGTCTAATCTCTTTTGTATCATTAAGGTTAATTTCTGTCTCAAGTTCTTTGATATCTTTTTCTAACTCTTATCAGTTTTAGGTGCCGTTTATTAGAGATGCTGCTTGTATTACTGATAATTTGCCCACAGTATGTAGGCCTTAAATGCCTCCCACCTCGTAGACGCTGATGTTTGAGTAGTGTTTACTTTAAAATAGGCATCAATGTTGGTTCCAACAAATTTGAAGAACTCATTATCATGTAGCCATCGCGGGCTTTATCGCCACATGGATGGGCCCTTAGTAGCTGCCTCAACAGTGTTGACAAGTAGTAAAGCATGATCTGAAATTAAAATATTTTTATACACTGTGTCATTAACATTGGGTATCATAGGCTTAGAAATTAGGAAATAGTCTATGCGGGAATAAGAGTTATGGGTAACAGAGTGACATGAATATTACCATCTGGAAGGGTTCCTATGTCTCCAGATATCACAAAGATTTAACTCACCCATAAACTGTTGTATTATCTTCCTACTCTGCATATGCGAACAGAATATGCAGGAACAAAAAGTGTCCAGAGGTTGGCAGGCAAAAACTTACAACAAAAGTAATCCAAAATGCAAGCAGGCAGGAAGCGAGACCACAAGAGCAAAACACGGAACCCGAGACGAATACATCCACAGACAAGACAAGACAAGACAAGACAAGACAAGACAAGACACGACACAACACGACAGTACACGACAATGATATGACAAGAGACAAAGAAAGCACAGAGACTAAATACACAAGGTAACAAGGTTGAAACAAGGGACAGGTGACACAAAGGCTCAGGAACAAGTGAAACACATCAGGGTGGGGCAGACAATCAGACAGGAGGGAAAACACAAGGCAGGAAGTAAAACAAGACAACACAAGGGAGAACAGAAGAACCTTCAAAATAAAACAGGAAATGGGAAAACTAACAGAAAACATGAAACGAGCTAAAAACAGAAACTTGACACAGGGACGAGACGTGACAATTACTTGTTTATTAAGAAATATATTAATTCCGCCGGAGCCTGGCCCACATGTCCGCTCAGTTGCGTGCCATAACCGGACGTCTCCCTCTCGCTTACATTTAATTGTGATGGTGTACCAGTCTTTCAGTCTTCTAAATTCAGTATTTGGCCAATACTGTGTTGTGTTAATGAGATACCCCTGAAAGGAAATATAAGCATGTACTTTTATGTGCTTTGTGCACATAAAAGCCTGACATGACCTGCTACTTCCAACCATTTGTGGAGGAATGTACTGACCTTTCACAAGCTGGTTTTGAGTGGCAGCATCCTAATGATCAGTGAAGGAGACACGTGACAGTGCACCCATTGTGCTGTGTGAATGATGCAGTAGCTAGGCCATTACTACAGAATATTAAGCAGTTTAATGGTGAATATGGCTGTAGAGTCTGCCTTCACCCGAGCGAGGGTTTACACATGTGAAGATGAAAAACCAAGTGACAGAAATCCTAAAACAACAGTAGAGATAGGACAAATTGCTAAAAGAGAAGGGACGACTATATTGGGCATAAAGGGCCCATCTGCCATTGTAGATTTACCAAAGTTTGATCTAATCAATGGGATGGTCCCTGAATATATGCACTGTGTGTTGCTTGGCGTGTGCGGACAAATGACGACTGTATGGGTTCATTATGAAAGCTATTCTGAGCCATGGTACATTGGCACACAAACAGCAATCATGGACAGACAAATCTTGTCTATAAAACCTCCAGGTGTTGCTGGTTGAATTCCACGATCTCTCACAGAACGTAGATTCTGGAAAGCCCACGAGTGGCAACACTGGCTTCTGTACTATAACTTGCCAGTTCTGAAAGGCATACTTCCTCACAAGTATTACTCTCATTGGGCATTACTGATAGAGGGCATACGCGTTTTGTTGGGGTCGGAATTAAATACAGAACAGAGAAGTCATGCCCATGAGGCATTAGTGTACTTTGTTGGAGGTGTGCAGTAGCTGTATGGGAAGGAGCACATGACATTTAATATTCATTCCCTTCTGCATTTAAGCAAAAGTGTTGTGCATTGGGGTCCTTTGTGGGCCCACTCAGCCTTTATGTTTGAAGATTTCAATGGATACTTCCTGAAACAAGTAAAAAGTAGTCAAACTGTACCACAACAAATATGCAAATGAGTGCTGTTATCTCGTGCTTTTCCACGTTTAGCAAAGCAATTCCTAACAAATGCACCTGCACAAGTTAAAGATTTCTGTAATGAAATGAGAACCGAAAAGCATAATGTCAAGAAGTTTGCAAAGTTCACTGAGATGACTGCCCTTGGGCCACCAAATGTAAGATTGATATTTGTTTGTGATCAAACTGCCCTCCACACAGTGAGAGAGGTCCCCACAAACTCTGTGGTAAATTACTACAAGGGAATTGCTGTAAATAGAGAAGTTGTGCATGGTCATACCACAATTCTATTGTAGTTAAACCATGTATGTATGATCTAAATCAGTCCAGCTTGATTGTATGCCGGCTACTGAAGACATATTACTGTTGATGAATGAATGTGAACTAAATGTGAAAATGGTGACTTATTTATTTAGGGTCGCTGAACTAGAAAGTAACTAATTGCTTTTGCTGTTACTGTAATTTAATGTGAGGAACACTTCTGTAAAATCTATGTTACTATAATGAAACAGCACATTTCAGAGTGAAAAGTTTACTACAAAATGTATGTATTCTACATTTTGTAATGCATGTCATCAACATCAATGTTTTTCAATGTAACATCCAAAAGGACACAAGTACAAGGTATAGTGGCAAAATAATTCTAAAAGTCGCATCGTAATGAACTTGGGTCAGTTGGGTCATTAAACTTTTCAAAATTTCAAATGTAAATATTCAACTTGTATAATGTCATATGCTAATTATGTGCAACATTTAAATCTTTCTACGGCAAGAAATGAGTGAGTGGGTCTTTTTCATCGTTTTTATTTAGCTTGATTTTGAATACATTAAATGGGGATTTTGAATATTTGCTGCATACACAGGAACTTTAATAAAAACCTCTAACTGTAAATACAAATTCATTTTGCCTATTTTATTTCGATATAGTTGCCCATAAAATCTTAAATAAATAACAACAAATATTTCCCATTACATCATTTTAGGAAAATTCACTAGTTGAGAGAGAAGGCTAAAACATGAGAAAATGCTAACCTTAGCAAAACTTTAACATTCCAATCACAAGTGTCATAAAATCTTAAAAATTCCCTAAACTCTATTTGGTCATCTGTGCTTTTTCATGTAATGTTGTGTAATGTCTTTGTATGTCCCCTGTATGTAGGGGGACTGTAGCGCGAGCTGTAGTTCCAATGAGACAACCTGTAGGGGGACCGAAGTGGAAAAAGTTCTCGTGTTGCTTTAACTTTGAATTTCTGATTGGGCGGGCCATCTGTCAATATGGGTTATTATTATGTTTTATTGTTTTATTTCATGTAAATACTAGTTTACTAGAGGAGTAACTTAGTATTTGAAGTAATGCAGTAATGCAATGTAATACTTTCCCCTTGGTAATGTAGCCTATGAATTTCCATGAACACAGTTCTAAAATGCACGAGACATAAAGGCTTCTGGGATTGGATGACTCAAACTTGCTGAGAACCTAGACACCCGTTTGATTACATAGACTCATGCATTAGGCACGGTTACGGTCTCGTTCAGTAGCCTGGTGCTACTGAACAGCCTACCTACCATGTAACAAACATTTAACTTAACTACCAAGATAACGTGACGTGTATTTGTATGTGATATCCATCGATAATGTAGCCTATACATTTCTATGTACACAAGCATCTAAGATGCACGAGAAATAAAGGCTTCTGGGATCGGTTGATAACTCAGACTTGCCGAGAACCTAGACACCCGTTTGAGTATAGACTCATGCAGTACCCTCGGTTACGGTCCTTATGGTCTCGTTAAGTAGCCTGGTGCGCAGCCTCCTCATGAAAGCCTACCTACCATGTAGCAACATTCACTTCTCAAACATTTAACTTAACAAAACTACCAGATAACATGACGTGTATTTATATGTGATGTACTTCCCCATCGATAATGTGTGAATTGCCATGAACACAATCATCTAAGATGCACCAGAAACAAGGCTTCGTTAATAACTCAAACTTGCCGAGAACCAAGACACCGCTTGATTACATTAGACTCGAGCGGCCAGTTGCACGGTTACATTCGGTCTCGTTCAGTAGCCTGGTGCGCGGTCTAGGCCATTTTCTGATTGATTCTACCACCACTCCAGTGGAGGCGCTAATGAGCAAGATTAATACACACACAGTAGCAGAAGAATACCAGCTACACACAACGGCACGAATGAGGTAAAAAAACAGGAGTGAGTCGGTTCATTGACGTATGGCACTCGATTCTCCCGGTTCAGTGACACGAGTCGGGTTAATTAACCAGCTCTTCGGTCAGTTCGTCAACACTAGAAGGCATCAACAAATTGTTGGGGAGGGTCATGCCTTTTTTCCCAATCATTTTGGAGGGTCATAGAAAAATGTATTGCTGGCAAAGGGAGGGTCAAGTCTATTTTGACTAAAGATCCCAAAACTCCTCCGGTAGCCCCTTTAATAAAAAAACTAACTGCAGGGCTTTACAGGGTGTAGCAGGCCTAGCAGGGCACTGCAGGTCTGCTACACCCTGCAGGACCACTGTGACAACTTTAACCATGATGTAGGCGCCACCCTAATCCAAGGAAAACTGTGGGGAGAAATTTTGCCATCATTGCCATAATTATATATGCCATAAGTTACATTTGTCTCCCTGCTTTAATTTAACTGCATGGAGTCAGTCAGTCCATTGCAAAGCCATTTCCCCCTCTTTTTGTCTTTGCTCTTCCTAAAGCTCAAAGCCAGCCAGGTCCAAGGTGTTGCCTGCAGTGGTTTGGCCATTAGCCATCCCTGATATGGGACAATAATTTAAATTGTTGAACTTCTTACTGTAGACAGTGACTGTCTTTGTATGAATGTACGATGGAAGCAAAAAAGATGTATGGATAAGCCATGTTCTGCCATGGGTTCAACTTCAACCATGGTCCTCTCTGGGTGTTGCTTGCATGTTCTTCTTGTGTTTCTTCCAGAGATAACTTCCATAGTATAAAGGCAGGCACATTTAAGGAATAAAATACTTTTAATTGTCCATAAGTTTGAATTTGTGTGTGTTAGCTCTGTGATGGACTATGTCCCTGCTTTCCACCCGAGTCAATGCTGGGATATGTATATTTCAAACATGGTTCTCCATATGCCTACTGCTTTTTTCTTGTATCAAATGTCTCTTTGTAGTGTATAATAGCCTATTAATAATAATAATCATAATTATTATTATAAGAATTAGGCCTATAATAACAATACATTTATACTGTATAGACTACCCAACGGCATTTAACATAAAAACAAAGTCAGAAATGGTAAAATCAATAAATAATGTACTTAACTAGCCTATGTACAACAATACAACTGCAAAAATGACAAATAATAACAATAATCAAATTAAATCAGAAGTGAGTGGGATTTCTAAAGAGGGGAGTGAAGGAGAACTTCTGAGGTGTTGGGGGAGAGTGTTCCAGAGGGATGGGGCAGCGATGGAGAAGGCCCTGTACCCCTATGGGGACCTAACCCTATGCTTGGACCGGTCGAGAGGGGTGAGGTGGTTGACGTCAGTGGATCTGAGTGTGTCGCCTATCTGTATTTTTTTCTCACAAACTCCTCCTGGGGGCATTAATATGACAATATGATTCAAATTCCCATTCTGATATAATAACGTAATATCTAACACTCTAAGCTGGTTATATGTCATATCTCTTCTTCATCTTCATCCGCTTATATGTCATATGATGAAATTATATTGTTTTTCATAGAATTGTCATTTTCAATTTGCTGAACAGCAGATAAAGGCCTATTCCACTTTAATATAATATAAGGATTATAACTTATTTTTAAATCTACATTGGAATTTATAAATGTTAACCCACTCTTAACTTTTTATTGTGCAATGTTTTTTGTCAGCATACCCCAAATTCTAAATTGGCTCACTGGTATTTAAGTTTAACCCAGCAACAAGCAAACCAATAGGAAAAGAATCTGCCGCTGAGTTGTCCCTGAGTTGTTACCACTTAAGCTAACTTTAGGCACCATGTGCACCACGTGTAACGTTTAGTTTAATGTAAGACAGACTTTAAATCCTTTGGTCAGGACACAGTGTTTTCTAGAATGTTGTCAGACCTGAGACAGCTTGAAGAACACAGACTTGTGACCACCTCTGGTCATGTGGTTCGAGCAACAATACTATCTATTGTAGGTGACAGTTGATGTCTACAAGGAAGCAGTGGAGTTATTGCAAGAGAGTGATGTGGGTGCTGTCAAAGGCATATATTGTGACTCAGTCTTTAACTCAATGAAATATTTCCATGTATGTCAGCCAGGCCTTCCTCCATGCATAGGTCATTACTTGTTTGAGGGAGTTGTAGCTTATGACTTAGCCGTTTACCTGTGCTACTTTATAAAGGTCAAGCATTGGTTCACTTACTCTCAGCTGAACAGACGAATCACCCAATTTGCCTACAAGGACTCAGAGTCAAGCTCATCTCCCTGTCAGGTGAGCGAAAAGGCCAAGACAGTAGGTGGTCAAGCAGCTGAGAACTGGTGTCTCCTTAGACTCCTGCCTTTGGTGACAAAGTTGATCCTCATGATCCAGCATGGCAATTAGTGATCACTTTGAAAGAACTTGTGGAACTAGTATGTGCACCCATGATCACCACTGCCCAGGTTGCTTGCCTCAACATTGTTGTGGTTGAATATCTAGAAACAAGGAAAGCAGTGCTTCCATCATCATCTAAAACCCAAGCACCACTATCTTCTCCATTACTCATCATTCATCCTCAAACTGGGCCCCCTAATATGGCTATGGACAATAATATTTGAGAATAAGCACTCCTACTTCAAGAGGTGTGTGAGGAGGATACAAAACTTTAAGAATATATGCCAGTCTCTCGCAAACCAGCACCAACTCCTCCAAACAACCCTCAGCTCTAACACCTTTTTTGCACCGTTGCTGATGTCAAAAAACTCAACTCCATATCATGCTCAGCTGTACAGTGATGTTGTGCGCAATGCAGTTGAAGCACACATGCCTACAGAACAAGATTCCTAAAATGTAAGTCTGATGAGTCAATCAAGTTTGGTCAGATAGAGCTTGTTATGATTAAAGATGACAAAGAGGTGTGCTTTCTGGTGACACCACACTGTATGCATTGTATTTGTCAGAGTATGGACTCTATGAAGTCAAACGCGCAGCTCAGGGACAAGCTTCTAACCTAATTCTAGGGTCAACCCCTGCCAAAGACTCAATGGTAATGGTAATTCGCTACCCAAACTCCTTCTGAGATGAGACTGAGGGCCAGGTTGTCGATACTGGGTATGACTCACTTGTTAAACAGTTTGTTACTCGGATAGATAACTACAGGCGTCTCCAAGGTCCTTCTACTGAGAAAAGTCTTTCCAAAAGTGGCACCCCTGACAATGCAAAGAAACCGCATAAAGATGCATATGCCTGTGTTAACCCTGAGAGCTTCCTGCTGGTGCAACTAAACAACTGCAAAAGGAAAAACAACAAGAGCTCATTAAGATGTTTAAAAACAAAGACAAAAATGCAAAGAAAGTAGACAGATTGATGGTGGAAATGTTTCCCTCACAGAGGAGAGACTTATATGCTATATGCACGCCCACTTCCGCTAACTGGCTACGCCAGTGTGTAAACTTCCGGTGCCTGTATTTTCCTCTTGGTCATGGCATTATTTACAAGATGCCTACAAGATCGCCTCGTGTAAATGTGAATGACGTCCATCATCTTATTCAGGAATCGTCAGCTACATCAACAAGGAAAAAGGAGAAAGGATTCAAACTGTATTAGTATCCGGATCGAGCCATGACCGAACCCGGCCCAAGCCCAACAGGCATTAAGAAATTTGTGTCTGAGCCCGACCCGAGACCGACACAGTTTAAATCAATTTTTTTTCTCATACTAATGACACATGTAGGCTACGTTTTTGTGTGGAAAGCCCGCTTTCATTAAGCAATTGTAGGAAGGCATTTGGAAATGTCAACAGATGAGCGCATCAGCGCACATAGCATAAGCTGTTAAAATGTTCAATGTTAACCTTTCCTGCTTGCTTCTTTTCCGACCGTGGTCAGAAAACCAGGGGAGACTCTTTACCCCACGGCCGACATTATAAAATGAATAACGTCGGGGTTAAAATCCCGTTTCTGATGAGCAAATTAATGAACTTGGCTTTCAGTCTGTGGTTTGGGTCGTCTTTCCACTTTTCCAACCATCACAACTCTAGTTTTGGCTGAAATAAACACATAGTTTACCAATTTACATATGTTATATATTAAATATGTTGGCTCTGAACACTCTAAAAGTATTGCTTTTTTTAAATGGTGGGTTTAAAAAAAAAGTCTGGTGGGTTTAGCGCTAGCGACCTCAGAGCTGTTTCTAGTTAAACAGAAAGGTCTTAAAGAGGGTTTAAAAAGGTCAATATCTGTAGGGATCCTTTCCATAATGTTGTCAGACACTTCGAATAATAATCTGAGCCTCAAAAACAGCACATTTAGTGGACTAAATGCTAACCGACTGTGTAAATGACACAGTCTTGCTGAGTTTAATTGACTTTGCTGATGTTATATTCATATAGATCCCAGTTTCCAACAAGGATACAGAAGCTGGAGAGATAACTGTAAGGGCAGAGAGCTTCATGTCTACGCTGAAAAACCAAAAGCCACATAGCTTGAGTGTAAGGGAAATATTCAATTTCACAAATGTGTCACACTCTTACCAGAGTGTATCACCATGGTGAACTATATTACATGGCATGTGTGGAGATAGATCTGGCAATGCAAGATACACAGCATGGCTAACCTGATCCAGAGAACCGGCTCGACCGACCGGTTGAATCCAAGCGTACCCACTACAATACATTAGATTACACCACTGACTACTGTTAATTGGTGGGTATAACTCTTACGTTTGTTAGCCTTTTTGCTATGATGCTGCTATGCTTATACAACAATAATTGGGTTTTAACTCAACAAACACAAGATCTAATTTCACCATAATATTGCGCTTTCCAACAAAACTGTTACAAGTTCAGTTATTTATTTCCATCATTTGGGTTAACGTTAGGCCCTGTAATTAGCCAGCGGAATTTTCAAATCTGTAGGTAGTTTCAAAGACGAACCTTTGCTATTTGCTACAACTCTATTTCGTGACAAAGTATAGTTTAACAAGTCATAACTAAAAGTGTGCCATGCATAGGATTTGAGGCAGTAACCAAGGAGCTAATGGTTCCTCCCTAAAAGTTAGATCAATATAGCGTGTAATGACAGACATTTAGCGTGTAAGGGGCGGTGTGGAAAAAAAAGATAATTTCCAAACCCAGATGCATAAGGCCGCCACTGGTTCTTGTGATCCCATACGTACACTGTGTGTGAACTGGAACTGAACTGAAAAGCTTGAGCTGATGTTTACTCCTGTAAAGAAAAAAGAAAATTCATTGTACTTGGAAGGTGATTTAGCATTTAACCTGATGGCAATTTAAAGTAGCCCTTTGTCCATTACATCATAATGGTTATTGACTGAAACAGGCCACTTCTTCCCAGATTTTTCTAAATGAATAATAGACTCTCAATTATGCTTATTACGCCAAAGTATTGACCATTAAATGTAAAAACCTCTGACCATTTATCAGCTTGCTCTCATGGGTGCAGGCCATTGACATCAACAACAAAACAACATGACCTTACTCCAAATCAGGACCATCATTTATTCCAGTGGGAACCTGAACATTCAGTTGTTCATACAATGTGTTTCAGGAAGTATGTTGACAGTATAAACTCTCATGCAAGGAGGCAATGTTCTTAGAAGGGAAAACAAATATTGTCAGGTCTGTGTGTAAGGCCACCCCATTTGGGGCCCGAGGGCCTTTGCTTTGGCCCGCCATGGCATTTGACATACTTATGCTTATTCTCCTCCTAATTTGAAAGTGCTGTAAAATCCTAACTGTAATGACTATGAAATTTACATTTTGTGCAGCTAAAAAGTACTTAATCTGAGTTTTACAGCGATATAAAGTGCTGGTAAACCTCTCTATTAAATGAAATACTTAAGTTCTATCTACAAGGAATTACAAGAATTATGGTATTCTTCAACATCAACATTTATTTCAGGGCACAATTTGACCAACGGGCAGCGGCCGCACACCAGGCTGCCGGATGGTGTTGCTAAGAACTTGCAGTGTATAACTATTATCAGACTGGCCCTCGCAGCCTCGAAACACTACCGGCCCACCGGGAAAAGTCGCTGACTCTCCCGATTGCCACTCTGCTACTGCATACGACAGTGTTCTGCTGCTGTGTGTGATATCTGATTCACACTGAAATCTGACATGGGCCACATTTAAAAAAAAGCGGGTACAGCCAAACAAAAACACACTACACTACTTCACAATTGAGCACTAATGGTGCGTTCAAATTGTTTTCGGTGATGCTGTGTCGCGAAAGCCATTCAGTGTTTAGATCCTCCTGATGTCTGACGTTGTTGAATCAGGACATCTCGAAGATGCACACCTTTCCAGTCGCTTCTCTGTTAGCTGTGCAATATTTATGCTCTTTGTGGAGCAATGGCTGCTGCCTCTGTACGGAGGTGTGTATGGATGCAGAGTTGGAGCCATGTATGGTGGTGATGTATATGGCTTCATCTGTCAGCATCTCTCCACAAGACTCACAGCAAGACACTCAGTTCAGGCGACCCATCCTCCTGAGAAAGCGCGTAGGGGTTGGGTTGTATTGGCTGGGTTGTATTGTTATATGACTGTTTAGACGGAGGTGCATTGCAAAAAATCTGATCTGTATGTAATTTAGGACCAATGAGTTTAGACCTGTTGCTCTTTTTTGAGAGAATTTTAAAAGAAATTGAGGTTGGCTCCTTGGTTAAAGACAAAGTAGACCCCCTGCAGTTTGCCTATCAAGCTGCTAAAGGGGTGGATGATGCAAAACGCTTCATCCTTGACAGGGTGTACGAGCACATGGAGAAACCAAAGTCCCACGTGAGACTTTTATTTGCTGACTTCTCGTCTGCTTTTAACAAGATGAAACCGCACATTTTAATTGCTCGTCTTATTGCTTATTTTAACTTCCCTCTTACTATTGCTTTGAAACTTTTTAACAGAGAGGAAACAGCAGGTTGAGTAGTTAAAGGAGCTATGTCAGATGTCCTGGTTTCTAACCCAGGGATGTGTTCTCTCCCCTGCTCTTTATTCTATACCCAGACAGCAGCCCGTCTGACAGGGGAGCTACCTGGGGAAACTCTCACTGTGGATTTCCACCGAATGCAGAACGTCTGCAGACCGTCATTCCTACTTTTGTTAACTGGTGGGAGGTAAACTTCCTTGATCTCAATGTGTCAAAAACAAAGTAGCCTATCATTGATTTTAGGAAAAAACAATGTACCTAAAGCTAGCTCTATTCATGGTTAGGAGGTTGAGATTGTTGAGACTTAATAATATTTAGGAACATTGTTTGACTCAAAGTTAAGATTGGATGCAAACAGCTTCTATAGCTAAGCGTGGTCAACAGAGGATCTACTTACTAAGGAAGTTTATACATGCTTTAGCAGTCATTTATGGAAAGTATTTTAACCCTTGTCATGTATCTGCTGGTTGGATGGACAGGAGTAGCCTGAACAGCATCGTAAAGGTCTGCTCCAACATAATCAGAGTTCATTTAGGAAAAGCCTGTGGTCCAAAAAGCCAAACAAATGATTGAGCAACACGTCCATATCCTGTCCACACAGTTCACATTACTGCCCTCAGGCTGGCACTGTATGGCTCCACTCAGGAAAACAACCCGCTATTTAAAGTCTGTCATTCCCTCTGCTATCCGACTTTAAACATGGACAGTAGTCTCTTGGAAGGAACATCTTATTTTACTATCCTGAGGTGTGTACTGCTAGTCTTCCATTCGTTTTATTATTTATTTATTTATTTATTCTATTATTGTTCTTAACTTGAACTGAACGGTGTCCACTCATTGGCCGGCCCTCATATGTTGTCTCTGACATTCTCCTGTCTGCTGTTTATGTCTTTATGTGTAAATGTTTTTGGGTCTGTAGACTGTTAAAACTGAATTGCGCTTTTGGGATATTTAAAGTTGTTTGAACTTGAACATATTAAAGTGGCCCAAGTCTGAATTGAAAAAATCTGATTCCATGTGCTTCGTGCTGTTATGTTAAATGTTTGCCTGCTGTAAACGTAGCCTTAAAGACCTATACAAACAAACGCTGATGAAAAAGTGGTGATTTCCATGAAAGTCAATGGACCTGTATTTAATCAAAGATGGCACAGGGGTCATCCTCTGAGAACAAATAAATATTCACAGAAGATGTCATGGAAGTTGTTGATGTGCTGTAGATAGATTGACAGTCATTGTCATCCCCCAGCCTTGCTGCCTCTTCAGACAGAGCCGGATTCCATTTAGTTAAAAGACTGAGCTCCTCATTTTCCTTTCATATTCCTCTTCATGCACTTTAATAACAAAGCCACAGCACATACTCTGCATGATTTGTTTATTATGAACATTATCCCTGCCAACATTTTCCAATAAGGATTTATGTACAGCTCAGTAAGTGATCTTGATCGTTAAATAGAGCTGTTGGGTAAAATTAAGTGACCTTTGAATCATATTATTTTGTCTCTACTATCATTATTTTCAGTAAATGGTGCAGAAAGCCGGCATTTCCTTGTCATGTTTGACATCGCTGGTTGTAAGCTCACTGAAGCCACAGCAACTGGAGAAAGTGCTCCAAAAATTACAAGCAAGCCTCTCTCTCTCTCTGTCTCTCTGTCTCTCACTCTCTCGTTGAATGAGTCTACGGAACGAGTGAGTTTCTATCTTTGATTTCTGTTTATTTGGGGTTTTGTATGTGTTTATTTTTGGGTGTAGTTGTTAGATATTAGTTGGTGGTGGGTTTTATTCAGATAGTAGGGTTGGGCATTATACCAGTGGTTGGTGGCCATGTGGAGTTAGAGAAGCTAACACGCAGGCATGCGGTGATGATTTACCCGCATGTCGGCTGTTCACTGGAGGAGGCCAGCTATGCTGTTGGAGAGGTGGTTGGTTTTGAGAGTGGAAAGTCTGCCTCCTGTATGAACAGTGCTGTGGTAAAATTTCTGGATGATGTGGTGAAGGTTGAGACTAGAGGTGTGAATCTTCACTGATCTCCCGATTCGATTACGATTATCATGTAAGCGATTCAATTCAATTCGATATTTTGCTTTCTATTAAATCCATATAGGATATTTAATTCATAGCTTTTCAAGCTTCAAAAACAAAACATTCTGCAGTGCTCTAATGCTAAATAAATTGGATACATAAAATCAGATCTGGATTGCAGGAGGATTAGAAAGACAAAATAAAAAATACACAACACGTGGGTGAGGCTGGGGAAGATGAGTGGAGGTAAGAGAGGAAAAGGCAGGGAGAAATAAAGGCAAGAGGGAGAGGAAGAACACAGAATGTGAATGAACAGAATGATTAACAAATTTAAAATAAAAAAAAAATAAAAAGACTATTTACTAAAAATATTTTATATATATATAAAATGTAAAATGTAAAACATTAACATAAATAGGTGGCGGCATATCCCCACTTTCAGACCTAGATATTATTAAATATATTGGATTATAAAAAATTTACTTTGTGCTCTTCTTTACACAAAAATGGTTTATTAAGCTCTCATATACATTTTATATTGTGTAAAGGACTAGCATTACAGGTACTAATCATACCCTAAAAAATGTCCATGAATTTGTGTATCACCTTTATGAAAGGATTATGCAAATAGAATAAATAACAATGCTTGTAATAAATATAGTTCACCTTGTCCAAGTACAGCCGGAACCCCATTGGGGTTTCTCCTTTCCTTGGGCTCAGTCCACCTGGGAGTGTCTTCCAACTCTAAATAAAGTAAGTAAAAAACAGGTATGTTCTCCCTACTTTAAAAACAAAGAAAGTGCATATTTAGTTGAGTTAACTAGCACTCAAACTACTTATGTATGTGTTTTCCTATAATACATATATCCTGCCAGGTCTATCAATTTGTGTATCATCTTCATGAAAGGATTATGGAAATATAATATATAAATGTCTGTATGTCTGTATACCTTGTCCAAATACTGCCGGGATCCCAATGTTATTGTCCTCAGGCTCAGTCCGCATATCTGCCATTTAAATATGTTCTCTATCCAAAACACAATGTGTGTCTTCCTATCTACCAATGACAGAGAAAAGAGTGATTGAGAGCACATGGATGTAAAGTTAACGTTAACAAGTCCTACAAAAAGTGCCCTAACTTGGCTAAGTTGAAAACAAAACATTCGCCCTTGCTTGTATGTCATTGTGTATGTACAATTTCTAATGTCAGATATTTGGTTAAAATGGAAAATACACGCAAAATGACTATAACGTTAAACCAAAGGCCAACATTAGCTTTGCCACAAGAAATTGCTAAAATCTAATACTGTATACATATTTACTACAGCATTATGTAAACCAGGTGCTATCATGTTGACATACAGTACTCTGCTAATTATTACATCCTATTTTTTTTTATAATCTTACCTTATTCAGCCAAAACAGATGGTTTTGATGCTGTTCCGTAACGTTAATGATATATTCGTCAATTCATGTACAGCATGGATGTATTAAGAGAACGATGTACAGTGTGGCCCCCCACGCTGTACACCATTTAAGTTCAGCGCGGGCCGATCACTTATCCTTTCTTTCCAGCGTCTGTGGCGGTAAATCTTTTTCTTTGTCTTTACAGCCAGAAAGAAAATAAAAAATTCTTCAAAATGCTGTCTTGTGTTGCCTACAACTGCATGAAGCGATCAAATGGTAGTTCCAAGGTTACTCTGTTCAGGTATGTTGAAATGATTACAGTTGCAATATACAGTATGACTTTTTATTTTTTATAGTTTTTTATTTATTTAAGCTAATGCTAGCAAGCTTAATAACTAGCTTAAACTAATTAGCTTTACATTTAATAATGTGTTATTGTATATATTCATGGTGTGATCACATAATGGATAAGGATCACATTCTCTTAATATATAGGCTCACATCTATGTGTAACATTGATAAACACTTAAGAAAATACTCTCAAGTGATTTTTACACTTTTTTATTAAAGTAACGTTAACTCTTCCATTTTTTTATTTACTTTAACAGACTGTATTGCGACTAATTTAAGTAAGGTATAGATCATGCTTTCTAAATAGATTTTCTGCATTGAGTGCTTTTACTTCAACTGATTACACTAAATATTTTACAGTTTTCCTGTCCTTGATAAAAAGAAGGAGGCGTCAGTAGGTCAGAAACATTAACCGCAAAAATTGGAAGCCATCCCACCACTCCCACATATGTGCTCACCATTTCACAAAGGAGTGTTTCCTAACTGGCAGTGCGGGAAGGAAACTAAATTCAACTGCTGTGCCTACAATCTTCGACATCACCAGTGACAACAGAACAGCTAAGCCACAGGTGGTAAGTATGCAGACACTGGTAAGTACTTTGTAATTAACACTCGTACATGGCTGTACGAGTGTTAAAAGTGTTAATTCGGCCTCTGGAGAAGTCACAACTTGTGAGTCAGAGATGGAAGTGACATTACCAGAGTCTGGAAATGTTTTAAGATAGCATTACTCAGCCAGACACTGATGACCACAGTTATATCGGAGTATCTCCCAAAACACTGAAGCGCCAAATTGGACATAAATTGACCACCTGCCGCAAAAAACTGAAATTGGAAAAACAGAAGACAAGACTTTTGCAAAGGAAGATTTCCAGTTTAACTGAGGTCATCAGTGAGCTGAAGCAGAAACTGCTGATATCAACAGGCTGTGCAGAGATGCTGAAAGGCTCCTTTAGTGGTGTGCCAAAAGTGCTACTCACACGAATCACACAAAAGAAGAAGGTTAAAGTGTCTGAAGAATTGCGTTCATTCGCCATGACTCTGCATTTTTATTCCGGTAGAGCTTATGCTTATGTTCGTGAATGCTTTGACCTTGTTCTGCCACATCCTGAAACCATATGGTCGTGGTACAGCAAAATCTCTGCAGATCCTGGATTCACACAACAAGCCTTTTCTGCCATCAAGAAAGAAAACGTGAGGGAAAAGAAACCTTGTGTGCCCTCATGATGGATGAAGTGGCCTTATGAAAGCATGTGGAATATGCTGATAGGAAGTTCCATGGCTACGTGGACCTAGGCTGTGGCATTGTCAATGACAGCCTACCACCAGCCAAAGATGCCTTGGTCCTCATGGTTGTTGCCATTGATTCCTGGAAAATCCCAGTAGCCTACTTCTTAATCGATGGATTGACTGGAGAAGAGCGTGCTAATATCAAGGATTGCCTTCTTTGACTCCATGACATCGGAGCACATGTGATGCCACTTTTCCATGTTGAGAGCCCTAGGAGCAAGCTTGGATGTGCATGACATGAAACCCTCATTTCCACATCCGACAGATCCTTGATCCATGCAGTACTTGATGTGTGCCACATGCTGAAACTGATCAGAACTACATTGGCTGACAGAAGTAATTTGCTAACTCCAACAGGAAAAATCAGTTGGAAATATCTCCAGGAGTTAAACAAACTTCAGGAGTCATAGGGACTGCGACTTGGAAACAAGTTGAAAATGGAAGATGAAGGTGAAGCTTGCAGCCCAGGTGTTCAGCAGCAGTGTGGCAGATGCTCTAGAGCAGGAGTGCCCAACCAGTCGATTGCGTTCTACTGGTAGACCGCGGACTGATCCCAAGTCGACCGCGAGGGGTGTAGGAAAAAATTAAATGAAAGTGTGTGTGTTATATTTTGTATTAAATGTACACTACAGCCTATCATGAGTCCTTGTCTGTGCACCCTATCAGTCTCTTAAACACGTCCACAAAAAAGTATTAAAAAAAGAGAAAAAGAAAAAAGTAGGTCACGTTTAACCTACGGTCGCGCGTGACATGCATGACAGGAAGTTGACAGCTGTCAACAGTAGCTAGAAGCTAGCGAACAGAGCGGTTACACACTCCTAAACGTTAACATGGCTGAGGGGAAACGAGCCAAGACCTACCATTTTCACCCTGAATGGGAGGAAGATTATTTTTTTGTTTATTCTCATTTAAAGCCTGTTTGTTTGATCTGCAAGGCAACGGTGGTGTTGGCAAAGAAAGGGAATCTGGAGCGGCATTTTAAAACAGTACACGGGAGCTACGAGAGGGATTTCCCTGCAAAAACGCTTTTACGTGCCACAAAAGTGCGGGATTTGAAAGCACAGCTTGCAGCACGACAGTCAGTCCAAACCGAAGACCCAGGGTAAGGCCGCAACTATTGCTTCCTATCGCGTCAGTCATGTACGGTGGCTGACAGGGGCAAACGCCCTGCAACTTAAGAAAACACACGCAAATAGAAAAAACACAAGCAAATTAAGAAAACAACTTCATTAATTTGACAACACATGCACAGCATTCAGCAAACGCGCTGCAAATGCACACAACACAACCAATAAATAAACGCACTGCAAATAAAAAACGATGCAAAAAGAAAAGCACGCAAATCCCGAAAAAAGAAGCGATGCAAAAAGAAAAACAACTTCATTAATTTGACAACACATGCGCAGCATTCAGCAAACGCACTGCAAATACACACAACACAACCAAATAGATAAACGCGCTGCAAATACACACAACACAACCAAATACATAAACGCGCTGCAAATACACACAACACAACCAAATACATAAACGCGCTGCAAATATGAAACGATGCAAAAAGAAAAGCACACAAACCCAGAAAACAAATGCAACAAAAAAACGCAGCATCCAGATTACACAACCGAAGTTCTCCAGACCTCTAGGGGGAGCAGCTAGTGGAACAACTTGATTTTTGACCCCACGGGGAGAGAGCGCTCTGCCTTTTTATTAGAGTCGGGTATGGCTGCAGCCTGGAGAACTCCATAGACTGTATATTAAATTCATATTATTATTAATAACATAATATATTAATAACATAAAGTCTATGCTCCCGTCTCATGCCCTCCCAGCTGGTGCCGTCCCCGAGCTTCGGCTTTTCAAAATAAAAGCTTGCGTCTGGTCCGCTATGTGTTTGTACTTTGGTGTGTTGGATGTTTGTGAACTAAACAGTACGGCAATCATGCTAATGAATACAATAACTTTTTCAGCAGATGTCTTAGTTAGTTACAACACGTTGGAATTAGCAAAGCAGTTTTGTGTTTATATGGGCGAGCGGGATTTATTCAGTTTGATAAATACCACGGTAAATTGGCTGGTTTACTAAATAGGTAGGGACTATAAATTCTGTCTGTTTTTTGTATTTCAAGAGTGAATTGCTCCACAATATGAATACAGATTGAGCACTTATTTTGTTGGTAACCGTTGTTGTATAATCACAATATTACACTTGAGGAGGCCTACACTTCAGTAATGCGCCTTTCGGACCTCGAAATTAAACCCTCTCATGTAATATGGCTTAAACAAACGTCAACGTTAAACGCTGATGCAGTTTTAAATGCTTTATTACCACGAGTTTACAGACGTCTCTGCTGATTGAGTATCACCTGTGACCTGAGCCGAGACACACCCACCAAACGAGAGAAAACATATCTCAAACATAGACTTAATATTTACAGTCTATGCAGTTGCTCTCGCTCTCTCTCTCTCTCTCTCTCTCTCTCTCTCTCTCTCTCTCTCTCTCTCTCTCTCCCTCTCTCTCTCTCTCTCTTTGCATCGTTTATGTATTTGGTTGTGTTGTGTGAATTTGCAGCGCAATTGCTGAATGCTGCACCTGTGTTGTCAAATTAATGAAGTTGTTTTCTTAATTTGCTTGTGTTTTGTCTATTTGCGTGTGTTTTCTTAAGTTTCAGGGCGTTTGCCCCTGTCGGCCACCGTAGTCATGTCCTTGCTAAACACAAGAAGCCATTCAATGACGGCGATATGGTGAAGGAAGCCTTTCTCGAGGCAGCGGATAGCCTTTTTGACGACTTTAAAAAATAAAACAGAGATCGTGAAGGCCATTAAAGAAGTGCAACTCTCCCGCAATACTACTACAAGGCGATGTGAGAGAATGGCTGTGGATGTGGAGGAGCAACTGAGGAAGGATATTGACGCGTGTGAGTGCTTTTCCCTCCAATTTGACGAGTCGACTGATATGGTGGATGTGGCACAATTGTGTGTTTTCATCAGGATGGTTTTTAAAGAAGTGAGCGCCAAGGAAGAGCTACTCACAATTTTGCTTTTAAAAGGACACACCAGAGGTGAGGATATTTGTAATGCTTTCATGGGATTTGTTAGCGAGACAAAACTGTCGCTCTTCAAGCTGATCTCCATCACAACTGATGGGGCGCCTGCTATGATGGGCCGCACCAGTGGGTTCATTGCACTGTGCAAAGAAAGTGAATCTTTCCCGGATATCCTGAATTATCATTGTATAATTCACCAGCAAGCATTGTGTGGAAAGATTTTAAATATGAATGAAGTGATGGATATTGCGATGAAGATTGTGTGTTCAGTTCGGGCCAGGAGTCTGCAGAGAAGGCTTTTCTGTGCTCACTTGGAGGAGAATGATGCTGAGCACACAGACCTGCTGCTTCAAACGGATGTTAGGTGGTTAAGCAGAGGTACATTTTTGGCCATATTCACAGAGCTATTGCCTGAAATCAAGGACTTCCTGAAGCTTTCAAAACATGTGGATTACCAAACAAAGCTAGAGGACCACCAGTGGCTTTTAGATTTATCTTTCCTCACTGATCTCACTGGCGAGCTCAATGAATTGAATTTAGAGCTGCAGGGTAAGGGTAAAGATGTAGTGAACATGATTATGAACACGTTTAAAAGCAAGCTACAGCTGATGTCAAGCAGGCTGCAGAGTGGTAACCTGCGCAACTTCCCTCACATGCATGCAGAACTACAACGTCAAGGTAAAGGTGTGACACAGCTTGACAGCAGAGATGCACCGATAGACTGGTCGGTGACCGGAATTGGCCGGTTTTCACATGCTCGGCCATGACCGGCGACCATATGTCAGACAAGTCAGTCTGACATATGCCGATTTCATGCCGGTCAATGCTACAATTAACTGACAACATAAGTTATACGAGTTACAGTTCTCAAGGACGCACGCACACACGGACGCGACAGCACAGTCTCTTTTTCCTTTCTCTCAACTTTTCCGCCGTGTGTCGCGCGTACCCGCTCACGGTGTGAAGCGCATGTCCGCGCTATTCTCGCACATGTAGGGGCCCTCGTGAATTAACCTGCAACATGTCAGCTGTTTGGAAATTCTTCAGCGTGTGTGCAGAAGATAACAAGTTTGCAATATGTAACACCTGCAAGGAAAGAGTAGGGCGTGGAGGGACAACACCAAAAACCAAAATCAAATTTTTTTAGTTGGATATTGGATGTGAAAAGAAGGAAATGGTTCTAACATTGCACTTTAGATGTGTGTGAATTTTATATAGTTCTGTTTTATAGTGATCCATTATCTGTTCAAAATGTTTTCTATGTTCTGTGCAAAATGTTCTATTAAAGAAAAGATAGAAAATAAATATTTGTGTTGTGCTGTAAAGTGGTTAGAAAAAATGAAATTGGAATCGGCTAAAATCGGTATCGGCTGGCCTAACTCAAAGAAAATCGGAAATCGGGAATCGGCCTAGAAAGTTGTAATCGGTGCATCTCTACTTGACAGTGCACGTTATGAGAAGCATGTTCAGAGCAACTCATCAGAGTTTGAGAGGCGTTTTACTGACTTTGCATCCATCGAGCCTGTAGCCAGCTATATGTGTTATCCATTTGGTGCAATTATTGATGTTGGTGACATTGCCGCCAAAGTCAAATCACTTTTTGACTTGGAAAGCTCCGCTCTTGAGGATGAGATTCTGACATTGCAAAATGACATTGAGATCAAAGCCAGATCAACATCCGCTCAACCTGGAGAGCATGTAGTGTTCTGGAAACTACTGGTGGAGGAGAAGTATCCCAATCTCAGAAGATGTGCCTTGAACCTGACAGCTCGTTTTGGATCAACTTATTTGTGCGAGTCTGCTTTCTTGCACATGAAAATCATCAAGTCCAAGTACAGATCAACAATGACTGATGACCACCTTGCAGCCTGCCTACGCCTTGCAACCAGCGCCTACACTCCTGACTACGAGAAGCTAGCCTCCTCCTCCCAGTGCCAGGTCTCCCACTGAGGTAGAAAGTGATTTCCTTTTTTCAAACTCAGAGATCTACCTGTTTTGTATCTGCTTTATTTTTCTGTTTGGTTCATATTAAGGTCAGTTATAACTATTGCTCATCATGCAGATTGGCATGTGTGTGTGTGTGTGTGTGTGTGTGTGTGTGTGTGTGTCTGTGTGTGTGCGCGTGTGAAAAAGAGAGGAGCAGAGAGAGCGGGTTTGTGCTACTGCGCACTATGCAAACTGGCAAATGTGTGAGAGGAATTTGTGTGTGTGTGTGTGTGTGTGTGTGTGTGTGTGAGAGAGGGAGGGTTTGTGTTGTGATGTCTAGTAGTTGTGTGACAACAAGAAAAAGTGTTGTGAGGTTAGTTACTGCAGGCTGGAAACGATGTGTGTGAGTCTGCGATGTTGACACTGGACTGGTAGATCTCGGGAGGTTGGCTACTTGAAAAGTAGATCTTGGGTCAAAAAAGGTTGCGCACCCCTGCTCTAGAGTATTGCAACACACAGCTCCATCTGCCGCAGTTCAAAGGGTGTAAAGAGACGGTGGACTTCCTGAGAACTATTGATGCTGCCTTCGATGTCCTCAACAGCAAGAATCCTCTAGGGAAAGGATACAAAGCACCGCTGAGGACATCTAACAAAGACCGCACTGAAGAAATCCTTCTGAAGGCACAAAAGTCTCTCCTGGAACTGAAAGATCAGACAGGCAAACCGCTGCATGCTGGGAAACGAAAAACTTGTGTAATTGGTTTCATTGCCAGTTGCATAAGTGTATGGAATGTTTTCCAGGAAGCTGTGTGTAGGCCAAATGCCTAATGCCGTTACCTCCTCACTTACAAGCTGAGTCAAGATCATCTTGAACTGTTCTTTTCCTCTGTCAGAGCACGTGGTGTATTTAACAACAACCCTACTGCAAGACAGTTCACAGCTGCATACAAGCGTTGACTTCTGATTCCACTGTGCATCC
The DNA here is from genome assembly GCF_031162955.1 of Sander vitreus. Classification (NCBI taxonomy): domain Eukaryota; kingdom Metazoa; phylum Chordata; class Actinopteri; order Perciformes; family Percidae; genus Sander; species Sander vitreus. Next base: position 5,604,507 of record NC_135857.1, read on the forward strand.
CTTTGTTGTCCTGAAGACTCGTGGAGGTTTGCAGAAACCATCACCTTGGATAATTGCTGTTTGTTCAGAGGCAGAGCGTTGCTTTCAATGGGTTTTGAGATCAACATCTGGCAAGCTCCCCCAGGGATATGGCTTAACATCAGCCATCACATATCAAGTTCTGGATTACAGTGCAGACAAGATGTTGTTCCCAGAGTTGCATGACCACGTGTTTGAAACCAATGTTGAGGAAAATCATGTACATCTACTGGTGAAAATGGCATCCTCTATATACTGTAAAGTAAGGATGCACCACTTAGCCAGACGTGAAACTGAGAAAATGACAAAAGACATTGTCAGGCATAAATACACCAAGTTGGTCCATTTTCATCATCAGTAGTTACATGCTGCTACATGCTGAGGGTTGCTTAAATGAACAGCTTTCTTCTTCTGTGTTTTTATATAACTGTGTTATGTAATATACAACCTTCTGTATACTGTAGTTTTCACTGTATATACCTCTTATTTATTTATTCAAATTTATTTTTATTTTATTGTGCTCAATCTGTACTTTCTGTCTTGTGCTGCTGCAATACCTAAGTTCCCCTCTTGGGGTCATCATAGAATTGTCCTATCTCTAACTGTATTGTTTTAGCAACCCAACACATGGTTCTCAACAGTGGACAGACATATGTGAATGTGAACTGCAACATCCCAAGCTTTCTTCTAGTCAGTGTCAGTTTTGTGGTTTCTTTCTAAATGCAGTGGCTGACAGTTATAGTTGGTGCATATAGTGTTCGACATACTACATGGAGTATGCTTAACGCGGCACAAGTCCGTAATGAACATGTACAATGCATCAGAAAAATTTATTACAAATTCTTGTTTCAATTTTGCGCTAACTCACTGGAAATTAATATAGTTAATAGTTTGGTCTGTGCTTTCTATTGCTTCGAACTATATCTTGTTCAAAAGATAGCCTTTTTCAATTAAAAAACATCAAATAAATTTCGTACAAAAAAAATAATTTTGTAACTGTTGTTTCTGTTAAGATATTAAATATATTCCCACATTGTTTGCACTCAGTTTACGTGTTTTAACTAAGTTCCTCATACGTTCAGCAAACTTTCATGGTAAGGACAGATACATTAATGTATGACTTAATGCCTAAATAAGAACGAGAATAATTAATGTGGTACTACATGAACTATCAGGAATGTACAAGAACAAAGAGTATCTATTTCAGTGTTAGTAAGACAGGCCTTTTTTATGTTACCTAAGCTGTTCAACCAATCTCATGATAACTACCCTGCAATTGTAGAATGAATCCGGTTAAAATGGTGAATTTATGCGGTCACAATTTTCTCTTTTGCAACATGTTCTCCAGTTTCAACTGCTGGCCATGGTCTATTATCTGCTTGATGACTTCTCCCACTCAGACAGCGATGTCCTTGTCCGGTCCAAAGTTCATATTACTTGCCTGACTCTTTGTTTGATCCAAAGATGATTAAAAACTACTTTAAAATTTTAACTGTGCAAAAATGTAATTTGTTTTGATTTCTGATCCATTTTCTGGTATATAAAATATTACACACTTTCATATAGCCTACTGTATGTAATATATAAACATATGCTACTTATATGTAAAGTTACACGTTTTGCTATTTCTTAATAAACCCTTCTATCATTGTTGATGTTGTACCGTCTTTGTCTCATATTACGATATGAAAGGAAATTAAATGCTTTTATTATTATCACCAGGAGGTAAAACCGTCGTGTTACCGTTATCCCATGCTAGCTACCACTGATGTTAGCTACTAGCCGATAGCCCCAGCAGTTTTGGGAAATGCTAATGACATTACATCCACATAACAGGCCTTACAGCATACATACATACATCCCTCGGGTGTATCATGAGAGAATACAATGGATGTATTAGATAGAACACATGGTGAATTATAGCCATTAGCTGCTGGAGCTACATCCATTTTTACAGCTTCATATGAGCATGCACAGTGCAGGCGACGCGGGCGAGCGCAGTTCCGCGGGTCTGCTTGCGTCCATTATGCGCGTTCGTCATACCTAGTTTAATAACTCTGGATTCGGCTACTAGTGAAAGTTAAAAATGTTAAACATGACGTTTTAAACAAGGACCCTTTAAGTGTTCGGGCTTGTAAGTTGATGTACCCCCAAAAAAATTATCCGCTGAAATATAGAAGTTTCTTTCGCCATGCAAAGTCTATGTGAAAAGTCTTTCTGGGCCATGGGGTGCGCTCTTCCTGGGGGCTTGGTCTGCCCTCAGCATTGTCGGCAAACTTTTTTTTTCTTTTTACTTTATTGACAAATTGTCAAGTTTCCAGTTGACTGAAGATGTATAGTAAGTTATTGTTACATTATGTTGTTAATAAATGTTTTAAATTTGACAATGTAGTGTGGTACATTGCGAACAAAGGTCAGATATTATATTGCATAAAAGTCTAGGCTAAAAATGGCATAGCAACCTGTGCTTTAAAAAAATTTAAAAATTTAAAAATTTAAAAATTTAAAAATTTAAAAATCGAGAATCGAATCGAACCGTGACCTTAGAATCGAAAATGTAATCGAATCGAGGATTTGGAGAATTGTGACACTCCTATTCTTGACGCAAAAGCAATTGGTTGCTCTTCACCGGACAGCACATCAGAAATTACTGCTCCAACACCATATGGACTGGCGCCACAAGCAAGCCTGAGAGGCTTCTCTGGATCATAGTGTGCAAGGTACTTGCTATTCTGGAGATGCTGTTTACAGGCCTTGAATGCATTTTCACATTGTGGAGACCACTTCCATGGTGTTTCAGCTTATAGCAGCTGGTGAAGTGGGTGCAACAATGTGGACAGATTTCCCAAAAAATTATTAATAAGAAATCCCAAAAATGATCTTAACTCCGTAACATTCTGTGGAGCTGGTGTGTTTACTATGGCCTCGACCTTGCTTGTGGTTGGGTGCAGTCCCTGTGCATCTATTCTGTATCCTAGGTACTCCACTGAGTCTTGCGGGAATGCACACTTGGAAAGCTTGATTCTCACACCATACTTTTCCAGTCTTGCCATCACTTGATCCAAAATTGCTAGGTGTTCTCCATATCCATCTTTGAAGAGATCGTTGTGCTTTTCAAGCATTGCTTGCAGAGTGAGCTGTTCATTTTTCTTGCCGCCTTGAAGACTGAAGATCTTTCCCCAGTTCAGCTTTATCTTCAGTAACCAATTTATTCCCAGTAGTGGTGGTTTACTGCCTTTCACCACCACAAATGGCAGCTTCCACTCCTGTCCCTCATACTTCACCGGCACAAAGATTTTTCCAAGCACAGGAATGGTGTCTCCTGTGTATGAAGACAGATGAATGGCCACTGGCTGCAGAGAACAGTTCTTCAGATGCTCATGATAGAGAGACTCAGGAATCAATGACACGGATGCGCCTGTGTCAACTTGCATATTCACTGGTTTCCCAGCTAATTCTACTTTGACAAAAATTCCATCTTTTGTTCCTTGAGTGGTGTACACCGTAAACAGGTCAAGGACGTCATCCTTACAATCATCAGTTTCTCCAGTTGCAGACTCTTTTTTGGCATACAGTCACCAGAGGTGTTGAAGACTCTGTGACCTGCCCCTTTTGATTTATCAGCATGTTCTCTCAATTCTTTTGTGTCTTTGTAAGCCAACTCAAGAGCAAGTGCAATATCGCAGGCCTTTTTGAATGTAAGATCTTTTTCAGATAATAGTCGCTTATAATATCCCTCCCCTGAGAGGCCGCAAACAAACTGATCTCTGAGGGCATCATTGAGAAATTGTCCAAACTCACAAGTGCTCGCTAATTTCTTCAGTACAAGAATGTATTCAGTCACTGTTTCATCTTGCTTTTGCTGTCTTTTGTATAATCTGAATCGTTCTGCAATCAAAATAGGCTTAGGCTTAAAATGCAGGGACAGGGCATGTGTTATATCGTCATATGACACTTCCATAACCTTCTAAGGTGCAATCAAGTTTTTCAACAGTCCATATTCAGTGGGACCCAATACACTCTTCGCCATCTTTTAAATCGTTCCAAATATGAATCAAAATGTTCTTTCTTACTTTCAAATTCTGGGACTCTTCCTATCAATGCCATCTCTTCAGGTGTTTTCTTTATTTAATTTCCTTACAATCTCCCCTCTTCCAGCACATTTCTTCCTCTGGCTCCTTCTGTTAATCTCTGTTTTTCCTTTATAACTTGCTTTGTCTTGCGAGATGATTTTTTTCTGCAGTTACATTCAGGGATCTGTCCCTTTCCTAGCTCTAATGGCAAGCATAGCCGTTTCAGCAGCTAGCAGTTTCGGTTTCTTCTGAACCAGAAACAGGCGGAATGTTGCCTTTCCAAGGAGTTTCACTTGTCAGATATCTTCAGTATCCTTCACTGATGTGGATTCTTTAACTTTATTACCTCGTCATAGTATTTGTGGAGATATAACACACGCAGACATGGAGCCAAGGTGAGTGCCGTTTTTGCTTCGTAGTTCAGAACAGATACAGATAAGCCCAAGGTGAGAGTGGCCCATCCCATTACCGTATTTACTCTAGTACTGATACTATCATTACCATACTGTATAAACTACTACAAATGCTAATGCCAGTATTTTCTCCTTTTGAAATTTCCGGCCTGTGGCCCTTTGCTGCTTTTCATCCCCCATCTCTCTCCCACCTTTCCTGTCTATCCACTGTCACTATCAAAAAGAAATTTCCGTTCTGTGATGGAATTTCTTTTTTTGGCCTGTGTGTTGTTATCAACTGCCCAGTTTGACAGCCAGGCCGGGTTGCCAGATATACCTGTTAAAAACGTAAACCCAGCTCGCTACAGCTGTAACGTTGGTACCGCCATGAAAGCAGCAAACAAACAAACAAACAGGATCAACAGAGATAGATTCTACCCGACCTAAAAAAAACTGCATGTTTCAAACAGTTCCGTGACCAGAGACGCAACAAACCCCAGGTAAATATTGGAGATGTATTTGAAAGATGGAGACAGCTTAGAGCCCAAAAGGACACCAAGTTGGCTCATTTCCTCCTGAACAGGTAAGCATTAGCTTCAGGCTAATTTATCACGGCTACAAGGGACTAGGGTTGGGTACCGTTTCGATTTTTACAATTCCGATGCCGAACCGGTACTTTTAAAACGATTCCGATTCCTAACCGAGTCCTAAACCGATTCAAAGAAAGGCTCTTTTTTTAAAATAGAAAATTATTTAAATTCAACAATATATTAATGTTTTAAAGTACTTAAATATATAATAAGTAAACCTAAGTCACCTAACACATAACTACAATAATTTAACAAATAACAGTTACACTATTAACAAGTAACAACAAAATGAATGTTGTTGAGTTGGTATGCCAACCAGCTTCAAACTTTAGCAGTCTTTTTTTGCAGAAAAATGACCATATTTGCCTTCTCTGGCAAGATACAACACCTCTCCTGATGTATGGCATGTCCTGCACAGGAGAAAACTCTTTCAGATGGTGTCCAAGAGGCCTGTACACACAGGTATGAGTTTGAAAGGGCAGACAATTTGGGGAGGCTGTCCCGCTTCCCCCACCACCAGGCTACAGGGTTGGCAGAGCAAGTGTAATATGTTTACTAGTGATCACGTGCAGTGAATGGTTTATATGCTTTCACGTCTGTTTTGGTGAGCCCAGAGGGAAAATATGGCATTTTAAAAGTACCCTACATTTACGATAGCTATCTCACGGTAGACTACAGAGAAAATGTGATATTTTTACGTCCTTTTTGGAGCATGTACAAAAAGCCATCTATCAGCAGTGATTGCATGTCGGAGAATAGCACGGACACGCGCTTCACACCGCGAGCGGGCATGTGCGCCACTCGGTGGAACAGGGAGAAAGAAAAAAGAGTCTGCTGCTGTCTGGAGCGACAGAGGGAAAATAGTTCAGTTGGAACTGATATGAGGAACCAAAATTTGCATTCTAATCCGGTCCGAATACTACCGTTTGCGTAGGAACTTAGTAGGTTTCGGTGTCCAACCCTACAAGGGACGGGCATTTTATGTAATTTCAACATTTGTGTACCTACATTGAATTATATAGTACCCGAGTTGGTTACTCGCAAAAACAATTGAGACACAGCCAGTGAAGTGATTACGACTGTTCCTGGCTAACGCCACCATGCTAACCCTGCTAACTGCTCGCTAACGTTACTGAAGGACCAGGCAAGCGGGCCACGGCTGTTTACAATGTGTAGCCTGTGAGTTATTTTAAGCTAAGAGAGGGGGACTGTAAATCGGCAGTGTGTTTAGTGATTGTTGCCGTAATTCTAAACCAATAAAGTGTGTTCAATCGGGTTGAGAGGATGGCAAGGTAGTGTTGTTTTTAGAGGTTCTCACCGTAATTCTAAGTCAGGGAAGTGTGTCTGTCCGTCGAGTGGAGAGGACGGCGACGCTGTTGTGTTTTAGCGGTTCCTACCGTAATTCTAAGCCGAAAGAGTGTGCCTGTCAGTTGGGTACAGAGCTCCCCGTGAGCATGGGCTTTTATGACTGTCAATATAGCTAGCATCTAACGTTAGCTACTCCGCTGTGCTGTGAAGTAATGTCTGGCTATGTGAGACAAACATCTAGCAACATTGCTGTAGATGCTGCGGTCTCAGCCTGGCAACCTCTGTGAACTTCGAGTCTAGGGAGGAGGGGGCGGGGGAGACAACTCTCCAGTATTTAGAATTTGTACTGCAGTAACTATTTTAAACACTAGGTGTTAGTATTACATATTGCACCTTTAACAAAAACATCTATTTTATTGGTGTGAAGTCCGACTCGACAAGCTTTCATACATGCACACAAACACAGACAATATTCCCCCTAAAAAAAATATAATAAAATTATATTATAATAAATTGATTAATGTATGATTAGGTGAATAAGTGCCACATTACTTAAATCATGCCTACATGTGTGCTGACTTAGCTGAGATACTGTAACATTAAATGAGAAGTTATATTCCATTAAGTTTTTGTATTTAAAGTGCCCACATTATGAAAAAATCACTTTTTTCTGGGATTTGGGGTGTTATGTTGTGTCTCTGGTGCTTCCACACGCATACAAACTTTGAAAAAAAAACATCCATGCTGTTTTGAGTGAGATATGGGTTTATGAATGTGTCCTGACTTCAGTCTCCGGGTGGGCTTTCTACGTAACTAGCCGAAACGAGGGTGCTAGCATGCTGACCGTTAGCATGCTAGCGCTAGCATGCTAGCTCGTTCTCAATGGCAAAACACTGCTACAACACACACAAATTCACCCTAATCTACAAAATAAATTGTATAAAACTACTTACATACCCTGTTCTGCAGGTATTCCACGCAAAGTTGGAAGTGCGCCCTCATTTAAAATAAGTCTCCCAGCTAATCCTGCCTTGTACAGGCCGAAGTTGAAGAAAATGATAGCTAGCAATTGTGAGCTTACCTAGCTACTACGCATGTGCGACTGCCAACAAAGATCTTACAGAAGTTGAGAGGTCTCACTCTGTAGCTAAAACAGAGACCTGACACAGTGTGAAAAGAGGATCTGCAGCAATGGGCAGTACAACAAAAATATGGTGTTTTTTGAAAATTAATTAAGATACAAGATACAATCTCAAATTACAATTATGAACCTGAAAATGAGCATAATATGGCCACTTTAAAACTGTCACCTGTGTTTTCCTTTACATAAATATGACGTTTCCACCATAAATTGGTGAAGACAAATTCACCACAAGGCAGGAAATTAAGTGTAAAACGCTGAACATTTTCTGGTGAAAGTCCCCCAGACCCCCTTGCTTCATATGCGTACCAATATTGAAACGAAGCCTACCACACTATAGACCATAGGCTGTTATTTCAACCAGCAACCTTTTGGGCTACTAGTGTGTTGCCCATCTATGATTTCTACCAGCCCAGCCTAATAAAGCAGGCTAAAAGTGGCACTGAAACCATAGACTGTATAATATTAATGGACAAAGCATCCGGTTCGGCGAAGTGCTGCAAATGCGGAAGTGCCTTAAACCTGCATTCTATCTGAATTCCAGCAGGGGGCGACACGTGCGGTTGCAAAAGGAGGTCTGTTTCTGTAGAAGTCTATGAGAAAGTGACCCACTTCTACACTTGATTTATTACCTCAGTAAACATTTTCATAATGAGTTTTACGGTCTCAATCGCTAGTTTTAAGTCTTCTGCAACACAGAATGATGTTCATTTTTTTAATTATGGTCTTGTTGATTTTAAAATCAGCAATAAAGCAGGGGCTGTTTTAGGGCGTGGCTATGATGTGATTGCCAGTTAAAGTGTAACGGCAAACTCAACGACTAATAGCAGATTACCAATGGTTTGTGGAGATCATGCTCTGTCCATTAATATTATACAGTCTATGGCTGAAACACACCATTATGTATGTAACAAAGTTGGTTTAAGAAGCAGTCATGCACATTGTTGTTTTCTGATAGTGTAGATATTTATTTCCCTACACATTTCTTGCACTTTTGAAATGTACATTTTAAAAACCTATGAAGGATTTGCCATTGCCCTCTTTGAAATGTTCTCATTAATAATGAACTAATTTAAAGAAATCTACTTGAAATTCAATTTTATTTATGGTGTCAAATTATAACAGAAGTTATCTCAGAACACTTTACAGATAGAGTAGGTCTAGACCACACTTTATAATTAACAAAGAACCAACAACTCCCCCCAAAAGCATTAACATAGCTGTGCACTTGATTTGTTTAAGTTTTTTTTTAAACATTGCCATAGCAATGTGTACTCCTACAGTTCAATTCATTTGAAATTTTATGTAAAATTGTATGATTCAGGTATCGAAATCAGAACTGAGAAAAATGGATCCGTGCATCTCCAATCAAAATATGCTCATTTGGTGCAAGTCTGAATTTTTGTCTGGTGCCACCATCAGGCCAAATTTTCCACTTTATACAAAAGAAATATATTTTTCTGACTACCACAAAACATACATTCATGTTATTGAAAGGATGAACCCTTTACATTTATAACACTATGACAGTCCCTTTACCCCCACCTTAAGAAAACCTCTACCTTTTTATCGTCACTAATAGCAAGGCTATTAGAACAGCCAAACCATGTTTTTTTTTTTTTTTTATATATCAACATGTAGGTTTCATTATGTAGGTTATAATGGACACTGCAATGGCAGTGTAATTATAGAAAGTGAGTATTAGACGGAAGAGCTGCTTCCATACCTCACAGTACAAACAAAACATTGTCCCGTGACTATTAGTCACAGTTACCAGTCATAGCATACTTGTTTTGTTGTTAGCTTCTGTGTGTGTTAACAGGGCACTTGTGGAGGCCTTTTGGTGCTTTAGATTTGAGAATTTGCTTCTTATAATTTGTCTGTGATGGGCTTCCCTGGCCCAGGCCATTCCCATCATACCAGTTCTGTCTGAGCGTTGACGTTGTGGAGCAACCATCCTTGTTTCTTGTCTATGCTTAGCAGCTAGCTCTGGGAACTGCTGGGTGTATAGACGGTCTGTGTACTGCAATTCTGGAGTTATAAGTCTTTGACATTTTATTTTGGTTTGTCTGTCTATGTGTGGGTTTAGGTTATAGCCCTGAATTACAGCTGCTCCATACTGGAACGGCTTTAGCCCGGCATCTTTAATCTGGGACGGGTCGACTGCCCCGCCATCTTTCAGGCAGCTGTTTGCTAGCTTGGCCTGTAGCTCTCTCAACTGAGATACTTCCCTCTTTATCTGCTCTTGCCCAACGAGACTATCCACCTTGTGCCAGAAGGTGGTGTTAAAGTGCAGGTAGATCCTCCAGTCCAAAGCATTCCACCTCTTGATTTTCTCTGCAGTGTTTGGTAAAAGTGGGTGACGAGTTTGTTCACTGCGACCGTTGAGCTTAAAGGAAACCACGTCTTCCAGGGACCAGCAGAGGGCATGCTTGAGCAAGATCATGGACTCATCAAAGTATTCAGAAATAAGAATAAGGTGGAAGTCCCGCTCAATGGCTGCAATAGCCATGCTGGCTCTCTCCTCCAGGTCTTCAGTATCAGCTGCAGCATTGTTGTCAAAGCCAAAGTCGAAAGCCAGGATATTATGAGCGTAGTGGTTGTTTTTCACTGATGAGTTGTAGTTTCTCCAGCTGTCTAAAAAGCTGTCCAGGCTGTGAGTCTTGTGGAAGGCTGGGATGCTCTTGTAGTAGATAAAGATGGACTCCATCATGGCCACAGGATGCCTCAAGATGGAAAAGTAGAAGGTATCCTCAGGCATCACTTTTGCCACCTGGGACATAACATATGAAAAACAAATAGTTTGAGTGGGTAAGTGCTCCGGTATTTAAGACTACTTTGGACAAAAAAGGGTAAAAGTGGTTCCAGCTGTCATTACTAATTTATATTGTACCATACCATATGTTGGGCCCATACCTTAAGTGGGGAACTTGTCATATGTACCTAAAATACAGCACACCCAGCCCCCACATGGAAGCTTTTGGACTTCACTGAGGTTGCCTAAATGAGGCCCAAATACCAGTCCATCACTCACTAAAGAGGGTTCCACATAGACATGTTGGCAGGACTATCTGTAATCTGGCTACTCAGGTCTCTTTTGTTTCTCTACAACCCTTTGACAATCACTGTTACAGGTAATCACCAAGCCAGTATGTCCATTGGGGCCCCTCAAGGCTGAGTAATGCATTACCATTAAACCCCATTAGGGCAACCTTAATTTGGACCCATTCAAAATAATTTGACACATTAAAAGTACAGTAGGGGCTCCACTAATGTGTCTCCAACATGTGTTGGGCTGCAAGTCAAATTCAAACACGGGACGTTGCCAAGGACTTAGCCTACATGGAGCCCACACTCTACCCGGTGCTAGAGGTCGCTCCTGTTCCTATATTTTTTGTTATGAATTACAGACACTGTACAGGAGTTTTTTATTTTGCTTAATTGTAACTTGCTTCTAATAGCGATGGCCAAATTAAGCATTATAAAGCTTCGTGAACCGTTTTATTTTCTGAGGCCACTAGATGGAGCTCTTGGATTCAAGAAAATGGCTCACAGAATGGCAATGCAGTGTGATTTAACCCTTTGTTGGCTCTTACTCTTTAACAGAAAGGTCGACCTCCTTAGAAATCCTTACCATAATGTTGTCAGACACTTAGAATATTAATCTGAGCCTGTCAGTGGCAAAATGAGCACTTTTGTGAACCTACATACAAGCTGCACAATTACCCTTTTAACTTACATTGTAGCTTGTTTTGCCGTTGCCAACTGTAGCGATTTTGCTTAATACTGGATACACCATCAAAATGTCAAAGAGTGTTGTTCTTATCAGTCACTTAGACACAAAAACATAGGAAAATAGGGTCCAGGTAAAAAAAAAAAAACGTTTTTCAATTTAGTTGACTACCATATTCATAAAAATGATATTAACTGGAATAATTGAGCAGTTGACAAAATGTGTTTCCAAAAGGCATCATATTTCATCCGGGTGTTATTCCAGACCCACACAGTTTCATCGTACCCACATTTCACAATTTGTTTCCACATTTAGCCCATATGAAGTCCATGTGGACATGTACTGTATACAGGGCTATAAATTCATACATATTAGTACAAAACAGGGTACAACTACCCAACTTTTACATTCTCTGATGAAGCTCACCTCAGATTTTGCAAACCTCATGTGGTTGCACATGATGTGGAACTCCCTTACACTTCGGCTGCTGACACCTTCCACAAAATGTGAAGCAAAGAAGAATGGGTAAAACAACTGGCTGTGTTTGTTCAGAGGTAGGGCAAAGGTCAAGTTCCTGCTTTCACCATAGCGATACAGGATATTTAAGATGGTACTGCTTGCTGTTTTGTGTGTCTTGAGAAAAAGAATGTGATACTTTGGGTGGCAGGTAGATTTCATATGAACACTGTTGATGTGAGCCTTTAAAAAACTTGATGGAGTGGGAGTGTCTGCAGTTAAACCTTTTCTAGTACTGCCTAGAAGTCCAAGGCTTGTTACATGTTTAGGTAGAAGCAGCGTCACAAGTGAAACTTTTCTTGCCTCCATCTGAGAGCCTGTAGCAAGGTTATCCACATGTCTTGACTGGATATAAGCCGATTGCTTTTGATATCCCTCATTTTGATGATGACGATCTGCAGTTCTGTCTGTCTGTAGTGACCTCAGGTCTGTCTTTACTGCCTGTGAAGACTCAGAATGGACGATTTCCCAGACATTTTGTGCAGTAGAAAACAGGTGCTGTTCGTTGACAGTCAATCTCAGATGTGGGAGTCCTGTCAGCTTGTCATTCCTGGGAAAAGTCATTGAAATATTTTACAACATAGTTTTTTTAGGTCCTCAAATACTCATTAAACCAGCAAATTAACTATTATCTTGTTATCGTGTTAGGTTGTCATGTGAATTAGAATGTTGCTTAAAGATAACACAAAAAAGATGATATATTATAAACGTAAAGTCCTGACAAGGATTGAAGGATTTCCTGTGATTATGAATTCTTGACTTGCCCTGAATACATCACTCCAAAGATTCCTGGGATTTCTCGCCCTAAAAAAAATGTGATTTTAAACACAAAACTGTGAATAATTTATCATACAATGATGAAGGAACATTTGGGAAAATCTGTTGCATGTAGCCGTTCTGTTTCTGTTTCATTGGATTTTGAAATTAAAAAGAATGAATTTCTAGCACTAAATATTTATGCATTGAAATTATGTATCTGTATTTTTTTGCCTCTAAAATTTTACTCTTCAAATTTTCAACAACAAATTCTCACCTCTATTTTTCTAAGTTCATGAATTGAGAATCCAAAATTCAACATAACTCAAAAATTCAAATATTCAATATACCAAAGTCAGACGCAAAATACAATGTATGTAAATTCAACTAATATATTTTCAACTTCCTCAAATTCAACAGGCCAAATTCAGCTGATAAATGTAATGATTAGAGAGAAATCAACGGTGTACAGTTTGAAATTGATGGCCAATTGCACATTTGCTCCGATGTTGTCGGACGTGAGAAGCTCCAGTCTGACGTGACAGCCAGCTGGTGGTGGCCGGGATCGCTCACTCCCTGGCCGACCAGTGATGCTCACAGACCTTGCTGTCTGCTGGAAGTCTATCAATGGACAAAATAACGAAACACAATTATCCATTATAAGATAAATGGCAACCTGTTGTTATCTGCCTTTCGCAAAAGCTCCACAAGCGATTGTGGGTGTAACTTTTAACGAGCTGGTCGGCTGAGAGAGAGACACACACACACAGGCGAGGGAGAGCAGAGAGATATGTCTCTCTTTAACATACTTTTATTTAACAAGGGTTGTAAAAAAAAATCTGCTCAAACTTTTTTTATTGACATGAACAAAACAGTTATTTTTAAGAGTCGTGTCATTCAGGTCTGATAATGCCTCTCTGAACACTGGTCTGTCCTACAGGTGTACATTAGTGTTATGTGGAAATATATTTTTTTTATATAGCCTAGCAGTGCACTTATAGCCTACATGCCCAGAGGCAACAGATGGGAATTATCTTTACATCTGGCGCAATACATTTATTGTTCCTGTTTTATGCCAATGAATGAAAATTATAAGCTTTGGTGTCTCCCCTTAAAGGACAATTCCAGGCGCAAAACGAACCTAGGGGTAAATAACAGATGTGTACCCACTCGATCGCTCTGAGACATGTTTTCATGCTAATCGAATGTGTTTGTAGCTTGAAAGAAGCTAGCGCGGACCGCTGATTATCTTACAACGCTAGTATTCGGGGCACAGGGAAAGTAAAAACAATTAGCTATTTTGTACCACTAAAAAGGCTCAAAATATCACCAAACTTCAACGGTAGCATAATGAGGATCCCTAAATGTTAACTGAAGCATTGAGAACATTGTAAGTGTACAGATATATTGAGCAAATTGCTTTTGATTTTAGTTTGCATCGCCAGCTGTAAGTCATGACTGGTTTTCAAGACGGCGGCCGCATGTAAACATGAACGCGAGTGTCTTTATAATCTCTCTTTTCAATAAACTGTCTGTACATTTACAAAGTTCTCAATGCTTCGGTTAACATTTAGGGACCCTCGTTAGGCTACCGTTGAAGTGTGGTGATATTTTGAGCCTTTTTAGTGGTACAAAATTGCGATTTGTTTTTACTTTCCCTGTGCCCCGAATATTAGCGTTGTAAGCTAATCAGCGGTCTGCGCTAGCTTCTTTCAAGCTACAAACACATTTGATTAGCATGAAAACATGTCCCAGAGAATGATCGAGTGGGTACACATCTGTTATTAATCCCCTAGGTTCATTTTGCGCTGATTTGTCCTTTAAGTCTAAATAACATATGCCATAATTTATTATTTGCACATAGGCTATGTTAAAGAGAGACCTATCTCTCTGCCCTTTCAGGCGCTGCTACTCCTCTGACTCCTGCTCTGGCTGCTCAGCGAGCTCAGTAAATGTTATGCCGCAATTGCTTGTGGAGCTTTTTAACTCGAAAGGCAGCTAACCACAGGTTGCTGTTTATCTTCTAATCAGTGTTGGGAGTAACGTGTTACAAAAAGTAACGCAATTACAGTAATGTATTCCTTTTTGTTGTAAACGCAGTAATATAATGCATTACTAATTAAATTTTGGTAATATTATACTCGTTACAATCTCAGTTGTACTGCTGAGTTACAACGCATTTTAACGCAACATTTAGTTTAGAATTCACCAACACCGCAAAACATTTCTTCACAGGAGAAAAAAAAGCCATTAGTGTTATTTCCTGTTGCTGTATTCGATGGTTGAGATGACTGCAGAGACAGATACATTTGCGAGATGGTCATTATTTTTTTTAGGAGTTATTACGCTGCGTTGAAGTGGTCAGAGCCAGAACTAGAGACGGTACGGACAACATCTGTGTCCCAACAGGTGAAGGTACGTCAGCGCGGACAGCAGTGTGTCCGAGCTGCTGACAGATAGAAACATGTCGGGAATTAATGTTTAGGCTTGCTATGTAATATCATTGCATTTTATCAGCCGTGGAGTGTAATTATGCCTGTAGTGGAATGGCTTCAAATGACGACCAAAAACGCTTGTCTTTTACTGTGACCATTTACTGTTCAATATGTTGCAGTTTAACAAGAAAGTGAGCAACTTTAGCTTATCGGACATGTTTTGCATCTAGCGTCTCACGTTCATCTCAGTAAGCTAACAAGAGTACACAACAGACAACTTCCGTGTAGGCTACTTCAAAATAAAAGCACTTCCTGTGACGGTTCGCAGTAAAACTAAATTACTGTTAAACAAATAAGGTTGTGTACCTTTTCACATATCAGCTGTAAATCAAGTACTGTACACTATAATTGACCATTTCCTTTAGACTGTTGTAAACTAAACAACATGAATTTCTTATTTAAGTGCTTTAAACAAACATTTTACAACAATGCTGTACTTCAATACAACTGTAAGGTACTTTTAATTGAGTATTTCCATTTTCTCCTATTTGCCTGTTGTACGTTTTACTTATCTATTTTATAGCTTTAGTTACTTTGCATATTCATATTAATTATACAAAATATTATGAATAATCTATGATGTATTAAAGTGGATAAAGAGGAGACTTATTGATCCGGTGGTGAAATTCACAACCTAGCTGCCAAGTCAAACTTCCGCTGTTATTTTGGTGAAAGTAACTCAAAAGTAATGCAAAAAGTAGTGCAACACATTACAATTCAGAGACAGTAATATTGTAATATAACTGATTACTCTCAAATGACAATAACTACTAATGTATTACATTTTGGAAGTAACTTGCCCAACACTGCTTATAATAGATAATTGTGTTTTGTAATTTAAAGAAATTGTCAACAAACTTGTCCACGAGTCTATTGAGAGACTTCCAGCTGACAGCAAGGTCTGTGAGCATCAATGGCCGTCCGGCCTGCGATTGATCCCGGCTGCCACTAACTGGCTGTCACGTCAGACTGGAGCTTCTCAAGTCCGACAACATCAGAGCAAATATGCAATTCGCCATCAATATTTGTAAAAATGCCCACATTCGAACTCTGCATAGTTGATTTCTCACATAAAAAACTCTCATAAGTGAATTTAGTGGTGAAATAGCAGACGGAAATTGTAAAAGGTTTCCAGTTGTTGGCTGCTGCTACTATGGCAAACTACCGTTCTAGAATCGATTGCTTTTACTTGGGTTCCCAGACATTAATACTGAATTTTAAACATTACATTTTGCAGCTGAATTTGGCCTGTTGAATTTTAGCAAGTTGAAAATTAGTTGAATTTTAAACATTGTATTTTGCATCTGAGTTTGTTATATTGAATTTTTTTACGATGAATTTTTGATTCTGAATTTATGAACTTTAAAAAAAAAAATCAAAGGTGAAATTCAGATACATAATTGTAATGCATAAATATTTAGTGTTAGAAATTCAATGGCTTTTTTTATTTCAAAATCTGATGAAACAGATTTACTTCCATATGAAGGCCTGCATGTCTAGATTATATAATTAATTAGCTTAATAACTGTGTTTCAAGCTATGACAGTAATGAGGTTTGGAGAAAGCATTTAGGTTTCAGTAAATATGCCCTGAGTTTGGACACACATACACACTCTAAAGTTCCTGGCTTCCTGCAGGTTTTGGTCCCTGGAAATGCAAGCAGATTTTGGCAAGAATTCCCAGTAAATATTGGGATCTTATTCAACCCTATTCCTGACCCATGGTTTAAAATCTGATAAGATATGCTAGACATGACATTTGAATTGTTTTATTTTATTATAGTTTCAGTCAGCCAACATGGAACAGAATATTATGTGAATGTATAAAATGCACAGCGTTTGTTTGTTGCCAAGGCTCTGACCTTGTCACTCTCCACAAGTAACATTAAGCTCAGCGCAGCAGGTAGTGTGGAGTGACCATACTAACTTCTCCCCTAAGAGTCTAATACCTCTTTCAAACCAACAACCAGGGTTAGACCAGGGTTATCTGACCTATGTTTAACCCTTCTTTTGTCAATTCAAACCAGTCAACAGGGGTTGATCCCTGATCATGACAATTCAGATATGACCTGGGTCACATCTGGGGAGCAATGCATACCAATGACCTCACTGCTAGAAATTGGCAGGCTTTACACGTCAGCTAACGTTGTCACATAATCCAGTCCAGCTGTACACCAACAGAACTAATGTTTTGTACTTTAATTCCTCAGTGTAAAGTACGCTCTCGCCTACATTCCAATGCACAAATAAATGACCATCAAACACCCAACACATTGGGCCCTATTTTAACGATCTAAGGTGCGTTTAGGGCGTGAACGAATCTACTTTTGCAAGTTTAATGGCGGAAAAAAAGGGTCCATGCGCCACACACATGGTTCAAAAGGGTTGTACCTACTGTCTTAATTAATCATAGGTGTGTTTTGGGCATAACATGCAATAAACCATTCCCTTTAAAAGCCAGGTGCATTTGTAGCCGGGTTTGGTCAGTGGGTAGAGCAGGCGCACATATACTGAGAGGTTTATGCCTGGTAAGCAGGAAGGAGAGATTTTCAGGAGAAGAAACTGATCTCCTTGTGCGTGAAGTGAAAGTCTGCGAGCAGATTATATATGGCACGAGCACTATGCCACCAAAAAGCGCCACGAGGTGAAGCAGGCGTTAAAAAAAATAATGAAATGCTGCGTTATTGACTTAAGACCAGGTTTTTGTTGGTCAATGGCACGATCACTTTCCGCTGCCTCAAGATAGCAATACGCCAAGAATGCACCTGAACACACTTCACTGTAAGACCAGCACACCTATGGGCTCACAGATGGGCGCAGGTGCATTTGCTATTTAAACAACATGGGAGCTGGATGGGAAATTGAGACTTGCGTCGGACTATTAAATAAAAACAGAATACAATGATTTGCCAGTCCTTTTCAACCTATATTCAATTGAATACACAACAAAGACAAGATATCTAATGTTCAAACTGATAAACGTTTTTTTGCAAATATTCACTCATTTTGAATTTGATGCCTGGAACACGTTCCAAAAAAAGCTGGGACAGGGGCAACAAAAGACTGGGAAAAATTAATTTAAAAAAAACACCTGTTTGGAACATTCCACTGGTGAACAGGTTAATTAGATACAGGTGAGTGCCATGATTGGGATTCACAAGCAAGGACGGGGCAAGGTTCACCACTTTATGAACAACTGCGTGAGCAAATAGTCCAACAGTTCGAAAGGAATCTAGGGATTTCATCATCCACAGTCCATAATATCATCAAAAGATTCAAAGAATCTAGAGAAATCTCTGCACGTAAGGGCCAAAGCCAAAACCAACATTGAATGCCCGTGACCTTCGAACCCACTGCATTAAAAAACCAACCTCATTATGTAAAGGTTGGGCTCAGGAACACTTCAGAAAACTATTGTCAGTTAACACAGTTACCTACAAATGTAAGTTGAAACTCTAAAAAAATAAATCAACAACAACCAGAAACGCCACTGGCTTCTCTGGGCCTGAGCTCATCTGAGATGGACTGACGCAAAGTGGAAAAGTGTGCTATGGTCTGGCGACTCCACATTTCAAATTGTTTTTCTCAAAATCATGGGACGTCATATCCTCCGTGCCAAAGAGGAAAAGGACCAGATTGTTATCAGCGCAAAAAGTTCAAAAGCCAGCATCTGTGATGGTATGGGGGGTGTGTTAGTGCAACTTGCACAGCTGTGAAGGCACCATTAATGCTGAAAGGTATGTACAGGTTTTGGAGCAAAATATGTTGCCAAACAAGCAATGTCTTTTTCAGGGACATCCCTGCTTATTTCAGCAAAAACAATGCCAAGCCACATTTTGCAAGTGTAACAACAGCGTGGCTTTGTAGTAAAAGAGTGTGGGTACTAGACTGGCCTGACTGCAGTCCAGACCTGTCTCCCATTGAAAATGTGTGGTGCGGACGTCCGGTGTTGCAGTGTGATGGAGTTGTCTCGTTTTTCCCCTCGCTCCCACCCTCTTCATCTTTAACCCTCTTTACAGTCCAGCCAAAACGCTACAACTAGCCACTAATATTTAACTATATTCAGCAGCACTTTGCCACAACGAGAGGATGTCCAGCAAGTCGAAGAAAGATGACCAGAAGAGGGGTGATTTGCTGTCGAGCGTCTTGCTAACAGCTATGTTAGCCGAACACAAGGCCTCGCTCTTGGCTGAATTCAACACGGCGTTTTCCAAACTCAAGGCAAAGCTAGATAACATCCAGACCAGGTCTGTCGCGATATGCAATAAATCAATTAATTGCATGATAAATAAAAATTAGCTCGATAATTTTTCCCGCTGCGATAATTTCCATTTGCATGCTTGTTTGTTTGTTTTCCTCGTCTCTCTCTCCCAAAGAGACTGGATGACCTCTCCGGTGCATCGGTGACCACTCTCAGTTCCTTAGCGTAATGAGGAGTGAACCCTCGTGTCAGTCATTTGTAGAAAAAAAAAAAAGAAAAAAAAAAGTGTAGCGATTTTGATCAGTTGAAGAGTCAGTTTGGCTGTACAGAGAGAAGTGAAGGACAAACAAGGCAGCTAGATCATGATCATAGGTACAATTGGTGGGGCTAACTTTTCCATTATGAATATTAATGCCCCAAATGAAGATGATCCTAATTTTTCATCCATATTGGTGAAGGAAGCTAAAGGGATAATTATTGCTCCTCATGGCCTAATCCAATGCAAGGTTCTTCATAAAGTCCACTACTGTTAGGGGCTTGTTCTGACCCAGAACGCAGAGATTTCACACACAGACAATAAAAGCAGTCTGTAAATGTTTTAATGAACAAAATGGTACTCAGAGATACAGTGTGGATTTTGTCTGAGCGGGGAATCTCCTGGCTGGTCCGAGTACCGAGGCGAGCCGAGGGGGAAGGATCCAGGTCGTACGAGACTCGAGGCAAGGAAGAGTTCACAGAAGTTTCCACAGGAGGAGGATAAGGCTGGAAGCTTGTAGGCACAGCAGGTCTGAGTGGTCACACATGGGTGTAGATAACGAACTGGCGCCGAAGAGGTGATCAGCCTGGGTTTAAGTATTGCTGGAATGAATCTTGTAGATGAGCTGCAGCTGTGAGGAATGGCTGTGCAGTGTTGGTTCGGCCACGCCCCTTGACCTACTTTCCTTTGAACACACCTCCAGCACTCCAGGTGGAAAAACACAGATACACACAGACAAACAGAACAAAAACACCCAAAACAGGGCGGAGAGAGAGAGCTGCCCATAACAGGACCCCCCCCAACAGATTGTCAGGGTGAGCTTGATGGAAGTCCTTCACGAGTTGTGGATCCAAAATAAAACTTCTGGGAATCCAGGAACGCTCCTCTGGTCCATAACCCTCCCAGTCGACAAGGTACTGGAGCCCCCTGCCCCGCCGCCGAACATCCAAAAGACTTTGGACAGTGTAGGCCGGGTGGTTGTCAATCATGCATACAGGTGGTGGAGGATCTGCAGGCGGGCACAGAGGACTGGACGAGACAGGTTTCAGTTGCGACACATGAAAGGCAGGATGACACCTCATAGTCCTTGGCAACTTTAACCGCACAGCAGAGGGATTGATAATCAAATCAATAAGGAAAGGACCCAAAAACCGAGGTGCCAACTTGAGCGATTCAATCCGCATGGGAATGTTCTTCGAAGAAAGCCACACCTGTTGTCCAGGCTGGTACTGGGGAGCTGGGGTCCTGCGCCGATCTGCCGAACTCTTGTTCTGCTCTGTGGTCCTGAGCAACGCTTCAGGGGCGTCACGCCAAACCTGATGACAGCGACGTAAGCTTTCCTTAACAGAGGGAACCGCCAATTCCTTCTCTTGATCTGGAAACAGAGGAGGTTGATACCCCAGCGACACCTTGAAAGGGGATAGGCCGGTAGCACAGGTGGTTAGGGAGTTGTCGGCATACTCGATCCAAGGGAAGGCGTTTTGCCCAAGAAGATGGATGCTGAGCCGCCACACAGCGAAGAGACGCGTCCAGGTCCTGGTTGGCTCTCTCAGTCTGGCCGTTTGATTGTGGATGGAATCCTGAGGAGAGACAGTCGCGCCGAGAGCAGAACAAAAATCTTTCCAGACTTGAGAAATGAACTGTGGGCCTAAGACTAAGAGACTACCGCCTGCCTCACTGGCAGTCGGTAATGCTACATAGTGAGCAGATTTAGAGAATCTGTCCACAATGGTGAGTATTGTATCATTACCTTCGGACGCAGGGAGACCAGTGACAAAGTCCAGGGCTATGTGTGACCAGGGACGACTCGGGACCGGCAGGGGTTGCAGCAGACCCGAGGAAGACTGGTGGGATGCTTTACCCAGGGCACAGGTGGTACATGCTGCCACGAAAGCCCGGACATCAGCTTCTGCTGACGGCCACCAAAAATGTCTTCTCAGCAACGTAAGGGTACGTTGCATTCCTGGATGGCAGGCAAAATGGGAAGAATGGACCCACTGCAACACTTCAGACCGCACAGATACAGGGACATAGAGCCGGCCAGATGGTCCATCTGCTGGTCCAGGGTATGATACTTGAGCCATCTTGACCAGAGATTTGATCTCCCAGCGAACTGCGGCCACAACGCAGGTAGAGGGCAGGATGGACTCTGGTTCACCGGACTCCGAGATGGAAAACTGGCGGGACAAAGCATCAGGTTTTACATTGCGAGATCCTGGACGGTAAGTAAGAGTAAAGTTAAACCTACTGAAGAATATGGACCATCTGGCCTGGCAAGAGTTTAGTCTCTTTGAAGACTGGATGAAAGTTCTTGTGGTCGGTCCATACCACAAAAGGCTGTTCCTCCCCATCCAGCCAATGCCTCCATTCCTCCAGCGCCAGTTTCACGGCCAGCAACTCCCGGTTTCCCACGTCATAGTGTCTTTAGCTGGAGATAACTTCTTGGGAAAAAAAAGCACAAGGATGGAGTTTTTGATCCGTGGGGGAGCGTTGTGATAGAACCGCTCCAACACCGGAGTCTGAAGCATCCACTTCCACCACAAAAGGCAAAGAAGTATCAGGATGAATGAGCACAGGGGAGGTGGTACTCATGGCTAGATCAGCGTCAGGAGACCACACAAACGGAACTTTAGGGGAAGTGAGTTTGGTGAGGGGACCAACCACCTGACTAAAGCCCTGAATGAATCTCCTGTAGAAATTAGCAAACCCCAGAAAATGTTGTAGTTGTTTGCGAGTCTGGGGAATGGGCCATTCAGATACTGCCTTAATCTTGTCGGGGTCTGCTGAAACCTGTCCCTTTCCAACAATGAACCCAAGGAAGGGGACTGACTCACGGTGGAATGGACACTTCTCCGCTTTAACAAAAAGTTGGTTTTCCAACAGACGTTGCAGGACAAGACGGACGTGGGAAACGTGTTCTTTAAGGGACTTCGAATCAGAATATCGTCAAGGTAGACAAAAACAAAACGATTTAACACATCTCTTAGCACATCATTCACCATAGTTTGAAATATAGCTGGTGCATTTGTGAGTCCAAAGGCATTACCAGATATTCGAAGTGTCCAAGTGGTGTATTGAAGGCTGTTTTCCACTCATCTCCTTGCCGAATCCTGACGAGATGATAGGCATTGCGCAGATCCAGTTTAGAGAAGACAGTGGCGCCCTAAAGTGAAAATCTATACAGCGGCGCAGCGTCTTGTCCTTCTTGTCCACAAAGAAGAACCCTGCCCCCACAGGTGATGATGGACGAATGATACCCGCGTCCAGGGACTCTGCGATATATTTCTCCATAGCCTCTCTCTCAGGTCTGGACAAGTTGTAGAGTCGGCTAGCAGGCAAGGGAGCTCCTGGAAACAACTCAATCGCACATAGGGTTTATGGGGTAGCAGAGATAATGCTTTCTCCTTGCTGAACACTTCCGCTAAATCCAGATATTCTTTGGGAACTGATGACAGATCAGGCAGTTTCTCTGATACAGAAGGGGTGTTCACGTTGGGAGGAATAGCTGAACCGAGACATGAGGAATGACAAAAACTGCTCCAACTGCTGATAGTTTTGTGTTGCTAGTCTATTTGAGGGTTGTGTAACCTAAGCCATGGAAACCCGAGAATGAGAGGGGATGAGGAAGCTGACACTACTTTAAAAGTGATTTCCTCTCGATGGTTACCGGAGAGAACGAGTGTAACTGGGATGGTTTGTTGCGTAACTTTAGCCAGTAGCTGACTGTCAATGGTTGTGACATTGATAGGGGATGGGAATGATTCGAGGGGAAGGTCAGCCTGCTTAGCCAGATTAAAGTCTATGAAGTTATCTTCTGCCCCAGAATCAATAAGGGCAGATAACGGTAGTGACAGCGTACCCAATTGGAGAGTTGCAGGGAGCGACAGACGAGGGGATGTGGGCTCAGTTACAGGAATGGGGCTCACTAGTGTACCCACTCTCACTAACGAGCCTCCTCTTTTGGGCGTACAGGACAATTAGCGAGAAAATGGGAGGAGTTGCCACAGTACAGGCACTCACCTGCCTGTTGGCGGCGTAAGCATTCAGCTGGGGAAAGCCGAGCTCCACCCAATTGCATGGGGACGGGCAGGGAAGAGTTCACAGAAGTTTCCACAGGAGGAGGATAAGGCTGGACGGTGAGGCTGGAAGCTTGTAGGCACAGCAGAGGCGGCAGCAGGTCTGAGCGGTCACACATGGGTGTAGATAACAAACTGGCGCCAAAGAGGTGATCAGCCCGGGTTTAAGTATTGCTGGAATGAATCTTGTAGATGAGCTGCAGCTGTGAGGAACGGCTGTGCGGCGTTGATTCAGCCACGCCCCTTGACCTACTTTCCTCTGAACACACCTCCAGCACTCCAGGTGGAAAAACACAGATACACACAGACAAACAGAACAAAAACACCCAAAACAGGGCGGAGAGAGAGAGCTGCCCATAACAACTACACAAATGCAAAATTGTCTAAAATATACTCCACTGTCCGGGACGCCTGAAACAGGTGTAACCAGACTCCTGCCAACCATACTCATATGTTCTGGTCTTGCCCTAAATTAACAACTTTTTTTGACACCATGAGTAGAGCCTATGAGCACATTATCCCCCCTAACCCTTTGTAAGCCATTTTTGGAATTTCCCCTGACGCTAACCTCCCTGTTGCACTGAGGCGGGCCCTAGCGTTTACATCTCTGCTAGCGGAGACTGATCTTGCTCAACTTGAAGCTTTCCTGCCCACCTACACACGACTGTTGGATTAAAGAGGTGCTCGACAATTTGAAGCTTGAAAAGCTTAGATCTTCTTTGATAGGCTCTATCTTGACATTCCTAGTGACAGGAACCCTTTCCTAGAACTCGTTGACTCCCTCAGCATACTTCCTGACTTGGAGGACTGAGCTCCTTCTGGACTGCTGCATTTGACGCCAGGTGGGTAGGGGGACTTGAGGGGAAGTGACATATCAGTTCCACCATGCTATGTTCACTTTGTTCACTATGTTGTGACACTTTTTGTTAAAATTCAAAATTCGAATAAAAAAAGTTGGAAAAGAAAAAGAAAATGTGTGGCGCATTCTGAAGCATAAAATACAACAACAGAGACCCTGGACTGTTGAGCAACTGAAGTCGTACTTCAAGCAAGAATGGGAAAGAATTCCACCTCCAAAGGTGCAACAATTAGTTTCCTCAGTTCCCAAACGCTTATTGAGTGTTGTTAAAAGAAAAGTGGTAAACATGCCCCTGTCCCAGCTTTTTTTAAATGTGTTGCAGGCATTAAATTCTAAATGAGTAAATATTTGCAAAAAAATAAAATGTATCAGTTTAAACATTAAATATCTTTTCTTTATAGTGTATTCAATTGAATATAGATTTAAAAGGATTTGCATATCATTGTATTATGTTTTTATTTGTGTTTTACACAACCTCCCAACATTGGAATTGGGATTTGTACAACAAAGAAAGGCACCACCTTGTGGCGCTACTAAGCATTGCAGTTATATTTCTGTCTGTTAGGAGGACGAGGGGAGAGCATTTGTCTTTGTTTGATAACATTGAAAGTAAAGTTAGGCTTTTTAAAAAAGAACGAGAAAAAGAGGGCGTGAGCCAGCAGACACTGAACTGCAGGCTGCAGACCGATGTTTGTGTTCCTGAGTTTTCACAGGCAGCTTTTTTTCAAATGCAACTCCACTACAATTCTCCAAAGTTGACGGTGGACACCCGGGCACTTTCACCACTATCAGAGGTCTTTGCTCATACTGCTGTTCTCATAGGCCAGGGTATGCAACCTGTGGCTCCGGAGACACGTGGCTCTTTATCCGCTCTCCAGTGGCTTCCTGTGGCTTTGACAAAATGTTATATGGAGATGAGTAACGGTTATTTAATTTTCATTTATCATTTTGTAGGCCTTAATTCGCAATCGCGCCAATTCACGCAAATTCAACCAATCACTGTGACTTTAGTGTGACTCGCAATTCTGACCAATCACCGCAACTTTTCCACAAATTTGACCAATAACTGGAGTATCCCGCAACTTCAACCAATCCCAGCAGTCCCACGTGCCAGACTTTACGTCAATATAATGTGACTCTGAGTGCCACTGACCGAGCGGGAGTGAGAGAGAGATAGTTTCCGATATGAAGACGAGACTCGAACATCTCACATTTACTAACAAAATGTACAGCGAAAGACCATGCAAAACATTTCAGACCGTCCTGCCAAACTGAATAGATAGAATAGATTTTAAAATCAATGTACAATGAAAGGTTTTTTCACTCTTAAGTCAGCAGCTGCTGTTTCTATCCTGTTGCTCCAGTCCAATCCAGTTCCCCCCGCTTCTGACGCGCACACACACAAACACTGAGCCTTTTTGGTAAGGTTACTAGGAAAACTCAGCCCAGAGTAGTTTCATTCTGCCCAAAACAAGTTTCCTTTTGATTTTTAAGGAACTATACAAAAAAATTGCAACTTTTTTTGCAACTTTCACTGTCTCCCGCAACTTCATTGCAACAAACATACAAAAGACATCGCAACTTTTATCGCAATTATATGTCATAGGGAATTAATTGAACTCTGCCTGTGAAAACCCAGAGTACAGCACAGTGTGGTGTTGTTGTTTTTTTAAAGTCTGTGGCAACATGTGACGACTATGCTCCCCCCCACCACCCGATTTCCAACCAATGACATAGTTTGTCCGGCCCCATTTCTTAGCAACCCTGGTCATGCACAATTCACATTGAAATCGACCTGTGACCGACCCTCCTCGACTGGTTTAGTACCCTTTCAAACACACAGTCAACCCTGGTTCAACCCTGGTTGAGCCCTCGATATGAAATAGCTGTAGAAGTGGATACAGGGTGGAGGTGGGGCAGGGCAGCAGGAAACTTTACCTGGCCTGGTGGGCGACAAACGTCTGAATGGCAATACAGACCACGAGCAGGATTAGCAGTATCCAGAGAGAGTGACGCCTGCTGCACACCCCTCTCCTCACACACCTGCAGGGAGAGCACACACACACACACACACACACACACACACACACACACACACACACACACACACACACACACAAATTACTTTACTGCAAATTAGGCTTCAGCTAAGCATTCATCAACCGGCTTCATATAAAGCCACTGTTACCACTAGGTGTTGCACGTGCCACAGCAACTGCTCCAGAGTGAAACTGTAATGAGACTGAGAGTGCCCATAAATGTGAGTGTAGCGGCTCCAGACCACGTGCTGGCGGTAATGCACAAGCTGGTTTGCTACCCGCCCAACAAACACTTAACAAGCAAAATAAAGTGGCTCCACAATCAGCAGAATCTTTCACAAAAAAACATTTTACTTTTCTTCTTTTAAACATCAAAAGAAAACTGTTAAAATATCAAAATGTTATAAATAGGGCTCAATGATTTACAAAATAGCCTACAGGACATATCAATACAAATAGACTTTGAGCTATAGTACAACTTGAAAAACTACAACTGTCTATGAAGAACAGCAAACATATCAAAATGTATTAAATAGGCCTCACAGGTGGCCGGGTTGGGTCAGTGGGTAGCGCAGGTGCACATATATTGAGAGTTGAGGTTTATGCCTTGATGCAGAGGTCCAGGGTTTGAATCTGACCTGTGACAAATTCCTTCCCCTTTTCTCACCTAGCTCTCCTGTCAAAATTAAAGGTGGAAAAGACCCAAAAAATAATCTAAAAAAAAAAAAAAATAGGCCTCACTGAATGCAAAAATATAAAGGCATAAACTGATGGCTTAGGCTGATCAAACAGTGCAATCACAATGGAAAATGTAAAACTGTAAACCTCAACAATCAAAATGTCAGTGAAAAGTAAATGTCCGACTGCAGGAATGTGCAATATGAGAAATGCTTTAAATGGAAAAAACTGTAAAACATATAAATATATAACACTGCAAAACTGTGCAAAGAAGATAAAGTAATGGCATTTAATGAAGCCTGCATAGCATTGGTTTAGTCGAGGCTTCCTTAAGTTTATAAGTTCTTGGCCAAAAACGGCAGCATTTTTAGGGGTAACACCCACTTCGTGGAAATGGAGGAGAAAGACAGTCCAAAACTGCAGACAGTTCTCTTAAGTTGCGAACGTTTCACTGGATCACACACTGGAGAGAGAATAAATTTGAAGTTTGAGCATAGCAGCTTGAAAACACCACTTTGTGGGAGGAAATATGTAAGGATTACCAAGATGATGTGGAATCCTTCCAGAACAGCTGCCAGCAGCAGTGGATACAGTGCTTTGCGCATTCATTGCAGCTTGTTGTGAGAGACGGACCAAAGAAGACACAAATTCTGAACAGTGCAATAGCAAAGGTGACAAAATTCTGTAGTTTACTCCATTCTACGTGTGGACTGGAGGAAACATTTGTATGTAGCAGGAGTATGGAGCAAATCACATCATCCCCTTAGTTGTATCCACAAAATGGAACACAACTCTCTCTGCTTGTGGAGGCAGTCACTGACCTGGATCATCAAAGCCTAAATTCTCTCCTGGAAGCCCAAGGACATCAGCCAGAGAATGGAGTCAGCTGAAAGAGCTTGTGGAAATTTTAGTCCCATTTCTTCAAGCAATAGACCTCATACAAGGGGAGAAAGTGGTGACTGTTAGTGCGCCTCTCCCTTGTGTACTCTCACTCAACAGCCACCTCATTCATATGCTGAATGCATCTCGTCACCTGGTTGGTTTAGTAAAAGCACTGCAGAAGACAATGCTGTTTTCAGGGGATCTTTGCAAATGTCAAAATGGATGAAACAGCTCAACCCCCCATAGAGCTTTCCTTGTCTGCAGTACTAGACCCGTCCTTCTGCCTCTTTTGGC
The DNA here is from genome assembly GCF_031162955.1 of Sander vitreus. Classification (NCBI taxonomy): domain Eukaryota; kingdom Metazoa; phylum Chordata; class Actinopteri; order Perciformes; family Percidae; genus Sander; species Sander vitreus. The sequence goes on from NC_135857.1 coordinate 5,632,813, forward strand.
TAGAGCAAGATACACACATTATTTACCAGATTTAACAGATCATCTTTTTGAAATCTAACCATTCTGTTGCATAAACCTTTCTACCTCTTAGGCCACTGAAGGACACCTACAAGCCAGAAATGTGTTGTGGCCCATACCCACTGTGTTAAAAGAAGAGAAAGGTTAACTACTCTGATCTCATCATTTAGATTTTTTAGAATCTTTTTTTATGTTTCTAACCATTTTGTAAAAAGTTACATGTCATAAGTTGGTCATTTTCGGTATTTGTTCTTATGGCCCCACAGAGCCTACACAATTGAAGGAAAAGTTTGTCATTATGATTCAGCAACAGACATGCGAGTCCTTTTTTCTTTAGTCCCTCAATATTTAGTCTGTACTGTACTGTATGTTCATGTTACATGGTAAAATACAGTTATTAACTTAAAAGTAAAGCATTCTTGGTGTTTTTTGTAATAGCCTTTTTACACTGATTATATACCACATTGTGCAAAAGCTTTGGGGTGGCAGTAGCTCAGTCTGTACAGAGTGTGGACTGCACTAGAGAAAGTATTAATTCTCAAGAGATGTTGGGGTGTACTCATTTACACTGAGTACTGTATAATATAGATGATCAGGCTTTTTTTTTTATAGATTTGGAAAGGAAATTACAAGCTGTAAGGAACCACAATATTGTTCTAGGGGGCACTTATAATTTTATAAAGGATCCAGTCCTGCGCTACAGTGGGGTTGCACCACGCAGGGCCCCCAGAGCCTCTCTGGATTTGTAAGATTTAAGGCTTGGTTGATAGTTGGAGAATTTTTAACCCAGCTGGGAGAGACTATTAAATTTTTTCATCAGTGCACAAGATATTCTAGGGTAGACTTTTTTAATGTCCAAATCACTGGCTCCCTCTGCTATAGGATGTGTGATAGGAAATATCATAATCTCTGATCATGCATGGGTGTGCCTAGACGTGGGTGCTGCCTCAAAGTGAAAGAAGTTCTTATAGGTGGCGCCTTAACTCCTCCCTTTTACAGGAGCCAGAAAATATAGAATGGCTTAGGTCTGGTATACAACTTGCTTCATTTTGTAAGATGAATAGTGCTAAAGCACTGTTAGAATTAGAAAGTAAAATCAAACAAGCTGACACGGAGATTAAGCGAAGAATGTTGCAGGATGGTCTGAGAAAACTGGAGGGGGGGAGGACAACAAGAATAATAACTACAACTTGCAGGAAGAAACCCTGATCCCCCCTGCTGTCAGATCTTTTGGAAAGGTCCAAGACTGGGGCCTCTGCATAAAAAGTAGGCTCCACCTTCTGTCCCATCTTTTGTTCACCAGGAAAAGAACTGCAGCCAGGTAACTCAGACAAATGTATCTGTATCTCACAAATGCAAGCAGCTGCGCAGCACCAGACACATCTGTCGATAAATTAATTTGCATTGAAAACATTTCCACAATTCTTTACTCTGTCCATCAGTTGTTTTTTTATGTCATCTGCCATGCCATGAATGTGCCAGCTTACTCTGTCATTTGCCAGCGGAACATTGTGAAGTATGTTAGCTATTTGTTCATCATGCATAGCTCTTGTCATTGCTATGACTGCTGGGCGGATGAGGTTTCCGGTAATAGTACGAGGTGTTTTTGATTGACCTGCCAGATATGCTACTTTATATGAAGCTGCCAGGGCCTTAGCAGGGACTGTGAGTGCTTACTCACTGCTGTCTTTTGGCGCCATAGTTCTCCCTCTTTGCATCAGAAAAACTTTCATCAGAGTTTGTTGGACGTAGCGGTGTGTTTTGTTTTGAAATGTCTCTTAAATTTAATTGGTTTTAAATGGTTTTAATGCGCAAGCACTTCTTGTTGTGAGCTTGGGGCTCTGTTGGAAGAGGCAACCCTACATTTCACAGATGCTGTCGACTCACCTTGAGACACTTCCTGTTGCTCCGAATCTTGGTCTTGAGCTGGTCCACTTTGTTTGAGAAGCCATCAATCCATTGCCATCTCATACCATAACTAACAAGCTTACTGGCTGCTACTAGCTTCAGAGGCGGGACCGTTCATTAAAGTTTCTAGTGCCGCATGAAGCCAATTTCACAATTTTTGTAATGTCTAAGCACTCATACGCGCATATGACACACACTCAATAACATCTATTCTGTCACTAGTACATACAATTTAATGTATATACAATTCCCATGGTAAAATATGTAACTTTATTTTGAATATATAGATAATTAAAGCTGCAGTTGTTATTGATGCCATTGCTCCCATTAAGGTAAAAACTGTCTCTGATAAGAAAAGATCTCCATGGAGAAACGCCATTGCCTACTGGTAAGAACAGAAAAAAAGAGTGTCGAAAAGCAGAACACAGGTGGCGAAAAATTTATCTCCAGATCCACTACAACACCTATAAAGACAGACTTCACATTTATAATTTGGAACTGAGGAATGCAAGGCGGTCCTTCTTCTCGGACATTATTGCCAAAAACAATAATAATTCACGTGCTTTGTTTGCTACTGTCGATAGGTTAACAAACCCTCCAGTACCAGTAGCATCTGAACTTTTATCCACCTGGCCTGCAATGCCTGCAATGATTTTGCCACCTTCTTCAAAGACAAAATTCTGAAAATTAGACAAACAATCAGTGCTTCCATATCAAGTACAGGGTATGTGTTGTCAACAACAACAACATTTGAAAACCTCCTCCTGCTGATATTCTACCAACGGGCCTTTTCAAAAATGTTTCGAATTGTTTGGCTACAGATCTTCTACAGATTGTAAACACGTCTCTTCTCTCAGGTATCTTCCCACAGGCCCTGAAAACTGCAGTCATTAAGCCACTCTTAAAAAAGAACAATCTAGACATGTCATTAATGAGCAACTATAGGCCGATATCAAACCTTCCATTTTTAAGTAAAATCATTGAAAAAACGGTTTCTCAACAACTCAACCTTTTCTTGTTACTAAATAACAGTTTTGATGCCTTCCAGTCGGGTTTTTGACCACACCACAGCACTGAGACAGCTCTTGTTAAAGTCTTTAATGACATCCACAGATAGTGGCAAAATTTCAGTCTTAGTATTACTTGATCTCAGTGCTGCATTTGATACGGTCGACCATGACATATTACTAGACCGATTGGAAAACTGGGTTGTCATTTCTGGCTCAGTGCTAAAGTGGTTTGAGTCTTATTTAAAGAATAGGGACTACTTTGTGTCTATAGGGAATTATACATCTGAGCATACAAATATGACGTGCAGAGTTCCCCAAGGCTCCGTTCTGGGGCCTCTCCTATTTAACATCTAGATGCTTCCACTGGCTCAAATTATGGAAAACAATAAAATAAGTTACCATAGTTATGCGGATGACACACAAATTTATATAACCTTATCGCCAGGGGACTATAGTCCAATACAACAACTGACTAAGTGCATTGAACAAATTAACGAAGGGATGTGCCAGAATTTTCTTAAATTAAATGACGAAAAAACTGAGGTGGTTGTTTTTGGAGCGAAAGTGGCACGATTAAAAGTCAGCACTCAGCTTCAAATGACAATGTTAAAAACAACAGACAAAGCCAGAAATCTTGGTGTAGTCATGGACTCAGACCTGGATTTTAACAGCCACATTAAGACAATTACAAAGTCAGCCTATTACTACCTTAAAAATATATCAAGGGTTAAAGGACTTATGTCTCAGCAGGATTTGGAAAAACTTGTCCATGCTTTTATCTTCAGTAGACTTGACTACTGTTACGGTGTCTTTATAGGTCTCCCTAAAAAATTAATCAGACAGCTGCAGCTGATTCAGAACGCTGCTGCTCGAGTCCTCACTAAGACCAAGAAAGTGGATCACATCACTCCAGTACTGAAGTCTCTACACTGGCTTCCAGTGCCTCAAAGAACTGATTTCAAAATACTTTTGCTGGTTTATAAATCACTAAACGGTTTAGGGCCAAAATACATTTCTGATCTGCTGCTACACTATGTGTCTGGGACTTGTCTACTTGTTGTCCCCAGAGTCAGAACTAAACAGGGGGAAGCAGCATTCAGTTTTTACGCTCCACATATCTGGAACAAACTCCCAGAAAACTGCAGGTCCGCAGCAACTCTCAGTTCTTTTAAATCAAAGCTAAAGACCTATCTTTTTGATGTTGCCTTTCTTTAAATAACTGTTCATTTGTTATACTGAAGTTGCATTGATGACACTGTATGACATTCTATAACTGCCCTTTAATGTTTAATTTCTTATACTGCACTGTCAATTTTATTCTTGTCTTTTATGTTTTAATCTGCTTTGTTTAGTTTTTTTAATCGTTTTCTAACTGCTCTTAAATGTTTTATGTAAAGCACTTTGAATTGCCCTGTTGCTGAAATGTGTTATACAAATAAAGCTGCCTTGCCTTGCCCTGCAGTGTTGGATGGGCCTTCGCACCTCTGCGCGAGAGTTACTGGCGGGACGTCCCTCCATGTGCCCGTGCATTTTTAATTATAGCTGCTCCGCAGCGATGGTTGGGGCCGATCATTTTGAGCAGGAAAAGAAAAAGGCAGTGGATGGTGAAGAGAAAAATGGTAAATAAACGAAGATTCTGTCAGCAGAAGTGCCAAACAGAGACATTCCTGCTCATCTGTTGAGCATGCCCAAAGAACAGGCTTGGGATTAGAACTTCTAACCTTTCGAATTGAAAACCAGGATCAACTTTGTTGAGCTACAGCTCATCTAAGAAACCTCTGTCTCCAATCCCCAAAGCATAATGCCAGAGTACACATTGGCATTGGTTTATTGCAGATCAACATTGGGTTCAGACTGCACTTATTCATACAAGCAACATTGTTTTATATTTTCTTATTCATACAATAACATCAATAACAATAAGCAGCAACCAAGAACGTACAATTGTAATTATTTGGCGGATTCTGAATACAATTATGATGAGGCACCGTAGCAAATATCAAGACTAAGTTAAGAGACCAAAAAGCAAACCAGGAGTCAAAAGAGATAAGAAAAATTCCCTATGAAACCGCTAATCCTACATTATCAATATATGTGACCCCTCATCACTCCGCTTCCTCCCTCAGACCCCTTAAGTGTTCAAAAAAACGGTCCCCATGCCCTATCAAACACATTCTTCCTCCCTGCAATCATGAATCTGATCTTCTCCAAGTGGATGACTTCGCCCTGCTCTCTTAACCACATCTCAAATAAAGGGGCAGCATCGGACTTCAACGTTTTTTAGCTAGTACCGTACCCAGATACACTGGCCGTTTGTCCCTACCAGAGTTCAAAGCAGTGTCATTTGTTGACCCCAGAATGGCCACAAAGGGGTTGGGTATCCACTGCTTGTTGAAGGCTTTTGAGTAGAAAACAAATACAGAAGACCAGAATGAGTGGAGGTTAGGGCATGTCCAAAATTGGTGTGTGAGGGTGCCCTCTTGGTTCTTACACGTATTACAAAACGCTGATACACTGGGATACATCTTGCTTACTTTTACTTTTGAGTAATGCAACCTGTGTATTACTTTAAATTGTATTTGATTATGTCTCGCATTCACTGAGCACCTATGAATGTTCACAAGACATGAATCCCAAAATTCCTAAGTGAGGGGCATCCCCAATTCTGTCTCCCAATCAGTTCTTGACCTATCTGTGCTGGTTGGTTCATGGTTGATCAGTGTCTGGTATAATATTGCCACTGCTCTTTTGCTGCCTGGCCGAACATTAGTTATGTTTTCGAGTGTGTATTGCTGTGGTACGTCTGCAAGTGTAGACAAGCAAGACTTTATAAAATGCCTGATTTGCAGATATCGGAAAAGATGTGAGGCTGGGAGACTATATTTGTTCATTAACTGCTCAAAGGACATAGTGCCCCCCCTGATAAAAGTCCTTCAAACATTCCACTCCTTTTTCCCTCCATAGAGCAAACACAGGATCCGTCCCTGAAGGTTTAAAGGTATGGTTGTCGCAGATAGGGCTGTCTATGAACATATCTGGGGCTTTCAAGTACAATTTAATCTGCTTCCAGACTTTCAAAGAATTGTGTACTAGAAAGTTCCCTCCGTATAAAGATTTGTTTCTTAACAAACGTTCAGTAGGGCCGGGAGAGAGGTCCCGCAGCAGGCTGATTGTTCTATAGAAAGCCAGGCTGGAGGATCTCCAACAATGCTCTCAGTGGATTTACCACTCCTCCAGAAAGCCAGCGTGTTTAAATGTGCAGCCCAGTACTAGCATCTGAAATCTGGGATACCAAAGTCACCCTCTTTTTTTGTTTTACATAGGTGTTTCTTGTTTATACGCACCACTTTATACTGCCAGACAAATGGAATTATAATAGTCTAATTTCTTAAAGCTTTGTGGAATGCATGATGGGATCGACTGAAACAGATGTAAGAATCGTGGGAGAACCACCATCTTAAAGGAGAATTCTGGTCGATTTCAACCCGTGGCTCGGTTTGTAAATTTGGAGTGCTGTCAGTAGCGAGAAAAACGAAAACAATTGGTGCTGTATTGTGTTCAGCGTATAGTACATTGAATAGACGTCGTAAATTGGAGTGAATGTGTCTGTTGGGAATAAAGCCTGTTTGATCAGGGTGCACAATTGTGTGGATATAACTTTTCAAACGATTGGCCAGAATTTTGCTTATCAGCTTTGGTTCGTTAGGGAGCAATGACACAGGTCTATAAGAGGAGGCATCTAGCTCATTGCGGTCCTTTTTCAAAATTAAAGAAATGTTTGCCTTATAAAGCGTTTGAGGCAGTTGACCATTAGGTGCTGCATGTTTAAACATCCGCAATAGTAGTGGAGACAGCTCCTTAGAGAAACACTTATAGAACTCTATAGTGTACCCGTCAGGTCCAGGTGCTTTGTTATTTGGGAATTCCGCAATTGCTTCTACTAACTCCGCAACAGAGATGTCCTTGTCTAACTCCACCAATGCTTCAGAGAAATCACCTAATTACGTCTGTGTCATGATTACAGTTTGACTTGTACAGTTCTGAATAGAACTCCATAAAACGTGCGTTTATTTCTTTAGGATCAGTAAGAACAGTCCCAATGTCAGATTTTATGCTCAGTATGGCCGAGAGGCTTGGGCCTTTCTCAACTGCCGTGCCAACAGTTTCTGAGGTTTATCTCCTATTTCAAATTACATCTGTTTATTTTTGCTCATCTGTTTACAAACCTGAGCAAATCAAATTTTATTGTACTCATCTCTATGGGAGACAATGGATTTCAATGTATCTGGATCTGCCGAGGCTTTGTAAGAATGCTCTAATTGAGACATAGATACATTTAACTCCACTAACCTCTTTTCTGCTTTTCTCCTAATAGCTACATAGGATATAATGCTCCCTCTAAGCACCGCTTTGATTGATTCCCACAGTACTGAATCATCCACATCCCCAGTGTCATTGGTGGCAATTATGTCTTGCAGCCTAGCTGACATATAATCCAGAAAACTTTTGTCTTTCAAAATTGTGTTATCAAATTTCCAGGTGCGTTCACCTCTATGAATGTTAAATCTAATGTCCAGTGACTCGGGAGCATGATTACTTATCAAGATGTTATGGTATTGTGTAGTCACAACACTGTAGATTAGTTTAGAGTCAATCCTAGAATAGGATTTATGAACTGGAGAAAAAAAGGAGTAATCTCTGGTGTTGGGGTTAAGGAGCATCCAGATGTCAACTAAATTTAGATTGTGCATAGCATTTTTTATCTGATCACTAGATTTGCTATTAGTAGTAGACCTTGATGTTTGTTTATCCAATAAAGTGTCAAGAATGCAGTTAAAATCCCCTCCCATAATGATGTTTGTCTCACCAACCTCTGGAAATCTACGCAAAACCTTTTGGAAAAATGCAGGGTCGTTGAAATTTGGACCACATACGTTTATCAGTGTGACAGGAACACAGTTGAGCGTCCCTGATACCATTTAAAAACCTGCCATCTGAATCCCAGACTGTACACCGATGATCAAACAGCACATTCTTCTTAATAATTATGGCTACCCCTCGGGCTCTGGCGCCAAAGTTTGACTGATATATTTGTGATCCCCATCCCGTGCTTAGTTTGTTTTAGCTGTATTCCTGATGTCTCCTGGAGAAATATAACATCAGCTTTCCAGCTTTTTAAATGTGCCATAATTTTTCCTCTTAACTGGGTGATTTAATCCTTGCACATTCCAGCTCACTATCCTTGCGACATCCCCATACTCAATGGCATGGTATATCCACATGCTTATGCAACAGCTTGAAATTGTCCAAAGATGTACGTAAACAGTCCGCCATAATGTCAAATTGTAAAAACATGTATATAGCTGCATTTGAACATAACTTAACAGTAACACCCTGCGTTGTCCACAAGTCCAAATCTTCCGAGCTCGTAACATACCGTCAAGTCTGCTTCCTCCTATCCTGTATGTCCTGTATATCCTGAATGTGAGAAGCGAGTAAAACTGTGCAGGTTGGAACGCTGCAAGTGAGTTAGTCCGTATTATCGTGACATGAAAGTTGTCTTTTTTTTTCCTTTTTATTTTTTTTATTTTAACTATGGTCCGCTAGTTTATTGCGGCATGTTTTTGTTGTCCAGGAACTTCTCAGCGTCCTTTGGGTTGTTAAATGTGCGTTTGTCCGCTCCAACCGAGACAACAAATGTCACAGGATGCCGGAACCCGCATCTGGTCCTGATGTTGTCAAATCGCTGTCGCTGTTTCATTACGGCTGGGCCCAGGTCGGGGAAACTAAAGATGCGTGATCCCTCATGTTGAAAAGGGAATTTCTGTGAAGCGAGCCTCAGTATTTGTTCCTTTACTGAGTCGTGATGAATCCTTGCGATAAGTTGACGAGGGGACCGTCAGACCCTGTGAGCATGATCCACTTTAACAGGCTTATTGCCGAAGTTTCCTTCTCCCAGCAGTGATGGAATAAATTTCTAAACGAAATATGTTGGGTTGCTTTTTTCCATACCTTCTTTAACACCTATAATCCGAATGGTTTGCCGTCTAGATTTAGACACCAGGTCGTCCACTCGCTCGCTGAGCGACCTAGCCTCCCCTGCCCATCTTGAAAACTGATCCTCCAGTTTTTTAATTTGGGCCTCGTGTTCTTTCAGCCCTCCTTCATTTGAGATAACGCTTTGCTCCACGGCGTCCAGTGGCTGTTTCAGACCAGCGATGGATGCATTGAGCGACTCAAACTTAGAGTCGACATTCTGATTCAGCCTGTTGATGCCAGTCAAGACGTCCTTCATTGTCGCCGCCTCGTCCATCGCGGCATCCTGAATGTTACTAGCTGCTAGCAGGTTAGCTTTCGTCTCATTGCTCGTTTCTTCGGTTGTAGTTAGTTTTTCGGTGTTTTTGGCTTTATTCGGCTTCACCATGGCTCCACTGCACGTTAACAGCAACCACCGTCGAGATTCACAACTATCTCACAAAAAAATATATAGTCTTCATTGCCTTTATTTGGAGGAGGAAGCGGAGCCTCTCAAAACGTGACTATTCCATCACACGCTCAGCCGGAAGTCCACATTGGCACATTAACCTGCGACACAAACTAATGAGCTGGGGCCCGTTTCAGGAATGAGGTTTAACAAACTCTGAGTCTAACTCTGAACTCTGAGTTGATTTACCCTGAGATGGGAAACAAAGAGTTTTCGGTTCCAGAAGAGCTGATTTGAGTTGGTTCACTCAGAGTTAAGCACATGCACCACCACTATAAAAAGGCAGCATGACTGGAGCCATGATACTACGATTCACCATGGTAACAACCACAAACAAACTGGTCGGCGGAAATACTCATGCGCACAGTGAGTTTGAACATGTATAAAGCAATACAGCGGCTGCTGCAAAAGAGAGAGAATTTGTGTGGGAGAAAGTTGCTGTTTGAGTAAATGCGTAAGTTCCAATATAATGTATTAATTTCATATTTAATCATAAGTATAATATTACCGGTGAAATGGTATTGAACCTACAATCTATTACATTTAGGTGCAATCCTGCCGGCGAAAAAGTACTAGGCCTACTAATCCCATTCTGAGGCTGCAGCACCATCATTAACAGAATTATAATTCATAATCTTTTATTTCAAAGGGTTTACATAATTCACTTGCAATACTGTGGAACATCTTTTTAATGGCTCTTACTGGTTTGTGTCCAGGGAACACTACAAAAACATTTAAAAAAAAAACGTTTCAGAGCGAGTCACATTCTTCTGACGGCGCTTTGCTTTACTAATATGCTCCGCATCACCAATGTTGTAAAGAGAACTGCTGTTTGCAAAAAAACGTAATGTGACACAAAGAATCTGCTGGGATGTAGAGCATGTTCTCGATGGGTGACGTTAGTGTTATGAGGACGGATAAGGTTATGTAGGCTACATAACTGATAGACTGGGAAGAAAAACGATACCGCTCAAATAGGTAGGCTAGTATCTGGAAATAAAATGCGTCTATAGTCGGGGCCTCAATATCATCTCCTGACATATTTTTAACTCTCCACGAAGTAATACAGCTTGCTCAGCAACAGGATCGTCGACAAAAGGAAATGCCATGTTTTGAGAAAAAAAAAAAGTTTTATAGTCTGCCTAACACGGTTCATAAACCAACACTGTTTTTTTAATTCATGCAGATAACAAACTGTGCCTGATACAGACTGAATGAATGAATTAGGAAATGAAAGAGTGCTGTGTCAGAGAGAGGAGACTGAGAGAAACTCAAGGTTTATTGAAGAGAACCTGTTCCTGACCAGGTTAGGTTCACAGGCTCAGTTACCATAGTAACTAACTCTGAGGTTAAGTTACCTCTCTTTCTGAAACGGGCTGGAGTTACCCCTCTCTCTCAGGTTTGATTAACCTCCCTTTCTGAAACAGAAAACCCAGAGGTTCCCTCATCTCAGGGTTAACAAACTCAGAGTTTTCACTAAACCTGCTTTCTGAAACAGGCCTCAGATCATTTCAGACAGGTGTGTTGATGCTGAGAAACATCTAAAATTTTCAGGGAATGTGTACCAAAGCACAATGGCTGAATAAGTATAAGATGATCACCTTGTAACTCTTAGGGCTTGAACTCAGTTGAGTCTGAAGGAAAGCTGATCTCAGTTAGCTATTGTCCAGGTGATGGTACCTCTAGCTATCGGGGCTATATTTTATTGAGTCAGCCTGGGTTGCCTCAATAACATGACTTTCCTAAACTGGACGGATTGTATATCTGAATCAGGTGTGTTAATACAGACACATGTAAAATATGCAGGGAAATCTTACACAGCACAATGCCTGATTAGATGTGTGTGTGTGTATATATATATATATAGTATATATATATATATATATATATATATATATATATATATATATATATATATATATATATATATATATATATATATATATATATATATATATATATATATATATATATATATATGTATATATATATGATCATCATCCTGCAACACCAGGGGTTTGAACTCAGAACCTTTGATTATATTGGTCCATATATTTGTGGAGAACAGTCTGGAAATGAAGTTCCCAAAATTTGGTGTCAATTGAAACAAACAACAATATGCACTAATTTCGCACAGTTAACTCAAAATGGCGGACTTCTGGTTCGGTTTAGGGTGTGGCTCCAAGAGGCTTTTTTGTACGTCTTGACATGATACATACTGTATGTATACAAATTTTCATTAGTCTACGTGAAATGTACTGCAGGGGCTTAATTTTTGAAGTTTTGTTGGGGGCGCTAGCAAACCAATTCCGCACGGCCATCTACAAAAACCCATAAAATATCAAATTCTTTACATGATGCATGTGCAAATTTTGGTGAGTTTTCAAGCATGTTAAGCAACTCAAAAATGTGATTCCTTGAGGAAAAAAATAAACAAAGCAGTTTCAATAGGGCCTTCGCCGTCATTGTTGGCACTCAGGCCCTAATTATATATTCTCCACAACAATCTGGCAGCCCCCAGAAATAGGGTTGGGACCTCCAGGTTGAGAATCACTGCCCTAGATAATAGGTTATAGTCTCACACCACATGAGACCAGACAGGTCTTGGGTTGTGTAAAAGCTGCCCAAGTGTGTCAGGCCCAACCAAATCCCGCTGCTGTGTAATGAAAGCCATAACCACACCTCAGCAGAAAGTTTGTTTTAGCATATCGCACAATTAGCCCAAGAGTATCGGTGTCTGCCTTCAAAAACCCAAAAGTCCAGGTTTTTAAAACCTAGAAAGGAATTGCTGGGGGCCAGTTCATGGTCATGTTCGTTTCCACAGAAGAGAGAAGTGGCCATTGGTTTCGTCATGTTCTGTTGGTTTGATGTTTTAGCACAGCCAGAGTTTTCTATAAACAGAGTTCAGCAGCCAGCCACAGCTCCAACCACAGCTCCAGATGGAAAAGACTGTCTGTGGCTCTCAGCCACACTGTGGTTCAGCTCAGACCATTGGTAAGGTTTAAAAACAGCTCACAAATATAGTTCCAATTTGGTCATGCTCAGTATTTAAAAAAACAGCTCTCACTGTAGTTTTTTTTTTTTTTAAAGATGACTTTTTGGCCTTTAATGGATAGGACAACTAAAAACAAGGAAAAAAGTAAAGGGGGGGGGTGACCTGCAATAAAGGGCCGTGGGTTGGAATCAAAACTGTGCCGCTGCAGTTAGGACTCAGCCTTGGTACATGGGGAGCACACTCAAGCAGGTGAGCTACCAGGGTGCCCCCTCTCACTGTAGTTTTTAACAAAACTACTACTTAAGGTGGAGGAAATAGCATTTGTTGGGAATTGTTTTCAGCAGCAGATGAATCCCTTTTGGTAGCGAGTATTTGGAGCAGCAGGATGGTGTATGTTAGCCTGGTCCTACCAGACTCGCGTACATTTCATGGCCACTCTCCATTGACAAGTGTTCACTTCCTTGAAGGCAGGTACTGTTGAAGTTTAAAACTATTGGATCTGCCCAGAGCCACTCTGGATCTGCCATAACCAGTCGCTAACATTTGGTTGTGACGTATGTCATGCGCATGTGCAACAAGAGGGGAGACTAACAACTATCGGCTTATAGTTAGCATTAGCATCGCTAGCGTTAGCCTTAGCCAACTCCTTCACCACTAACAGAGCGAGCTGGAAAATCTTAACTTTTCCCGAACCCCGTGGGGAGTAGGGCCACAAAATCATGGCCACCAACACAACTCAACAAATATTGTTCTTGCTCTGGCTTTAACTTCTGGATATTCGGCAGCGTTGCTGCCACAACAGACCGAATGGCTTCGCTCGCATCTTTCTCGCCCACGTCCTAATGTCATCATTCTCAGCCACTCCCTCTGTTCGCTGATTGGACCGCCAAATATTTGGCCGGAGAAAAACCAAGAATATACCGCGAACCCAGATGGAGTACTGAAGGGAAATGAAAATTGAGCGGAAGTACGTAGGAGGGTGGAGCCAGGCTAAGTGTATGTGGGATGGAGTCAAAATAAAGAGTGGGATGGAGTCAAAATAAAGTGTGTCAATGGTAATGAAGGGACATGTCTCCCAGTTCAACAGTGTGGCTCATAGATGTGTTTTTAATAGTTTTAATAGCACTGTAAGTACATTTAAGTAAATAAAATCAATCAATGTAGTTTGTATATGCTTAACAAGTGAATAGCTCTGCAATGCATTAACAAAAAAAGCCTGCATCCACGCTGTTCTTAATTATTATTTTACCATATAACAAAGTAAACAAAACGTAATATATTTTTATGCAGCGCTTATCACAATTCAACTTTGTGCAGCATGGGTTTTATTTTTTTGATTTTTTTGAACTAAATAACCAAGTACACAAACTAAAACGTCTTCACATATAGCTCTTATTACAAACCCCAATTCCAGTGAAGTTAGGACGTGTAAAATGTAAATAAAAACAGAATACGATTTGCAAACCTATATTCAATTGAATACATTACAAAGACAAGATATTTAATGTTCAAACTGATAAACTATATTTATTAATATTCTCTCTTTTTGAATTTGATGCCTGCAACAAAAAAGCTGGGACAGGGGCATGTTTACATGTGGAATTCTTTCCCATTCTTGCTTGATGTGCGACTTCAGTTGCAGACAGTCCGTCGTATTTTGAGCTTCATAATGCACCACACATTTTCAGTGTGAGACAGGTCTGGACTAGTGTGGCTATCACCAGACCAAGCTCAATCTTTTAAGATTCAACATTAGTCTGGGAGTCTGCGCTGTATTTTCTATTGTACAATAGGCGTGTTCAACGGGCATAGTTCAAATGACTCTGTACGCAATTGGATAGTCCTTCAACCAATCAGACCAACGATCCGGGTGACATAGCAGTGACAGCGGCACCAACGGGTTGCTGCGCTTCAGTGGCCTCTATGTTGAATGTAAACAAGAAGCTGCTTGGTATCTTCTCTATTGTCATCGTGTTAAACCCACCAATAGCACACCAGGTGGATAAGCCAGTTTGTGATTGGTCCCCGCAAAATTGTAACAGAAGCAGAATAGATAAACGTGATAATGGCTTTTGAACTTTGCGCTGATAACAATCTGGATGGTCCTTTTCCTCCTTGGCCTGGAGGACATGACGTCCATAATTTCCAAAAACTATTTGAAATGTGGACTCGTCAGACCACAGCACACTTTTCCACTTTGCGTCAGTCCATCTCAGATGAGCTCGGGCCCAGAGAAGTTGGCGGCATTTCTGGGTGTTGTTGATATATGGCTTTTGCTTTGCATGGTAGAGTTTCAACTTGCACTTAAAGATGTAGTGACGAACTGTGTTAACTGCCAATGTTTTTCTGAAGTGTTCCTGAGCCCATGTGGTAATATCCTTTACATAATGATATCGGTTTTAATGCAGTGCCATCTGAGGGATCGAAGGTCACGGGCATTCAATGTTGGTTTTCAGCCTTGCTGCTTACGTGCAGTGATTTCTCCAGATTCTCTGAATCTTTTGATGATATTATGGACTGTAGGTGAGGAAATCCCTGAATTCCTTGCAATGTACGTTGAGAAACATTCTTAATCTGTTGGTCTATTTGCTCACGCAGTTGTTCACAAAGTGGTGAACCCCGCCCCATCCTTGCTTGTGAACGACTGAGCCTTTTGGGGATGCTCCTTTTATACCCAATCATGACACTTTAACCTGTTCACTTGTGGAGTGTTCCAAACAATGTCCCAACTTCATTGGAATTGGGGTTTGTAATTTCGGTACGGCCTTTGATCAAGTGAACTCAATATATTCCGCTGAGCTTTAATTTGTTTAGGTGCTGTATCCAATTGGTAGCAGCAGTGCTGCCTTGCATTCCATTATCTATATTAAGGGGGGGCACAGGTTTCCCCGGGCTACAACAACATCTGGAACCCGGGCCTCTCTTTGCAGTCTTCACAAACCTGAACTTTTAACCTCTGTGTATGAGTAAGAGGTAGCTTTAGGTAGTCAACTCTGTCTTTTTAAAAAACTCCAGGCATCTCTCTGGCAGCAGTGGGCTGGAGCTCAGTCAGTGTGAGTGCAGATCAATGTGTCCTCCTAACTCACTCTGGATCACAATTACTGTTTTCCATCTGACCTCACTTAAAGGCAGCTTTATTTCACAGGAGAGAGAGAGAGAGAGAGAGACAATAGACGAGCGAGTGCTTTGTTGTTGCAGGAAACATTCAGCTATTACAAAAACTCCCAGGCAGTTCAGTGCTTGTGTTTCATTTTTTACCCTCATAGTGTTTTAAAACTTTCTTGTTTAAAGTGCTTGGAATCTTAGAAATCTACAATTGCACGAGAATAGGGAAAACTCCCTCTGCTGAAGATCATGTGGCACAATCAAAAGCTCCAAAACAGCTACTTAATGGATTGTTATGAGATTGTTCGTTGATTAAAGATTCTTTATATGAGAGAACAGAAACTCAGAGCAGCAGAGTTATTATATTTCATAATTCATCAACATGAAACATGAAAGTCCAGTGTTTCTCTAATATGCATTCAGCAGCGCCACTGCTAAATGATTAGTGGCATTAGCTCTACTGCTAAATGATTAACACCATTAGCTCCACTGCTAAATGATTAGCGCCATTAGCGCCACTGCTAAATGATTAGAGCTATATAAAAAACTCTGCAACTTCATATGTCTACTTTAAGGTCTTTACACACTGGGGACATTTCTTTGTGCGATTCATTTACATGTTAATATACTTTTTTATATATAATTTTTTTGTCATCAGTACTTTCACACGGAAGGCGAATATTACGTGGCGATAAAGGGACGTAATTGTTTTTTCGGAACGAGGCTGATTTTTCTGAGCTTTCACACCGAAAATAGGCAACGACCAATCATGTTGTGTTTACATAGGAGGATCATAATACAACAACAGAAGGCTGTATAGAACTTTGACAAAGGCAGCATTTACCAGAGACACTTTTACCGTTCTTACCTTTCACAATAACATCTCTAAACATGTGCTACACTGTTTACCAGAGGGAATTCAACTGAATTGAACTACAGTAGCAAATATTGAATCAAATTTGTAGTTTATTAATAAAAGTAACGTAAGGCCTATGCCTAGATGGTGTAGGTTTTTACTAGGCTATGTTTTCTGTTATGATTTGAATTGAGAAACACAAGGCATTGTGCGCTAACGTTACGTACCGAGTAACGTTAGTACAGGGGAGAGTGACAGGCTGCGGCTGGAAATCGGAAGGATGGGAAATAGTTTTAACATGACTTTAAAATCGACATCCACTGAGCCAAAATGCTTGTGTTAACAATAGTTAGCTCGTTCTGGTTTTCTAACTGCGTCGCAAGTTATAGGAGCTTAGCTGGGAGCTTCATAGAGACACTAAAGACTATGTTAGCTGCCCTACAGCTGTCAGAGTTAGCTTCGACTTCATATATTACATTCTAACAGCTGTATTCTCAGTAACGTGAGAATCTGCAAGAAACGGGTTACTTTTAAATCACTAAAATAGTAGTGACAGCACCGTTTGGCTTAGTTATCAATGCTGTTAGCATCGTCACTGACACTATTGTTAGTGTTACTTAGTTTATGACACATGATGTCATTGTGCTAACCGAGCAACGTTAGCCTTTACAACAGAGCCGCTTCAATACACCTGTTAGATAATGTTTCATTACAGAGTTCTCCGTTTTGTGTTTGTCGCTGTGTGCGTGTTGGAAAATAATGTAAACAGAGAGTGGCGTACCAGAAATGCAATGCGCCATGACGTAGATCCTCTTCAAAGCCAGGCTGATGTAGGAAGTCCCTCTAGTGGACAAACGTGTAACAACAACCACATGCTTATAGGAGCATTGACAATGCATAAGCCTGAGTAGTGTAGTACTTATATTTATAACAGGCTGCATATGAGCATTATATATTTGAATATTATTTGAATATTTAAAAAAATAACAAATAGAATTTGAATGGTATTATAGAAGAAGACTGCTCTAGTACATACTGTAATTAACAAATCAGTCTAGGTGAGAAAATGACATTCCATCTAACTAAAGGGAAAACATCACTGAACAGTCCAGTCCAGAGTATCACATTGGCAACCAGTGCTAGATGACACGAAGGCAACCTGAAATGTTGGTTCTGCTTTTGACATGTTCCAAAACAAACTCTTTATGTCAAGCCTGTAGCCCTGTCTGCCCTTGGACTGGACTCAAGGTAACAACAGCAACCTGGAATACTGTTACACTTATCAGGTCTATCAGCAGATTGTAATCTGATGCTGACACGCTACCATGTCACACCGGCTGGTACCTGATATCATTATCAGCACCGAGCTGAGAGACGTTAGCCTGCAGAAAGTGATTTGGCCTTTTGATTTGGGTGCTGTTCACATCATTGTTTGTTGTTCCTTTTAAAAAGAAAACTTAATTTTTTAAATATTTGAATAATTAAGAAAGCTTATATAAAGAGGATTTCAACAGAAGATGATATGATGACACATGTACCCTATATTTTATTCTGACACACTTCCTGACAGTAATTTTGCTTCACAGGAAATTACCCTAATTTTGCTTCACAGGAAATTACCCTAATATATTTAATTGAGTTGGTATTTATTGCCAAGGGGTAATTAGGCTTTTTTTCAACCTGGACCCTATTTTCCCATGCATTAGTGTCGAAGTGACTAATGTGAACCATCAGCTGTGAACATGGCTGCAATGTAATCCTATAGGACAAATGTTCAGGGATGTTTTATGTTAAGAATAGGATCTTACTCTTTAACACCTTTACCTTCCTAGCGATCCTTTCCTTAATGTTATCAGACACTTTTAGCACTAATCTGAGAATTTCAGGGAACAAGCACTTTAGTGGACGTAAATTGAAGGTGTGCAATTGCCCAATAACTTATAGTACATTGTAGCTTGTTTTGCGGCTGCCGACTGTACCAATCTTTAATACTGGACAAATTTCAGAGATTGTTGTTCCCATCAGTCACTTAGTCACTTTTACATTGTAAAAATAGGGTTTAATAAACCAAGACAGTCTGAGTCAGGTGATACACTGTAGCTCAGTCTTTACAGGTCTACACCACCAGCAGCAGTACAAGTCCTTTTTTCTGTACTTCTGAGGTTTATACTCTCCATCTGCCTCAAAAACACATTTCTCTCCTGTGATAATTATGACGTAGCACAGAATCAAATAAGGGCTTGTAGTCAACTAGCTACTACTATGAGTCAAAGACCAAACAAACAAACAAACATTCAATACAGAATATAGAATGGGCATTGAATGAGTTTTATTGTGACCTTCCATTAGTACAGTCCACATTTTGAAATGTGATAGGAACCGAAAACAACATAATTTTATATTTAGCAAATATATCTTTACACCTATTTGTGCATAAAAGTACATCAAATGAGGATAATTGGTACTGACACACTGGCCCCTAGATTCATAGTGATAAACTGCAAATAACAGCCTATAATTGGTGGCTATTTTATCAGCTGATTCTAGTATTTTTAGACTTAAAACATGAATAGAGGCTTCAGCATTTTTGCCTAAAAAATTTACTATGCTGTGGCGAGGTTTTGAAACATCATTTGGACCCACAAACTGTACAAAATAATCAACAAAGCTTCCGGGTCTGAAAAGTGACGCCAATGCTGTCTCCCATTTATTTTGAAACAGACAATAAAGCAGGGGATGCTTTAGGACCTGTCAATCAGGACAGAGGCTTAGCAATGCTAACCATGCTAACACTCAAATAGACCTCAACTTGTTTTTGGCTGTTTTCATCTTAACCTTTGACTCTCTCTCTCTGTGTGTTTCTAAAATGCTAATCCTGCATAGCCAGACCACTGCACCCTATGATAGATACAGAAACGTCTGAAGACAGGACACAAAAACAGATTTATAATGTCAGATTATATGGAGCTCACTGCTCATATGGTGCATATTCCCAAACAACCTTGAGATACATGTTCCAAACACAGCCTCAAACTAATACACTGAAATTTGGGGCCATGTAGAACTATTTAGGCACACACGTACTGGTTGGTCTCTCAATAGTGAAGCTTCCTCATCACAGGAACAGGAGGTGGGGAGGTTAGTACGGGCAACAGCAAAACAATTTCCTGAGCTCGTTGCAGTCAGCCATGCCAATATATTATTTAGACTATCTTTATTTTGTCACTGATCTGTATGTAATACTGTATATTTGATCATCAACTTGCACTGATGTCGGGGACATTTTATTTTTGTCATGTTGTTTGATATCCCTTTTTTATCATGCTACATTTAGTTTAAAGGTCCAATATGTAATATATTTACTGTAATGAATCCAAAAATGACCCCAATGCGTCATCAGATATTAAGGAAACATGCTAAGTTGAAATACTAAATCTTTTCTGACAACAATGCTAATGCCAGTATTTTCTCCTTTTGAAATTTCCGTTTCATGACGGAATTTCTGTTTGTGTTTTGGCCTGTGTATTGTTAACAACTGCCCAGTTTGACAGCCAGGCCGGGTTGCCAGATATACCTGTAAAAACGTAAACCCAGCGCGCTGCAGCTGGATGTTTCTAACAGTTGCGTGACTAGAGACGTAACAAACCCCGGGTAAATATTGAAGATGTATTTGAAAGATGGAGACAGCTTAGACCGGCTACACACTGGCTGCGTGGCGTGAGCGTGTCAGCTGCGTGGCGTGTCCGTTTATATTTCAGCTCCCATGTTAACAGGTTAGAGATTACACACTGCCTGCGTGACACACACGTCTCAGGCACGGCTCGAGCCGCACCGAACACGCGTGCATGCTAGAAATAGGACCGACGCCTATTTTTCACACAACACGCAAGTGTGTTGGAAGCGTTTCCAGGCAAAATAGAATAGGAAAAGATGTTTATATGTCATTTTGACACAAATACATATCAATAAATGACATGTTGATGTTTGAAAGTCTCTAGGTTTTCATATAAATGCAGATATAAATGTAATAAAAAAAAAGGTAATATTGCACCTGTCAATACAGAACAAAATATTCTGTAGCCTATTTTGCCGTCAATACTGCCGACTTGTCTTTGCTGTAATCAAATCAGTATATATTTATGTTTAACATGGTATTTCATTTTATCAATGGGAAACATACATGTGTACAGACAAGGCTAGCAGCAGATGCGCCGCGTCAGACACGTTTCTGGTGTGTAAAGACAGAAAAATCCACGCAGCCGCCACGCAGCTGACACGCAACAGAAACGCCACGCTCACGCCACGCAGTCAGTGTGTAGCAGGCCTTACAGCCAAAAAGGACGCAGAGTTGGCTAATTTCCTCCTGAACAGGTAAGCATTAGCTTCCGGCTAATTTATCACAGCTATTAGGGATGGGCATTTGATGTCATTTCAACATCTGTGTAGCTACTCACATTGAATTATTTAGCTAGAGTACCCGAGTTGGTTACTCGCAAAAACAATTGAGACACAGCCAGTAAAGTGATCCCAACTGGTCCTGGTTAACGCCGCCATGCTAACCCTGCTAACTGCTAATGTTACCGGAGGACCAGGCAAGCAGGCCACAGCTGTTGCTGTGTACACAACGTGTAGCCTGTTCAGCTGTTTTATGTCAATATAGCCAGCATCTAACGTTAGCTACTCTGCTGTGCTGTGAAGTAATGTCTGGCTATGTGAGACGTCTAACAACATTGTTGTGGATGCTCCGGTCTCAGCCTGGCAACCAACGTGAACTTCGAGTCTGGGGAGGAGGGGGCGGGGGAGACGACTCTCTCCAGTATTTTGAATTTGTACTGCAGTAACTATTTTAAACACTAGCTGTCAGTATTACATATTTCACCTTTACGTTTTTTGTGGGCTGGAAATGGTAAGTAGGTCAAATTTTAAAATGGTGGTTATAATTTTATCAACAGAGATCTAATATGGTTCATTTGTTTCAACTGAATCAAATGCAATTGTTTATAATATTACCTCTTCACTGATATTCAGGCCACAATTAACAATTATTTTCATTATTGATAATTTCACTATTTTTATGATTAATTGATAATCTAGTGTATTTAAAGTCAGAAAACAATGAAAAACAGCCCAGAGACCAAGGTAACAAATTGTTCCAACCAACAGAGAAAAGCAGCAAATCCTGGCTTGTGACAAAGTGGAGCCAGAGAAAAGTTTCTCCACCTTAAATGATATGAACTGTTCATTTACTGACAATCAACTAATCAATTTAACAACATAGCATTTCAGCACTAGAGCTCATGTCTCACTGTTTAGGTTACACTAGACAATGAGCATGCATGTCTGTAGCCTACCAAAAATGATAGAAATCCCAATTTTTTTTTTCTGAGTTGGATATTTTCTACAATTAAAATCAGTAGTCCTTAGTGACCAAAGATTACAAAAAACACTTTAAACTAATTTCAGTTCAAATGCTGATTTAATAATAATAATAATAATAATAATAATAATAATAATAATAATAATAATAATAATATTTAATGCTGATATAAACCTGTGGATCATCATACCAAAGCCAACATTGATGAATGACATTTAAATTCAGTTTTTAGTGTTTCAGCAAAATATAGGCTAACATCGACATCAAGTTGTTGTGTTCTTAGTGTCGGCAGGCTACAGGAGGCCACCACGGACCGACGGTCGGCTGGTTAACGTTACTCCCTGCAGGAGGAGGTGTTCTTTTACAGCGGGCTGTCTGTCAGTCACTGTTTCAACTGTTTTTTTTTTACTAGAAACAAACATGATTACTTAAGATAGGCTACTCTGTGTGTGTCGTACGGACTACTGAGGCTGTAACTAAATGATAAGTTAGAGAACAGCTGAATATGCAGAACATGAGTGGACTTACGAGGTTACAGCGCTCGGACACTGGTCTCTGATCCATCTCCTCGGTGGGGACAGCATCTCCCAGAAACCCCAACAAAAAACCCGACAAACTCCAGCTGCGACTGTCTCCGCGATCCTTCCTGTCTGCAGTCTTCTCTCTCCTCTGTCTTTGTGTGTGTGTGTGTGTGTGTGTGTGCCTCTCTCTCTCCCTCTCTCTCTCTCTTTCTCTTTCTCTCCTCCCCCCCCCCTCTCTCTCTGTCTCCCTTTCCCTCTCTCTGGCTCCTGCTGAACTGAGCTCAGTATAGCAAAGGAAGTTATAAGGTTACAGTGTAAGTAGGCCTATAATAAAATATAAGTTAAGAAGATGCTTTATTGTCATTACATGTTTAACACAACAACATTTAGTTTGACAGCATTCCACTTAGCTTAGCAGCATATACTGTAAGTACAAAAATAAATAGTAATTTATACAGTATCTATAGAAATATAAGGAGTTGTATACATAGACCTACACTAAGTGTATTTCAATTACAGAGTGCTCAATTCAACATTTACAGACAGAACAAAACCACAGATACATAAATAGTGGCTAAAATTGTGGAAGATTATGTGGGGTTATGTGTTGAGCAGCCTGTCCACAGCTCTGGGAAAAGTTAGTCTGTGCGAGTATGATCCACTGCCTGAAGGGGAGGGTGATAGAGACTGTCACTACCCGATGTGAGTCGAGTGCAGATGTGAGTTGCGCATGCGTCACTTTGCGACAGCCCCACACAGGTAGGCTAGACCAGATTTCACACAGATCTGTTTTGCTGTTAGCCACAGAATAATGAGATAGGTACATTACATAGCAGTGATTTATTATTTAGCGTAAGGCATCACATTTTCACGGCATGATCCCTGATCAGTTCTAGATTAGAGGCTGAAGTAGCCTACAATAACCTGCTAACGAGAGACTTCTGTAATGTCAATCCAATAAAAATGGACCTACATAACGAAGTTCGTTCACTGCTGGCTACAAGTTAGCAATCACTTGAATGGCGTTTTGAGCTAACATTAGCAATCAAACAATCATAGATAGCTAATTGCTTGCAGTAGGATCCGGATCCCTTGGCGTTATGCCGTAAACTGTTTAAATCTGAGCATGCGCAACTCACATCTGCACTCGACTCACATCAGGTAGTGACAGAGACCATTTGTAGAGACGGCTGGAGGGGGATATCTGACTGGTTTGGGAATGGGGAGCCATAAGTGGGGAGTGAGGTTGAGGTTTGGGCAGGCTAATGAGGGGCACAATGCTTTTTGGGAGCCTTCCAGAAAGCTTAGGTACTTTCCCCATTTTCTCGTGTAGACATCCAATTTGGCAAACCGTTTATATGACATTTTTTTAAACGCTGCCACCCCAGCCATCTCACAAGCCCACTCCTGGATTGACGGCACCCCTTCATTCTTCCATCCCCTTAAAATAATCTTTCTGGCTATCATTAAACTAGTCTGAACCCAGCTTCTTATGTGCTTATCTATCCCACTTAAGATTGACCCATCTCCCAAGAAATAACCTTGGGCTGAACAGAACTTCCTGGACCTTATCACAGGACCATAGGACATGAAGTAATTGGCTGTCTTCTGTCTTAAATTTCCAATAATTTGGTGTGTCTTTAAGACCAATTCTAAACAATCTGGAGGGAGTCCAATAGAAGCAATGAACAAATGAGGCGCACCCTAACATCGCATGACATAGTTTTAATATTCCTACTTCCTACTCCTATTCTGTCCCACTCCTCATAATCCAGTGTAATACTCAGAGCCATTTCCCATGTCTTTTTGAGGGCTGTCCAAACTCCATCTTAATTAATTGGTTGGAAACGCACACAGATGCACATTTTCTTTTACCATGGATTGCGCTTAAGATATGCGAGTAAGATGAATGGAATGTTTTGGTCTCTCAACAAGCCAGACTGAAGCACGGTCACACACCTGTTGTGTGAGTTCCATCATAGGCACAAACTAACTGAGAAATCAGTTAGACCTACTCCAGTCTTTGTCACAAGTGTAAAACTACCACTAGCCCATCTCCAGCTCACCTTAATTATTTTCCACACATTGACATTTTAAAAACTAGCCAAGTCTTGCCTTAAAGTGGACATATTATGCTTCTTCGTATTTTCTGTCACATCTACAATGTTATAATGTCGAATTTTCATGTTAAATGTCTGAACGCTCCGGTTTTAACAGTTTTTTCTACTCTCGGCTAAGTGTTATGCAACTCTAAGCCGGACTGCTATGATTGGTCATCTGTTCAAGGTAGGCAGGACTGGAGTGTTTTTCTTACTACACTACTGCGGTGGTGTTAACATTGTTGCATGTAGTTACATGCTAACGGCAGTAAAACGTCATCTTGACTGCTAGTGTTGTTAAATTCTCCCCAATTTCGGGTCGCATTCCTGCTGAAACATGTCCGATTGGGTAGTGTTTGGTTCAGAAGCCTTTATCTGCTAAATATTTTTCACGGTACAAAGCCCACGTTATACTCTGTTACAGAAGCTCCAGCTTCAACTAGTGATACAACAGCGAGGCTGCAGCGAACTCAAATTCCAGGAACACTCTGGCCAATTGGAGCAGACTGGATTTTGTTGGGAGTGGGGCTTAAAGAGACAGGTGCTCCCACAGAGCATCTCATATAGAGGGTGAATACAGGAGCAGCAGCCATGGGCAGTATGAGAAAAATACAGTTTTTGTTTTTTTTAACACTAAAACATGTAACCATGTTCTAGTAGAAACACAAAATACAAGTAAAACCCTGAAAATGCTATATAATAGTTGCCCTTTAAATAACCCGACGGGCCGGTCGGGACGAAATTTCCCGCCACTATCCTCGGGCCGGGCCGTGCCGGGCCCTTGAGCAAGCATTTGTGTTTTTTTAATAATTACTTTATTAGCTTAATTGGGTGGGGAGAAAGCTATGCCATAATCATGGCAGAAAAGATGATAGTCAGCCTTCAATGTCCTCTTTTGTTACTTCTCCAAGCATACCCCTTCTAAACAGATTTTTGCAGTTCAAACAACTCGGAATTGTGCTTGAGAACATCGTATAACGGCCCACGTATTAAAAAATTGTCGGGTTTAAATTGGGCTCAGGCTCATATTTACAGTTAATGTGTCGGGCCTAGCCGGGCCAGGCTCGGACACAACGTGCATGGGCTCGGATAGGGTCGGGCTTGATCTTTTGGGCCCAATCTAAACTTTAGGCCACAGCCACAGAATTTTTGGGTACGCTCAAGCCTACTTTACCCGCCGCCCCTGCACTGAGCTGTTTGAACTCCCCGCTGCAGGTTCTGTCTGCAGCGGATAGTTAAAATGTCTGTCAGGATACTCTCAGTGGTGCAGTTGGTCAGCAGTTTTTGGGGGAGTCTGTTGAGCCTCAGGGTCAAAAA
Organism: Sander vitreus; assembly: GCF_031162955.1. Taxonomy (NCBI): domain Eukaryota; kingdom Metazoa; phylum Chordata; class Actinopteri; order Perciformes; family Percidae; genus Sander; species Sander vitreus. The sequence goes on from NC_135857.1 coordinate 5,658,503, forward strand.
CAGGCGGTGGTGTTCAAGCTCCAGGTCAGGGCCTCAGGTATAATAGTTCAGAATGTAAGAAAAAATTATCACCAGTGGTTTGCTCATTACCTACACTTAAAAACACAAACTATACTTGCCTACACTATACCTGTAGCTACATTCCGTCATATCATATCGGCCAAGGCTAGTAAAATGATTTATTAATATACTTGCTGTGATGGTAATAAACAAAAGGTTGAGTCTGATTTTGAAGGAGCTCTGTAGTTTCCCCTCAGGCTCTGACACATTCTTCTGCTTCCATTTCAATGTCAGTTTTCCTGCAGTAACGAACGGATTTTGTTTTGGTCTGAGTGTGTCTAATAATCTATAATGCTCTGCTCCTGGCGAAGCCGTCTCAGCGGCGGGTAGTGAGACTGGAGGACCGCGGCTGTGCACTAGCTGGTTAGCCCCGGAACGAGGTGAATCTGCCAAGCTCATGTTGTATTTGCTCTGGCAGACAGTGATATGCTGTTGATGCCACGCTACTAGCTATAGTTGCTTTGGTCTGGTCTAAATCTGTGAGATTCATTGCCCTTTCATTTAAATATAAGACATGGAATTATAAAGAGTGAAATAAATGTGGCCTGAGAAAATAAAAATCCCCTATTTACTGAACTATGTTGACTCATTTATACATTTATTGCCTCATTTATTAGGGGCCTAGCAGCAAAGCTGCATGGACCCTATTGTTTATTATTATTATTATTATTATTCATAAGAAATCCATGTTCCCATGCATGGAAATGCACACAAAAGTCCAATCCTATGCCAAACTTAATCAGTGTGAGTTGTGTGCTAATAGTCCTGATGGTGGTGCTACAGCAGCCATCTAAAATCCTAAACTTTAAAATGTCATAACAAATCAACCGTACATGCAACAACGTCGCAACTTAGGCCAAACTGTAGCCCCAATAGAGCAGAAACTATAGTCTGCTTTTACCCAGTGGCAATTTTGAAGTCCATCACTCTACTTTTTGCAAAAACTGCAAAACTTACAAAAATTGAATTGTGTCCTCATCTACGCATTGCAGTCAATGCAAAATAAAGCATCTCTAACATCAGTTTGTCATTTATTGATCTTTGTGAAAGTTAATTACAGGCATCTCTATGTTGTCTTAACCAAGTACACACATTGTCAGAATTTTCCAATGAGAAATGAATTTTTTACAGTAGTTTAAAATTCTGCATTTTCATGCAATTCCTTGTCTACTAGTTGTTGTGTTGCAACTTGTGACATCACCCAGATAATAGCTCCCTGAGATCAGCACCGTCAAAGGTTCTGAGTTCAAGCCCCTGGTGTTGCAAGATGATCATACATATATCTAATCAGGCATTGTGCTGTGGTCAACTGCCCTGCATGTTTTAAATACGTGTCTGCATTAACACACTTGATTCTGATTAACAATCCAGTTTAGGAAAGTCAGTCAATTACAGGCATCTATATTTTGTCTAGACAAAGAACAAATTCTAAGAATTTATTAGTGATTCATAATTTTTTACAGTATCTTAAAATCCTGCATTTGCATTGCAATTACATTGACCCGGATTGACTCAATAAAATAAATGACAGACCTTACTAGACAAAGTACACAAATTCTCAGAATTTTTCTTAAGATTAATACATTTTCATAGCCATATTTATTTCATGGGCATACTTACTACATACTAATTATGTATTTATTTGTTTAATATTGAATGACATTACATACACTGCACAGGACTATACTGCACTGCCCTCAAGTTATTGGCCAGACAATCAGCATTTTCTCTGTTGAAATCAAGTAATCAAACAGTACTAATTATCATGTCCCAAATTAATTCCACGTTTTTCAAGAATGGAACAATATCACAGTCGTTTTCATGGAAATTAAGCTTAAGCGGAAGTTCAGTCAGGAAGACTCTTTACTCTCTTTCATTACAAATCACTTTCACTCTTTGTTGATGTCTTGTTTTTTAATTCGCAGTATATACAGTAGAGACTATTAATTGTTCTGCTATAGAAATAAAACGACTGTAAGTGGTTAGTCTATAAACTGTAGCACCCTGATGGATTTTCCAGTCTCTGGTACCCAGTGAATAAACCTCTACGTGAAAGTCAGTGTAAACCATTTTATAGACGTGTCACTGCAGGCTGATTCTCCACAAATAGCCTTTTATTTGTCAGTAATGACTAATAACTGAATTTAGCTACACTAAGCAGTCTACCTAGCACTAACTGACTGTATACAGACTTCCTATACTCTGACCTATTTTACTTTCACCTGGGATACATGCACACAGGCTATCACTGCATGATAACACTTAAGCCAAATTCAATGTCAACAAACTACGCTGATGAAGAGCAATGAAGGACAGTGAATATTGAATTAAAGGGACTCTCAGCAGGGCAAAACTATCTGTACCAATACTTGCTTTAAAAACTGCCCACAGTGATGTCTGTTGATGGTCCAGAGTAGCACTGTAACACTGTTCATTTCCAAATGTTATTTTCCAGTGCTCTAAGTATATTTTGTGAAATGTTTTAGGAAAACTAATAATAGGGTTTGTAATTGTGCTAGATATAAATGAATAAATGATTCAGGAGTCATCTAAACATATCTAAAACTTCTTAATAATTAGAAGAGAAAAAGAAGAGAGTTTTAAAAGTGTAGTTAGTGGGGTTTATAAGCAGTGGTTAATTTCCAGATAAATTTTTCTTGGAGAACTAAAGCCTGCTGAAAACATATTGAGGACGTAGCTCAGAGAATGTTTAATAACTATGTGTACTAGTTCATATTTTATATATTGAGACTTCCTTTTTGATCAGTCAACACATCACCTCTGTTTCACAAAAAACCTGGCTACATACTTAATTCCAGTCACCTCCTGTGCCAAATAGGATGGTTGACTTATGTTTACTGCTACTTTTTATTTGTATCCTATGTAAAGCTTCTTTGAGGACTTTGAAAAGTGCTACATAAATCCAAAGTATTATTATTATTATTAGGGCCCGAGCACCGACAGCTGCGAAGGCCCTATTGGAACAAATTAATTGCCTTTTTGAGGGGCTTAACATATTCAAAAACTCACCAAAATTGTTGCATCAAATCTGGTGAAAATGTACATATTTTAAGGGTTTTGGGAATAGGCGCACAAAAATAGCTTGCTAGCGCCCCCTACAAAGAAATTAAATTAAAGAAATTGAGCCCCTGCAGTGCGTTTAATGTAGACTTACGAAACTTGGTAAACATATGTAGCATGTCAAGACGTACAAAAAAACGTCATTGGAGCCATACCCTAAACCCAACAGGAAGTCCGCCATTTTTATTTAAAAGTTCAAAATTAGTGCGATTTTGGCCATTTCCACATGTTGTACTTTAACAAACTCCTCCTAGAGATTTTATCCAATCAACTTCAAATTTGGTCTGTGCCATCTTAAGACGTTAAAGATGAAAAGTTATTAAAAGAAAAACTTTTCGTCATAGGGCATGGCCGTGGCGGGGCAGCCATTTTGTGTGTTTCGCCATCGAAACAGGAAGTGGGTGTAACTTGAGTGTACATTGTCCAACTGGCTCGAAACTTTTTAGGATTCATAAGAGTCCAGCCCTGAGGACAAATAAAGGCCGATATTTACTTAAAGTCATAGCGCCCCCTAGTGGCAACAGGAAGTAGGCCTAAAATTCAAGGTGCTATACTTTAACGAACTCCTCCTAGAGATTTCATCCGATGGACTTCAAATTTGGTCTGTACCATCTCAACACCTTAAAGATGAAAAGTTATTAAAAGAAAAACTTTTCGTCAAATGGTGTGGGCGTGGTGTGGCGGCCATTTTGAGTGTTTAGCGATGAACGAGAGTGTCTGTAACTACAGTGTACATTGTCATATCTGCTTGAAATTTCCCACAATCAGCAAGAGTCCAGGCCTGAGGACATACAGGCCAATATTGACTTTTGGTCATAGCGCCCCCCGCTGGCAACAGGAAATCAGCCTTATATGACAAACATCCGATTTAAATGAAACTTATAATGTGTGGTCTACATGTGATACTGAGCCGCCCCCTATACGTTAACCACGCCCCTTTCTCAGGTCACGCCCCCTTTCATAACATTTGAACCGTTTAAGGTAGAGTATTGTGTGAGGTATCACTGAACTCAGCAGAGAGTGCCTTCTTCATTGGTGATGGTTTGACTGGCCCCTTAAGCTTTAGCCACGCCCCCTTTTATAACTAATGACCTGTTTAATGTAGACCCTTGTGTGAGGTATCATTGAACTCAGCAGAGACTTCCTTCTTCATTAGTGATGGTTTGACCCGCCCCCTATGCTTTAGCCACGCGCCTTTTCAGTTACACTTTTCAATTACAGCTAATTAACTGTATGACGTACAGTCTTGTGTGAGGTATCGTTTAACTCAGCAGGGAGTTCCCTTTTCATTGTTGACAATTTGCAATAAGTGTCGAATTTGTCAAATGCACGGTCGCAAGGAGCGGAGTCTGCCAGTAACCCTGACGCGCGCAGAGGCACGAGGGCCCGTCCATCGCTGCTTGCAGCTTTAATTATTATTATTATTGTTTCCTGGGCCACCTACATAGTGAGGAAGGAGCAGATCTTTTTTTTTTAAAGATTATTTTTTGGGCATTTTAGGCCTTTATTTTGACAGGACAGCTGAAGACATGAAAGGGATAAGAGTGGGGGAATGACATGCAGCGCCCGAAGGAGCAGATCTTCCTGATATTGTACAGGATGATCTACAAGAGCAGTCTACTGCTGTCTTGTTTGCTAAGATTGACAGGCCATCGTCAAAGGTCCCACCAAGGTTTCTTGTTACTGAATTTGCATCACCATAATGTTGTCATGGCAATGGACAGATCTTGAAGTTTATCTTTATTGTGACTGTTATTGCCCCTATTCATCAGACCCCCAACCGGCACCGTCAGACACCGCCTACCAAGAGCCTGGGTCTGTCCAAGGTTTCTTCCTAAAAGGGAGCATTTTCCTCACCACTGTCGCACTAAATGCTTGCTCTTGGGGGATTTACTAAAACTGTTGGGTCCTTGTATGTTATAGAGTGTGGTCTGTAAAGTGTCTTGAGAAAACTCTTGTTATGATTTGATACTATAAATAAAATCGAATTGAATTGAAGCAGGCATCCATTTCTCTGAGGGAATACAGGTTTAATGTTGTCATTGTTGAGTTTTAGGTGGTGTCCTGACATCCAGATACATTTCTGGTAAGCATCGCTGCTTGCCTCCACCTGAACATCAAATAGGTGAAATGAGAGGAATAGCTGGGTGTCATCAGCATACCAGTGGTAGGAGAAGCCATGTGAATGTAATGTTAGTTTACTTGCTGTGCGGTAATCAATAACCACCCAGTACATCTGGGGCGGGGCTGTTTTCCAGCGAAGAAAATCTGCACACAATGCACAAAGAATGGGAGGAATGGGGGATTAATAGGGTCCTGGGCCCTTAGGTTAATATGGCCATAGAACTCGGTACAGTAGTCATTTAAAAATGTCATTTGGCTGGTGTGTGCCTATTCTATGAAGAGTTTAAGACATGGGGCGCCCTGGTAGTTCACCTGTTTGGTATATGTGTTGTCTCATCCGGATATTGTTTTTTTTAATGACAGGCCAGTTAATCACCCTAATAATTGTGAATCTATGTGATTGATATGAGTCATACTGTGGAGTTACAGCCTGTAGGCATGTTTTATTAAGTTGATTTTTCTTCTAAGTGGTGACCTGTGTCGCTGTGAGTCCTTAAGTTACAATCAGTGTTCACAGTTTTATAAATCCTCAACTTAATTCTCCTCTCGTACAATACACATTCTTAAACAATGCACCAGTGGAGTCTCAGGCCAGTGTTCACATGGTATTTAAGACCTGGTCAGAGAAAGTAGCCCTTTCTTTTCAGAGTAGTAGCCGTTTTTGTATAAAATGTTTTTCTTGGTGCCAAGCCTACCCATATAATCTGCTATCTGTGCGTCACTTGTGCTGCTATAAGGGGGGTAAAGACTCAAAGATTGAGGGGTGTTGGGAGGTGCGGTGTGTGTGTGTGTGGGGTGGGGGGGGTTGACAAAAGACTTCTTTGTCTCGGTGAACAGAGAGGTAAAATGAGCCTGCACCAGTCACCCTTACAGGGGTGAACATGGCATTGTGTAGGTCCTGCATCTCTGTCCACACACTCTGAATGTGTGTGTGTGTGTGTGTGTGTGTACACAGGGGGACGTGGTGTGGCAGGTGGTGATGAGGCTAAACAGAGATGAAACAGGGTTTCACTGTTAAGGATTAAACACATGTTCTATTTTATCCATCATCATTCCAATTCCAATTCCAAAAAATATTTTCTGCCATTCCATCTAGTGGTATCTCTTCATGCCGATTGTTCGATTTTATTTGTCCAAGTTTGAATTGAATTTTGTGTGTGGAGCTCACGGCACTGACATTGTAAAAATTCAGAAGCAACTTTTTTACACTTTTACTACTTTTACACAGCCTGCTCAGGATGGGACTGTTGTGTTTTGAAGCTAACACGCTGTCTGTGTGAAAGTTACAAAGACGGAACGGAGGGACAGAGTTGTTGCGCCTTTAAGCCGTCAGCTGAGGAAGTCACAGAGCCAAACCGACATGGTGCGGATCGGCTAACACACACAGATGCTGATGCTGTTGTGTTACACGTCATGTCTCTTTTGCTTCCAGAATGCTGGCATGCTATATGAAATCACAAAATGTGTTGCCTTTGCTTGGTTCTGTGTGAATAAACATGCAGTCCTAATGGTGACCATTCATTACGACACTATTGTGGAACCTCTGTGTGTGTCAATAATACATTGATTAACCTGTGAAATATAATATTGTATAATGTCTTCCGTGGCTCTGGTAAAGCATTGTCAAATCTGAGAAAACAAGCCTAATTATATCATAGCAATGATGTCAGGATAATCATGACCTGGTCTTATAGACTACAAATATTTAATAGAAAGTGTCACAACTTCAGCCAGGCTTTAGTTTTTCATTATATGTTTCTTGTTTTTGCCTCATTATCTCTCGACGGAAGGTGTCTGATCATGTTACACCTCGTCGAGAGACTATGCGTGGACTGTTTAACCTGCTCAGGGGAGAGTAACCGATTACTCCATTGAGTTCCAGACACTCGCAGCAGAGAGTGGTGGGAACTCTTCTTCCCTGACTGATGCCTTCTACAATGGGCTTTCTAATGACATCAAGGACAAGCTGGCAGCTCGGGACTGTCCGAAAGAGTTAGACACTCTCATCCCTCACCTCCCAGAAGGTAGCCTTTCGATGGTCCCTTGCTGCAGAAAGGGTGTTCAGTGAGGTAAAATCACATTTTTCTTCTGCTTCCATTCTCTTCCTTCCAGATCCAGTATGTCAGTTTCTTGTGGAAGTGGATGCATCCGACTCTGGGGTGGGGGAGTCCTATCTCAGCAGTCAGCGGAGGACCAAAAGTTACATCCATTTGCTTTATTCTCCCGCAAGTTGTCCCCAGCAGAAATAAATTGTTGAAATTTATGTTGGAAACCATGAGTTGTTGGCTGCCAAGATGGCTCTTGAGTAGTGGAGGCACTGGTTGGAGGAGACGAAGCATCCTTTTTTGGTGTGGACAGACCACAAAAACCTGGAATACATCCAGTCAGCAAAGCGTTGAATTCCCTTCAGGCCTGATGGGCATTATTCTTTAACTATTTCGATTTTACCCTGTCCTATTGCCCAGGTTCAAGAAACATCAAACCAGATCCTTTCCCGTCAGTTCCAGTATGACAACTGTCCCACACAACCTGAGAGTATCCTCCCTGCTAAGATGGTCATCGGCGCAGTGACATGGGACATTGTGGACAAGGTCAAACTCAGGCCGACCACCCGGCTCCAGTGCTTGCCCTGATAATCGTCTGTTTGTGCTGGTTAATCTCAGTTCTCAGGTTCGCCTGTTTCCCGGGTGTAAGGTGCACCCTAGAGGACACCAAGGAGTTTTTCACTGCTTGCCAGATTAGCTCTCAGCACAAGACCGCTCGCCATTCCCCTTCAGGCCTTCTTCAGCCACTGCCAACTCCTCATTGTCCATGGTCACACATCTCACTCGACTTTGTCATCAGACTGCCTCCAGCAGAGGGTAACACCACCATTCCATATTGTGGATAGATTTTCTTAATCTGTTTAGTTTGTTCCATGTGCCCAAATTACCATCTGCACCATGTTTTTTGTCTGCATGGCCTCCCCTGTGACATTGTCTCAGACCGGGGGTCACAGTTCACTTCTTGTTTCAGGACAGTTTCTCCAGCTGCTGGGGGTCACAGTCAGTCTATCCTCTGGTTTCCATCCTCAATCTAATGCAGTGATTCCCAAAGTGTGGTGCGCACATCCCTTGGGGTGCCTCTAGGGGGTGCGCGAGAGGAAAAATGTAATGGTGTAATAACTACACCGATACTTTTTAGTGGGATTTTTCATGAAATAAAAACCTAAAATTTAAAACTTTGCTTTATCAATTTTCAATTAAAAGCTTACATTTTAATAAATGAAAAAATTTACCCAAAATGCACTTCATTTCCTGCACGTGTAGTGTAACATTACCAGCTTTAACGTTACCTATGTAGGCATACTAGCTAACCTACTAGCTGAAATAGTTTATTTACGCAAATATGCACAACTGGCTAAAATCAGGGAAACTGTCGGGACATCTAAAGTTATAAGTCATGAAAGAGGAGCGCGAAAGAGAGAGACTGAGGAATTGGAGGCGAGAGAAACGGAAAGATGCGGTTGGCCAGAAGAACCAGGATGTACAAGGGGGGTGCGTTGCCTAAAAAGTTTGGCGACCACTAATCTAACGGACAGACTAAACGAATTAATCAGTAAATGGAGACTGCTTTGCGGTGCATCGCATCCCTGAAAGCCTGCGTTAAAAACAGGAGCAGGGCTCAAGTTACGTGGTAGCCAATGGGAGTTGAGCTCCCATAAGGAGGGGTCTAAGCTCCCATAAAGGCAGTAAAATCATTCATCTGTGTGGGTCTTCAATCTAATACATTGCCAACAACCATTATTTTAATCACAAACAATGCATTTATTAACATTTAGTACAAACCCCAATTCCAATGAAGTTGGGACGTTGTGTAAAACGTAAATAAAAACAGAATACAATGATTTGCAAATCCTTTTCAACCTATATTCAATTGAATACACTAATGAGACAAGATATTTAATGTTTAAACTGATCAACTTTAATAAAAAGCTTGGACAGGGGCATGTTTACCACTGTGTTACATCACCTTTTCTTTTAACGACACTCAATAAGCATTTGGGAACTGAGGACACTAATTGTTGAAGCTTTGTAGGTGGAATTCTTTCCCATTCTTGCTTGATGTACGACTTGAGTTGCTCAACATTCCTGGGTCCCTGTTGTCGTATTTTGCGCTTCATAATGCGCCACGCATTTTCAATGGGAGACAGGTCTGGACTGTAGACAGGCCAGTCTAGTTAGTCTTTTACTACAAAGCCACACTGTTGTAATACGTGCAGAATGTGGCTTGGCCTTGTCTTGCTGAAATTAGCAGGGACGTCCCTGAAAAAGACTTTGCTTGGATGGCAACATATGTTGCTCCAAATTGTGTATGTGTCACACGGCAGAGTTTTTGTTTTTGTGCATGTTTTGGTTAACTGTAATTTATTTATTTCTGATTCATGTGTTTTGCATGTTTTTTTTTATTTGTTTGCTGTGTTTTAATTGATTCAATTTCTTTTTGCATGGTTTATTTTGTTGTTCGCTTTGGGCTTGGCATGCTTTTATTTTGCAGTGTTTGATTTGTGCTGTGTGCCGTCACTTGACTTCCTTTACCTGTGTGCTTAATTAGTATTGATGTGAGACAACTGGGGGAAAGACCGTGGCTGTTTCTCAATCTCAAGAATGCAAAGAACAGACTTGTGTTCTTGGGGAGAACATTCTTGCTGGTTGTTCTTGGAAGAATGAACTCGCAAGTTCACAAGCACAGGAAACGCTGTTAACAGTTTGAGACGATGCGTTCTTCCTGTTATTGTGCAACACACCCAGCACAGAGGCCAGCAGCATTGCCACAATGGACCGAATGGCTTCTCTCAAACTAGCGCACAACCTCAACGTCATCATTCTCAGCCACTCCCTCTTTTCGCTGACTGGACCGCCAAAGATTTGGCCAGAGAAAACCCAAGAATATACCGCAAACCCAGACGGTGTACTGAAGGAAAATGAAAATTGAGAGGAAGTAAGTAGGAGGGCGGAGCCAGGCTACGCCAAAATAACAGCTAGAAATAAAAACCACAACAATATAACCAAACGTTACAACTATTGCAATAATATTGAAAAATCAAACCGATTGAGCTTTAATTATTTGGTTTATGGTTTAGCTCAAACACCCCTTATTTATTCAAAAGAGTGGAACGCAATCTATTATGAGGCGCTAGCTGGCTGTCAGTCACGTTATGGAGCTTCTCAACTCTGAAAACTCTGGAGCAATTTGTCAATTCGGCATAGATTTTCGTAGATATTTATTCGAAATCTACACAGTTCATTTCTCGCCTAAAACGTTCTCAGAAGTGAATTGAGTGATGAATAAAATGGCGAAAATTGTCCTGTTGTTGGTCTGTCTATGTACCAGAAACCCGACCCTCACTGAATACCGAAATTAATGTTGGGATACGGGTGCTGCCAAGTTCATACAAGTTACCAACCAATGCATCCTCGATAAAATTGGAGTGTCATGAACATTTCCGGGATTTATTTTTTTTAAGATTATTTTTTGGGTTTTTCCACCTTTAATTTTTTTTTTGACAGGACAGCTAGGTGAGAAAGGGGAGAGAGAGAAGGAAGACATGCAGGAAATTGTCACAGGTCGGATTCAAATCCTGGACCTCTGCGTCGAGGTATAAACCTCTCAGTATGTGTGCTTGCTCTACCACTGAGCCAACCCGGCCACACCATTTCCGGGAATTTTAACTGTTCTTGGCGAAATGTGAACTTCTGTACTGGGAAAGTACTTTGGCCACAGAAGATGACGTTTCACAGGGACACAAGAACACAAGTCTATAGAAGAACACAGATTGAGAAACGCCCCATGCTTTAAAAGAAGTTGAGGAGAGTTGACCATGAGTACTGAACAGAGCACACTGAAAAGGTAGAACTGAAAAGAAGGGACTGGTGAAAGAAGAGAAACTCAATGACGAGAAGGAAAAAGAGAGATGGCTAAAGCGAGGAGCACACTGACGGGGAACGGGACTGGCAAGACAAAGCAAACCCGCTGACCAGATACCGCTGCCGTAGCCGGCCACTGGGAAGGTGGTGATGGCTGGAGAGAGCCGCTGGACACCAGATGAGCGTGCCATGACGGGAAGTGTCTGATGCCTAGGGGTTCCGGAGCAGCTGAAGAGGCAAGTGTTGCACTGTGACGACCGAGGCTGAGAGCCACTGGACACCAGACAAGTGTGCCATTATGGGAAGTATTGGACGCCTGGGGGTTCCAAAGTCAAGTGTTAAAAAGTGTCAGTAGTGTTTTTTTTTCAGTCTGTCGCCAGTGTCTTCTCCTCAGTAGTTACCGAAGAGGAAGCAGGGAGAACTAATGCAGGACATCTTTTAATCTTTTTCATGGTTTTTTTTTTATATATATTGTCCTCTTAAGTTGTGTTTTAGTAGCAGACGTTTAACACCTGAATAACGCAGTTTTAAGGGGATTTTGTCATTTTATAATGTATAGTTTTAGTTTTTTTAAGCAGTTACTTTTAATGAAAAATAAAGACCACAGCACACTTTTCCACTTTACAGCAGTGTTTGATTTTGAACACAGGTAAAAACCTGTGTTCAAAATCAAACACTGCTCTCAAATCATAAACAAAGTGATCAAAATGATATACACTATCAAGCAGTCAGTAAACAATACACCAAACAAATAGAAAACACATTGTTCAAAACATATAGTTGTACAAAGTACATTTTTAATCTCAAAACAAATTTCATATTTTTCATATGTATAAATTTCATACAAGAACATGGTCTATGACTGTTGCTCGAATTTCATCAGATATTTCCACTCTTTGTCTTCCTCTTTCTTGCCCTCCTTCTCCTCTTCCTCCTCGTCGCCCACCTCGCATACGCACTCGTCCTCTCATATTGTTTCTTCTATCCATTCTCTCTTTCTCCTTCCCTTCGGCTTACATTGGTTGTGTCACATCATTTGAAACAAGTGAAATCAATTTTGAGTGGTTGTGTTCAATCAATGACATGTGTTCTCTATTTGTATTTGATTGTTGCTACTTGTGTTAACCAGAATGGATGACATGTGCATTAGAGTGCAGAATGTGTTTTGAGAATGTGTTTAGAGTTTTGCTGAAAGGTCTAAGTGAGATCTGCAAATTGTGTTTTACCATGTGAAATGGTTTAAGGTATTGACAACAGACTGCACAATTAGCTAAATGAGTTCAGGAAACGAGAACTTTGTTCAGCCAATGAGTTTTAGTGTTTTAGCAATTGAGAAAAACTGTTACTAGAAATATGCTAAAAGAAACATGTTTTCCCATACTTCAAACCCTATTTTTTTTTTTAATTTACGTTAATATAGAGACCCTCACAAAGATCTGATTATAACTCAAACCTTGAACAGGAGGCTGAGCTTAAAGATGTGGGCTTTTACCAGTCAGAGAGGGTTTAATGTTAGCTACTATCCTTTTGCGTTGTGGTAAGTATGGGATCCAGGGGTTTGGGAACATGGCCCATATAGACACTAAAGGGCAAACCACACATAGCCTTTTTAAATTCTGCATCTATTTTATCATAACAATCCACACTGACTCTGAGATGTGTGTGGTGTGTCACTACGCTGACTTTATTAAAGTACAATAATTAATCACTGGTATACCACTTTAGATTTCTCCGTTTTCATGAACAATATGGAAACAAAGTGGCTGTCTTGGAAAAAAATGGTGATGAAAAGTACATGTTATCTGTAGTATTTGGACTATTAAACACATTTAAGTTAGGAAAATTGAAAAAAAAAGGTTAAGATTCTATTGTCAGCAGAACAAGAAAGCAAGCTGAACATGACACCTTCTGGAACCCAGCTCAGGCTGTGGGTACATAAATGCTTTTGCCTTGCATTTTTAAATGCCCTGTCTCTGGCTATTTAGACTCTAACCTGCCTGACAAACACACACACTGAGAGGTGGCTCAAGTCAGAACAATAACTCTCTGTTTCCTGCCTCACATGTTGCCTTTCTTTTCTCCTATTCCCATTCTCTCTGCTGCAAGAGAGAACTTCTTCCTCTCTATCTCTCATTAGAGTAATTTTACACTTTCATGAATTTACCTCTCCCTCACCACATACTCTGTTACCACACACACATGTAAAATGGCTCGCACACAGTTTCTCCACATTGCTGCAGATTACAAACTCCAGCAGTCATCAGTAGAAATGTCAGGCCTTTAGTTTGTCAGCAGAGACAGACTGGCCTAATGTGATTCCTCTTTGTCGACTCTTGGGGATACATATTCATTATGAACTTCTCTTGTCCTCAAAGAGCCACTGGAAATCTGTCTCTCTATGTCTTCCTCACTATTAGAGAGACATAGTCAGGAAGATGCTAAAAAACTGGAGCTGCTCTCAATGACAAGCATAGCTTCACAACTCAGAAATGGATCATTCATCTCAAGGCCAAATGGGCAGAGACAGAGTTTGAATGGAGACACTTTCTGCTTCCTTTATTCTATATGTATTGGAACTGACTGAAGATATGTGCTGGCAGTGCCTGAGGATGGGGATGAAGATCAATTAGTAGGTCAGTCACTTTGACTGGTCCAACATTTTGGTCCACTTTGAGATATCTCTACTGCAGAACTAAACTAAGAAACTAAGAAGAGATAAGACATAAGAGGTACTTTATTGTCATTCATCTTTATACAGTGTAGCACAGCGTATAGAGAAACAAAATTGTATTTCTTCTGGTCCCCGGTGCCAAACAAAAATAATGAACGATGCAACATTCTGTGGGAATGAAGCAAACATTCAGACTACACATAAGACTACACATACGGTGCAAGGTACAACAAAATGACACAAACAGGTACAAAACACAATACAAAACAAGTACCAACATGTAGATCAATATGGACGACAAATATACAAGAATGTGGTATAAAAGAATAGAAAGTATACAGGGCTCCAGACTGCGACCAAATGGTCGCGTTTTGCAACCAAAATTTGAGAGTGTGCGACTGAATTTTACATCCAGTCGCACATGTGCGACCAGTAAATTTGTCCCCTTTTATACACGTTAAACGTCGAAATTTCGGTACCTGAGAGCACGTAAGCTCAAACCTATCTGTCCTCTCTGAAAATTGACAGAGAGCGGAGCTCTGACACAAACACACACACACACGCATAGCTGCGGACGGTGCAAACTACGTCGGCTCTGCAGTTTTGTTGAAGTCACAGTGAGTCACGGAAATGCCGATAAAGTGGTTTCAAGTGTGGTTACAGTTTTTCAAAACTTCACGCAGACAGCGCTTGCTGCGATATGATATTAATGGAGAGCCAAAAGCAGTCGCGGTGCTGTTGACGTAACACTTCCTAAGCAGGCACAACAGTGGTTTCTGTGCCCTGGTGACTGACTGACAGGCTGAGGTTGTAAGGCAAGGCAAAATAACATAATGTTCTAAGTACATAGGATAAATAGGTTTGACAATAATTTTTACAACTGAAATAATTGTTTTGTAATTATAGAGGGAAAGTATAAAAAAAAGGTACCGTTGGTTAACTGAAGCGAATTTCAGGTATCGGTACCAATATTGGTTCAGTAGTAGCCTTAAACAATGCATGTTTAATTTGAACTTGAATTCATTGTAATTGTAGACTAGAGCTGGTTATATATATTTTTTGTTTTTCTAAAAAATTCTAAAATTTTCAGTTGGGGGCCACTGTGCTCCTAGTGAAAAAATGGTATAAATATAAATGAGTATAAGAAAAGCATAAATATAGGAGCAAAGAAAAGAGTAGCATGCCATTGTTATAAAGGCACAAAATGTAGGAAGGAGGTGAATGGTGGAGCTTCAAACTATCTTTGATAAAGCTTATAGTTAGTGCTGACTCAGGTTTGCCTTGGACCAGCTCTCAATATGCTGCTATAGGTTTAGTGTGTGAGTGTGAGTGTGAGAGAGAGAGAGAGAGAGAGACAGAGAGAGAGAGAGAGAAGCTGAGTGCCTCAGGGGTTGGTTAGAGGGGATATTATATTGGAGTGGTATTTATGGGTAGTCATTCACTGGCATCACACAGAGGTCCAATAAAAAAGGAAGGAAGGCAGAATGTTGTGAAATCCAAATATATTCTTTCTTGCAACACAATGCATAAAAGTAAATAATAAAAGTAAAAAAAAGTAAAACAAGAATTCCAGATTCAAATGGGAAGTAAAAGAAGGAGTGATGTTTGGAAGTCCTAACTGCCTCATGGTAGCTTGGCAGTAAAACTGTCTTGTTGGAAGGCATGGCTGTGTAAATCACCAGTATGAGCTCATTAAAACATCAAATAAAAAGTAGACGAGGTGGTGAGTGTGTGTCCTCTGTGGGAGTTGGTGTTTCACAAGCTGGAAAGGATTTGGTGACCAGCTTCCCTTGTCTTCCCTATCAGTTAGCTCTCAGCTTTCCCCTGAAAACAATCATGTTTTTATGAAGCCAAAGTGGCCTGTCATTTCCCAGAGAGCAACCTGAAATTTGACCCCACTGTACCAACAACCACACACACACACACACACGCAAGACGTTCTTTTCTTCACAGTAACACATAATATATCTTGATCGTAACAGTCTTACCCCATTATAAAGTCCATCAAGCTGTTGTGGAGCACTTTTTGCTCATTCGGTTTTGTTTTACTTTTCAAAATTTACCCACATCATATACAGTTCACATACACAAAACTAAATCTTACGACTACCACATCCAACTCACAAGATTATTTGTTTTCTTACGATTATTAATTTATTCCATTCCATCTAGAAACAAAAAAACAAGCCAATTTTTCCCTCTTTTTTTGGGGCTTGAAAAAAGGAAAATGACTGCATGTTATCTGTTTTTGGATGGATGTAATGGGAGCAGAAGTCCTTCTGGTGGAGGACCCTGGGTGCTGTGAATGATGTTGACTGGAGGTGAATGGGGTGGAGGAGGGTTGCTTGATTTGCCTGAAATGACAACTTACAGCGGCAGAGAGAAGAACAGATTTAAAGCGAGGATGCAACGAGGTGATTGGCTCATGGAAATCATGGCAAATTCTGGTTGGTTTAACTGAAGGGGGAACGCCCAGAATCAGATCATCAGATTAGGAAAGAGAGAGAGGATAATGAAAACATTGAAGTAGAATGAAATTACGCTGAGCTTCCTGCACATGAGCAGTGTGATCAGTCTGTTTGATTGCAAATGTGTTTCAACTATTGTAAATGTTTGTTAACTAAACAATGGGTGGAGGTAGCGTTTGATAACTGTTAAAAGTGCATACTGCTTCAGAGTTTTGTAGCAAACATGGTGAGATAAAGGGCTGATATGAGCTAATTTATAATGCTTTTGATGTTATGTATGGTGTTGGTTTAACTAATTGCACTTTAAATATGATAAATGGGTATGATAAAATGTTTTACTACTTTAAGATATGGGTAAAAAAGTACTATAAAAAATGTTAAATTGGGTTTAAAAAATGGTTGAAAAATATGATAAAAATTGTCCTCACCAATGACAAAGGAACTCTCTGCTGAGTTCAATGACACCTCACACAAGACTCTACCTTAGATGGGTCAGCATTTATGAAAGGGGGCGTGGCTTAAACATAGGGGGCGGGCCAAACCTCACCAATGACAAAGGAACTCTCTGCTGAGTTCAATGACACCTCACACAAGACTCTACCTTAAACGGTTCAAATGTTATGAAAGGGGGCGTGGCCTGAGTACGTGGGCGTGGTTAAAGTATAGGGGGCGGCTCAGTATCACATGTCGACCACACATAAGTTTCATGTAAATCGGATGATGTTTGTCATATAAGGCTGATTTCCTGTTGCCAGCGGGGGGCGCTATGACCAAAAGTCCATATTGGCCTGTATATATCCTCAGGCCTGGACCCTTGTTGATTGTGAGAAATTTCGGGCAGATCCGACAAGGTACACTCAACAACTTCTTTGTTCATCGCTAAACACTCAAAATGGCCGCCACGCCCACACCGTTTGCTGAAAAGTTTTTCTTTTAATAACTTTTCATCTTTAAGGTGTTGAGATGGTACAGACCAAATTTGAAGTCCGCCGGATGAAATCTCTAGGAGGAGTTTGTTAAAGTATAGCACCTTGAATTTTAGGCCTACTTCCTGTTGCCACTAGGGGGTTGCTATGACTTTAAGTAAATATCGGCCTTTATTTGTCCTCAGAGCTGGACTCTTATGAATTCTGAAAAGTTTTGAGCCAATGGGACAATGTACACTCAAGTTACACCCACTTCCTCTTTTGATGGCGAAACGCACAAAATGGCCGACCTGCCATGGCCATGCCCTATGACGAAAAGTTTTTCTTTTAACAACTTTTCATCTTTAGTGTCTTAAGATGGCACAGACCAAATTTGAAGTTGATTGGATGAAATCTCTAGGAGGAGTTTGTTAAAGTACGACGTGGAAATGGCCAAAATCGCACAAATTTCGGACTTTGAAATCAAAATGGCGGACTTCCTGTTGGGTTTAGGATATGGCTCCAACGACGTTTTTTGTACATCTTGACATGTTATATATGTGTACCAACTTTCGCGAGTCTACGTTAAACGCACTGCAGGGGCATCATTTTTTTTTACTTTGTAGGGGGCGCTAGCGAGCCATTTTTATGCACCTATTCCTGAAACCCTTAAAATACGTAAATTTTCACCAGACTTGATGCGACTGCCAATTTCGGTGAGTTTTTTAATATGTTAAGCCCCTCAAAAAGCCAATTTATTTGCAGAAAATAATTCCTTCAGTTTCAATAGGGCCTTCGCCACTGTCGGCGCTCGGGCCCTAATTACTCCAAAAAGGCCTTTCCTTTATCCCTGCTCCCAACTCTGTGAAAAATTTCAGGCCATCCCTCCTAACTCACCTTACAGAATAACACCGCAGACTAAGCTCTGTACTTATTTTGACTTGCAATCCAACCCTGATCCTTCTCCATTTCCACCTGGGAACCTGACACTGACGCCCTCCCCAAATAACTCATCCATCTTATCCACGAGGACCAAAGGACCCTCAACAATCTCAGGCCGCATAACAAACGCCCAAATCTGTTGGATGTTGAAATACAGGCCCTCAAAGAACTTCAAGAAAACACCTCTATTGTCATGAAACCAGCAGACAAGGGAAGCTCAGTTGTCATTTTGGACCGAACACAATTTTATTTTTATTTTTTTATTTAACCTTTATTTAACCAGGTAGGCCGTTGAGAACAGGTTCTCATTTGCAACGGCGACCTGGCCAAGAAAAGCATAAGGGTACAAGACAACATAGAGTTTCACATTCAATATAGTGCAAGAAAACAGAATACAATAGGCTACATAAGTACAGATTAAGTAGGCATTTCAAAGCCGGCGCAAAGTAAGTAAGTCGATGGATATGCGAAAGTGGTATGGTGATAACACAATATACATGAATAGACAGTCTATAACACTGCTGAGATGTAGTAAAGAGTCAGAATACAGTTAGTGCAATTTAAATTGTGGTCTAGTTAGTGATGTGGATCAGTTAAATGCTGAGATAAAAGTATAGTTTGTGGACTAGATAGTGATGTTGATCAATCGTAGCACAATATACATGAATAGACAGAACTATCTACTGTAAATGCTGAAATGTAGTAAAGAGTCAATATACAGTTAGTGCAGGTTGTGGTCTAAATAGGGAAGTAGGTGTAGATATGAGTAGTAGATATGCAAAAATTGTGTGACAACAAGGTATTGCAACAATGGTTACAGTTTTGCATGGCAAGGCAGATGCAAAGTGCAAAAGTGCGTAAACAGATATGTGCAAATGTGCAATGGGGCATGACAGAGACAGTGGGATAGGGTGTATAAAATCAATGCATGAATGATGGAGAACAATTAACACGTACAGTGATCAGACAGGAGCTCAGTCAGACATGCTTTAAAGGTAGTTAGTGGGATAAGGGTTTTGAGTTTCACGGGTTTTTGTTGTAGTTAATTCCAGTCATTTGCAGCTGAGAACTGGAAGGAGTGGCGGCCAAAGGAGGTGTGCGCTTTTGGGGTGACCAAAGAGATGTAACTGTTTGAGTGAAGGTTGCGGGTGGGTAAGGCTATTGTGACCAGTGAGCTTAGGTACAGCGGGACTTTGCCTAGCACGGACTTGTAAATTAGTTGGTACCAGTGAGTTAGTCGAGTGTGTAACGAGGGCCAGCCAACTAATGCATAGAGGTTGCAGTGGTGGGTGTTATAAGGGGCTCTGGTCACAAAACGTATGGCAATGTGGTAGACAACATCCAGTTTTTTCAGGAGAGAGTTTGAGGCAGTTCTGTAAATAACATCACTGAAATCGAGAATTGGTAAAATTGTCATTTTCACCAAAGCAAGTTTGGCAGCGTGATGAAGGAGGCCCTTTTGCAGAATAGAAAACCGATCCTAGACTTAACTTTAGATTGAATGTGGTTTATGTGTTGCTGGAAGGAGAGGGAACTGTCTAACCAGACACCTAAGTATTTGTACACTGCCACATTTTCTAATTCCAACCCATCGTGCGTAGTAATGCTAATCGGATGGGCAGGGGTGGGCAGTGATCGATTGAAAAGCATGAACTTGGTTTTGCCAGAGTTTAGAAGTAATTGGAGGTTTCGGAAGGAGTGCTGAATGGCCTTGAAGCTCTCCTGGAGGTTTGATAGCACATTATCCAATGAGGGGCCGGATGTGTACAGGATGGTGTTGTCTGCATAGAGGTAGATTTGAGAGTGCCCAACAGCAAGAGCCACGTCATTGATGTAAAGGGAGAAAAGAGTCGGCCCGAGAATCAAGCCTTGTGGCACCCCCATAGAGACATCCATAGGTCCAGACAAGAGGCCCTCAGGTTTAAAGCACTGGACCCTATCAGAAAAGTAGTTATTGAATGACACGCGGCAGTCATGAGAAAACCCAAGTTTGAGTCTGTCGATGATGATGGTTAACAGAGTCAAAGACCTTGGACAGATCAATGTAGATGGCTACACAGTAATGCTTTTTGTCAATGGCAGCAGTGATGTCGTTTATGACCTTGAGGGTGGCTGTGGTACAGCCATGACCAGCACAGAAGAATAGTCATAGATAATATATCCAGGAAGCCCAAAGACAATTGAACAATAGAAATTATTACACCCCTTTGACAGATCCTATCTATGAAAACACAGCACTCCACATGCATAACATCCTGGACTCCATGGCTCAAAAAGGATTAATTTTCAAAAAACAAAAAACAAATCTGATGTCGCCAGGATAGCTCAGTCGGTAGAGCGGGCGCACATATTCAAAGGTTCATGCTTCGACGCAGAAGGTCCAGGATTTGAGTCCAACCTGGGACGATTTCCTGCATGTCTTCCTCCTCTCTCTCCCCCTTTCATTGCTTTCCTATCATTAAAGGTGGAAAAATGCCCAAAAAATAATCTTAAAAATATATATATATATATATATATATATATATATATATATATATATATATATATATATATATATATATATATATGTATATGTGTGTGTGTGTATATATATATATATATATGTATGCAAAGTTGTCCATCACCTCTCTCTTCGAACATTGTCACTCTTGCTAATATCTACGCACCTAAATTGGATGACCACCAGTTTATTTCTAAAATGATCTCCTTTCTTCCCCATCTCAACGGGTATGAGCTTATTCTTGGAGGGGACTTTAATTGTGTCTTATACAGTACGCTAGACCGCTCCTCCCCTAGACCAGTACCCATCTCACTCAAAGCCAAGACCATTCTAGCTTTTTTCTGAAGATTTTGCTATTACAGACGCATGGCGTTTTTCTTTTCCCATTGCACGTCAATATTCGTTCTTTTCTCATGTACACCGCTCGTATTCCAGAATCGATTGTTTCTTAATTGACCAAAACCTTTTGTCTAAAATTAAGTCATGTTCATATGAAAGTATTACTATTTCAGATCATGCTCCACTCCTGTTAACTCTCCATTTCTCTGGGAAGCCTTTTACTCAGAAAACCTGGCCCTCTTACTATCTGATTGTCAATACATCCATTGCCTCTCTAGTGAAATTAAATTGTTTTTAGAAATTAACCACCCCAGATATGTCACCATGGTCTGTCTGGGAAGCGCTTCAGGCATACGTTCGTGGTTGGAGCATCTCTTACTCATCTTTTGCCAGTAAACAACGTAAATCCAAACTATTGGAGCTGTCTACAGACATTCTCAAAATTGACAAACAATATGCAGTTTCTCCAGACCCAGAGCTATATGGGAAGAGGCTAGCCCTCCAGACAGAGTTCAATCTGCTCTCTACAAACCAGGCGGTTCAATTACTACAGAAAACTAAACAAACATATTTTGAATTTGGGGACAAGCCTCGTAAACTCCTGTCTTTACAATCAAGGCAATGATACTCACTCAATTTAATCCCCCAAATTACATCCCCGGACTCTGGGATCATTTCCAATACTTATGATATTAATATCTGTTTTAGAAACTTCTATAAGGAACTCTACCAATCTGAATCATCAGCAGATCAATCACTGGTTGATGACTTCCTTAATCCCCTCCCTATGCCCTCCATCAACCGAAACTTTAAGTCCCAGCTTGCACAACCTCTCTCACTGGACGAAATAACACAGGCCAAAAGGTCCATGTAGAGCAGCAAGTCCCCTGGATTTGATGGGTTTCCCATTGACTTTTAGAAAACTTGTACAGATATCTTGGCAAAACCCATGCTTCAATCGGGCCCTTAAGACTGGTTTATTGCCACAGTCCCTACGGCAAGCGTCTATTTCCTTAATTTTAAAGAAGACAAAGATCCACTTGAATGAGGGGTATCCTGTTCTTTATATTTCATTCCTATATTTGTAACTGCACTTTGTCTTATGTCTAAGATTCACATGTTTTACTTGCGTGATTTTCTTTTTATATATTTTGTAGTAGCATTGTTGGAAGGAACCTGAGAAGAAAAATGTCATTGCCAATGACTGGAATTGACATAGAACTTGAAACTATTGTTTACGATCAAAGTTTCATCTGGGACAAAAGGAAACAGGTGGAGGGAAATAATTGCAGTGAAGGTGTCATATCTCAACATTTCTTAGTGAATCTTTTCAGATTTTTAGTTTTTGTTAGTCACATCAGTACTGAATACTTTTTAAATCGACCGTTGATAGCATAATTGTGTGTTTAGTGTCATTTGGGGTTTAGCAGAAGCCATAGTTTGTGTAATAAATGAACTTCTGAGGAAACAACTCTTCTCAGTTTTTCAGCTCACAGTTCTCAGTTCTCCACATTCTCAGCCATTGGCACTGATGATACAGATGTTGGGATAACAGCCACACCCATCCCACACACAATCAAATACAAATATATCAACTCTGCTCTAAGCTGCAGTATTTAACCACAGGCTCTCACCCATGTATGAAATAACTGGAGAGAGAAAAAGAGAGAAGGACAGAGAGAAAGAGACAGGGCTCCGACTCATTGGAGTGGGAGCCTGTCTATATTTAGACAATCAGTCAACAGAACTGAGCTGGGTGATAGTTTGGTCAGAAACTGAACAGAAGTTGCTCACAAAAAATGGATGAACCCCTTTGAAAACTAAAGAGTCGGACACTGTGTCCACCATGTGCAGTATAGCTGTCCTGCTGAGGTATGATACATTTTGTAGCTGTTATTAGGGATGCAAAGTAAATGTACACAAGAGCTTTACTTAAAAAGGTATAATATGTAGTTAATATTGCTTCAAAAATGGCTCCTCTCCCCGGCTCAACCGCCAGAGAGAGGCAGCAGTGGTCAAGCGAGCTAGAGTGAATAAAAGTGCACCAGCAGAATCAGAGGAATATATATATATATATTTTTTTTTATTGTTTGACATAGGACACACACACCTCCACAGGAAGGTGCCACATTACAAGTGAATGTCTGTTTCTGTGTGTCAGTTAAACTTGTGCATCCATATAACATGCTGAGGGTCAAAGCGACAGTTGGGAATGAGAATGGGCTGCATAACCTGCAGGCTGTTATTGGCTGGGGGTTACACACCCAAGTGGGGCCCAAAGGCTCTTTGGTGATGCCCATAAACGTCCCACACACAGAAAAATAAGAAGAAAAGAGAAATTCCAGGCAGAGGCCAGCGTCTCTGCAACCACCACCACACACGGTAAAATATGTAGTTAATATTGCTTCAAAAATGGCCCCTCTCCCCGGCTCAACCGCCAGAGAGAGGTAACAGTGGTCAGTGAATAAAACTGCACCAGCAGAGTCAGAGGAATAATATTTTTTTTATGTTTGACAGAGGTTATGTTCTAAAGCACAAATGAACACACACACACACACACACACACACACACACACACACACACACTCTTCCGCAGGAAGGTGCCACATTACAAGTGAATGTCTGTTAAATAAATCCTTGATATAATTTGGAGCAAGGCCATTCAATGCTTTAAAAGTGATGATTACAATTTTAAAATCAATACGGAACATGATGGGCAGCCAGCACCATTTCTTGGCGCCTGTTAAAATTTGTGCGGCAGCGTTCTGCACCAGTTGGAGTCGTTGAAGGAAAGCGAGAGAAAGCATGTATATGGAAAATAACAGTGGTCCAAGAATGGACCCTTGAGGAACCCCTAAACTGAAATAGGCAACAGAGGAACTGGCATTTTCTAGAAGGACCAAGGTTTTATTCGAGAGGTAAGAACGTAATCATTGTAATGCTGTTCCCTTTAGACCAACCCAGGTTTCTAAATGGTGCAAGAGGACCGAGTAATTTATAGTGTCAAACGCAGCACTCAAATCTAAAAGCACTAGGACTGAGCAGTCACCTCTGTCAGTGTTATGGTATTTAGGAAAAGCAGGACCCAATAGCAGAGAGCAGGCGAGAGTGGGATGAGCAGGATGATTTATTCCACACAAAAAATAAGTACAAACCAACAGAAGGAGTCCTGAGAGCAACAGGCAAAAACTTCTTCCTGAAAGTACAGAAAACAGGGAAGCCAAAAAATAAGAGAAGTACAAAAACTAGGAGCTTGAGACCAAAGGAAATCCAGGGAGCACAGAACTTGACTTAACTGACACACAGAGACGCCACACAACCAAAATGATTTGACAACAGACCAAGGGAACGCAGAAACTAAATACACAGGGTAAATGAGAAAACAAGGACCAGGTGACACTAGGGCTGGGGAACAGGTGCAACACATTAGGAGTGGGCAGAGTAATCAAAACGGCGGGAAAAAACAGGAAGTAAAACTACACAAGACAAGGGAGAAAAACAGACTATCAAAATAAAACAGGAAACAGAAATATAAACAATCATCAGAATGATAAACAATCAAAACAGGAGAACAGAAACATACACAATCACACTCACAACTCACTCACAACAGTCAGCTGTTCAAAGCAAGTCATTTGAAACCTTCACAAGGGCTGTTTCTGTGCTATTATTGGCTCTAAAACCTGAATGAAACCTGCTAAAAGTACTATTGCTATTCATAAAAGAGATTAATTGAGTTAAAATTACTTTCTCTCTTATTAAAACTATAATTTAGAAATCGGACAGTAATTGCTGAGTGAACAGTGATCTAGATTGGGTTTTTGAAGTAGTGGTTAAATAATAGTGTGTTTAAAACCATTTGAAAAGATGTCAGATGCCAACTATTAATAATTAATAAAATGAAATAACCAACAATGGGGAATACCTCTTTTAAAAACTTAGTTGGGATACTGTCTAAAATGCAAGTAGAGGATTTCATTCACAAGCATGATTGTTGCTGACGATGGGTAGAATTCGTGGATCAGGTGTAATTTGAGACAGAATGCTGTCAATCTTCGCAATACAATGAGCAGCAAATTTCTCTGTCCAGTCATTACCAGGTTCAAGGTTCCATTTAGAGCATAACTGATGGCCTGAAATAGGACTTTGGGGCTATGGTTGTTTTTGGAGATTATGTTTGAAAAATATAAAGATCTTGCCTCTTCTAATGTCTTCTGATAGTTTGTCATATGTTCTTTCAGAGTATTGTGAATAGCTGTAGACTTAGTTTACTTCCATTTGCTGTACAGCACTTTTCTGCACTGTCATTTGAGGGATCGAGTGTGATCATTAGGCCAAGGAAGGAAGTTAAAAGTCCATCCGGTCGTTGTAGGAATAAAACAATTACTTGATTTGGCTGCGGAGTCAGCTGTAAGTATACGGGACTGAGTGACGCGGTTTGTAAAATAGAAGAGGAGGGTAAAGGATTTTAAAAAATTACAGCTTTGTGGTCTGAGACAAATACATCAACTAGTTCTATATCTAGCACTTATTACTCTCAAATGACAGTAACTAGCAATCTGTAATGTATTACATTTTTTAAGTAACTTGCCCAACACTGATTGTGAGTAAGTATTTAATTGGGTTCTCAGGGTTACTAGGATCTAGATTATGTCCGTTATTGCATGTGGGTCCAATGGGATAGGAAATGTTGACAAACCACTGGTGGTCATTTAAAAAAATGGCTGCCATGGTGGGAGTTTGCCCAATATTCAGTTTTGTTCCCAATGTATCTATCAACACATCTGCTGATTTTGGTGCTTTTATCACAAAAAGAACAATTATTTAAATTTATTGAGCTATGCTGCCCCACTACTGTACAAGATTAAATGATTCCACTAGGTCAGGGAAAGGGCTTTTCACACACTTTGTCTGCGTCATCGCTTGGATCCGCATGTCTCACTGTACTCCTAATGTGAACAGACAGGCAGACAAGCGCTCCGCGATTTACATGAGGTAACCATGGAAACGGTTTCTGCGCACTGCTGAATCCTTGCTGATACAACTGTATTTTCTTTATTGGCTATAGTACCATATGTATCACATATTTTACATAAGAAGAGCAAACTATAATTCAACATAAATATGAAGAACACAGACACGGTATTACAGGCAAAATGCAATACGGTCGCTGCTTCCTAAAACAGGAAGGAAAGCTGGCAAATAAAATAGCCGATGCTGTAAATTCGTGGATTACAAGGCTTATCAATATCACTTCCCCATCAGTCAGGCAGAAGATCTGACCATAACTTCACTTTCAGTTACAACCCTGGCTGGTAAGCGATCGTGAGAGCAAATAAAAAATATAAAAACATAATTCAAACTGATGTGCACATTGGCAACACATGGCTCAAGAAGCCAACAAATAGTCTATATTTAATTCCCTCGGCTGAAAATCTATATCTTTCATAATAATACCCATCAGGGAATGTTAACAGGGTTATCGTTCTCTAAATGTTTTAACTTTTATGAGTGCACCTCTCTCTCTCCGCACACCAAGCTCCACCGGATCTTCTATTGATTGGTCAGTAGGCTGTGCTTTAACACCGATTGATCTCTAATCTCCAACAGCATAAGTTACCACAGTGATTTAACCTGGTAACAAGTGACCCACTGTCGTGATACACAAAACCCTGGGTTGAACCTGAAGTTACCTTGTTAACGCCAAATCTTGCTTCGTAGTACAGGCCTCAGGTGGCCTAGAGGATCCAGAAGATCCACACCAATATGAGGGAACTCATCTCCACTGAGGAACGGCTATGCATCTGCTTTCAGTGAGTTATTTTATTGTTTTTGAAAATACCCCCTCTCATGTGTTGCACCAATACTCTGATTTGAAAATTGTCGATAGAGCTGTCAGTCTTCCTCTATAATACCATTCAAATTTCATGTTATTTTTTTTAATATTCAAATAATATTCGAATATTTAATGCTCAAATGCAGCCTGTTAAATATGTACTACACTACTCAGGCTTCTGCATTGTCAATGCCACTATAAGCATGTGGTTGTTGTTACACGTTCTGTCCACTAGAGGGACTTCCAACATCAGCCTGGCCTTGAAGGGGACCTACATTATGGTGCGTTGCATTTCTAGCACGCTGCTCTCTGTTTACATTATATTCCACAACGAACACACAGCAACAAACACAAATCAACAGAGAACTCTGTAATGAAACATTATCTAACAAGTGTATTGAAGCTGCTCCGTTGTAAAGGCTAACGTTACTCGGTTAGCACAATGACATCTTGTTAGAAAGCACAGCCGAAACAATTTGTCATAAACTAAGTAACAATATTGTTAGCCATGATACTAACTGCATTGATAACTAAACCAAACAGTGCTGCCACTACTAAATAGTATGTACTAGTATGTAATAGTATAGCTGTTTTCTCAGTAACGTGACAATCTGCAAGAAACAGGTTGCTTATAAATCACTAAAATTAGTGATTTATAAGCAACCTGTTTCTTGCAGATTGTCACGTTACTGAGAATACAGCTGTTAGAAGGTAATATATGAAGTTGAAGCTAACTCTGACAGCTGCAGGGCAGCTAACATAAACTTAAGCTGTCTCCATGAAGCTCCCAGCTAAGCACCTATAACTCGCGATGCAGTTAGGAAACCAGAACGAGCTAACTATTAATAACAAAAGCATTTTGGCTTGGTGGATTTCCTATCCTTCTTCCGATTTCCAGCTACAGCCTGTCACTCCCCCATGTACTAACTTTACTCGTTAAGTAAGGTTAGCTCACAATGCCTTGTGTTTCTCACTCCCGTAACTTATTGTTCATCAGACGTGACATGAGAAGAGGGAGATAAGCTTAGTAAAGCCAACCTATTTATAAAAAAAAAATCACATTTGAATAGTAATTTCAGCATTCGAATAGTATTGATTTTTTTACTATTCGAATTATATTTGACTTTCGAAATTCATTCCAACAGCCCTAATTGTGAAGTATGCCACTTCAAAACCTAATTGCTTTGAAAAGCTACACAAATCATAGTTTACTAAGCCTAAGTATATGATATGAAAACAGATTATGATATGAAACAGGGAACTATGTGCATGTTTGTTGAAAATATTTAAATAATTATTAAAACATTTGACCTCTTCCCCTTTGCTGGCTAGGAGGACGGATGGGATTTTGGAGTTAGCTGGGTTGAGGGAAGTGGCAGGGGTGTTTGACTGGACAGTTTGAGCTGGGGTGTTTGCTATGGTGCTAAAAAACAGTCTCATAAGGATTTGCAACTTGTAAAACACAACGCACAAATGAATGCAGAGCGATTTGTATCTGCAAACACAATTCACAAATGAATGCACAGAGATTTGTATCCGCAAATGCGTATTTGTGTCCATGCGTCTAATTTGTAACTCGTATTTCATCATTTGTAAATTAACTTAGTATTTTTCAATGTAAATATATTTGGAAATCTCCTTCCATTTGTGTGGGTACTTTTGAGACTGTTTTTCCGCGCTGTAGTAGTCACAAACAACTTCTGTCATGTAACGATCCCAGCGCTCTCTAGTAGATGGCGGTAATGCAACACTTACGGATGCCAACCGCTGTTAAACTACATGAAGACTATGAAGAAGCCTTGTCAAATGTTTCAGAGACGGTTAATATCGGCCGAGATCCCCAACGGGTTAACATTTAAATATTTAAATGCAGCCTCGATGATGTACTGCCGTCTTTTCAACAGTACGTGGATGTCCTCACAAGAAAAGAGAACACTCTGGATTTGTGTTCTGGTAATATAACTGATGCCTTCAGCGCTCGGGCTCACCCTCCACTCGGCTTCTCTGACCACAATGTTGTGTTCCTCCTCCCGCAATACAAACTGGAACTGAAACTCATCAAGCCACAAACCCACAGCATCACCCAGTGGTCGGAGGACGCCATCGCATAGCTGCAGGGCTCTCTCGCCTGCACCGACTGGGGCGTTTTTCAGGGAAGTCTGGATGAGCGGCTCTTACTGATAACGGACTACATGAAGTTCTGCATCACCACCACTACTCCGACAAAAACCATCACCAGATACCCAAATTCTAAACCCTGGATCACCCCCCATATCAAGAATGCTCTCAAGGAAAAACAGAAAGCTTTTAAGCAGAAGGACTGCGCCAGTCTCAAACTACTCAATAGACAGACAAAAAAACCACATCATCAAAGCCAAAATGAAATACAAAGATAAACTGGAGCGGGAATTTAGTAACATGAACACAAAACAAGCTTTCCAAAGAGTCAAAATATTAACCGGATAGGAACAAAAACAGAACCACATCACAGTACCAGACCCATTAACCTCTGCCAACACCCTAAACAGCTTCTTTGCCTGGCTCGACACCCACGACTACTCTGCCACATGTGAGGACTTGCTCAGCACCCTCCCTCGCCAAGACCCCACATACCCCCCCTTCACAGAGGAGGATGTCCGACAGCAACTGGCCAGGTGCAAACCTGGCAAGGCAACAGGGCCAGACGGCATCCCAGCAAGGGTACTGACACTCTGTGCCATGGAGCTCTCTCCCATTTTCCACACCATCTTCTGGGAATCATATAGGACAGCTTCAATACTCACCCTCTGGAAAACCTCAACCATTGCACCCATCCCAAAGAAACCTCGCCGCTCAGAGCCCAACCACTATTGACCAATTGCACTCACACCCATAATCATGAAATGCCTGGAAAAATTAATCCTCCACCTCATCCTGCCTACTGTCAGACAACACCTGGACCCACATCAGTTTGCATACAGATCCACACGAGGTACGGAGGATGCAGTGGCATGCACACCAGCTCATCAAAAAATTACATCACCTCAACATCCTCCCAACTCTCATCCACTGGATCCATAACTTCCTCAGCAACAGACCACAGACAGTGAGAATTGGCTCAACAACATCATCAAACATCATCACCAACACTGGAGCCCCCCAGGGCTTGGTTCTCAGCCCCTTCCTCTACACCAACGACTGCAATAGCCCATCACCCGTCACTACCTACTACAAATACGCTGATGACACTGCCATAGTTGGATTACTCAACAACAACAACTCCATCACAGCGTACCAGGACTCAATTTCACAGTTTTCACAATGGTGTCAGGACAATTACCTTCAACTAAACATAGACAAAACAAAAGAGCTGGTCATCTACACATCCAAATCACCACCTGGACTGAACCATACCCACATCCACGGCCAACCAGTTGAACAGGTCAGAAGATTTAAATATCTGGGACTCATTATAGACAATAAACTCAACATCAAGGAACATGTCACTAACATCCAGAAACAAAGACTACATGTCATATGCAAACTGAAAGCCCTTTCTGTTACCCCCCCACCTCCTGCTCCTACTTTACAAAAGCATCATCCAACCCACCCTGCTGTACTGCTCACCCTGTTTTTACACAATGCTAACTGCCACCTGCACTCATTAAAATCACACATATTGCCTCTAAGATAAGGCACACCCAGCCTATCAGACATGAATGAAACAGCCATCACACACCTAGCACGTAGAATAGCAGCTGAGACAGACCATCCCCTGATTCAATTCTTCACACTACTTCCATCTGGCCGCAGATAGTGAGCACTGAACTGGACTAAAGCCCATTTCAAAAAAAGTTTTGTCCCCACCGCTATCACAATGCTGAACAAACTATAATACTGCCACCACCACCACCTCAGTTGCTTTGCAGTTTTCACATTTGATATGTCTATGTGGGTGTCTTAATGTGATGTGTTTTGTATATGTGTTACATGTTTTATGTGTTCTATATGTGGGGTTGTGCTATGGAAAGAAGATGTGTGGAAGTGATTATCCCTATGGGACAATAAAGACTCTATCTATCTCTCACCAACACCGCTGATGCTCACGCTAGTTTTTCTCGCTCAACCACTCACTCATTGACGTCACTCATATAACGCACCTGGCATTCCCACTCTAACTTACGCTATTCTCGTAACAACAGGTTAAAACAGTTAAAAGCCAAGATTATGTTTTTACAGGAAACACACCTTTTAGCTAACGAGACAATCAAGATAAAACGAAGGCGGCCAGGACAGGTTCTATCATCTTTGTACTCTACTAACTCTAGAGGGGTAATGATATTAATACATACATCTATTCCACTGCAGATTGATGATGTAACTGAGGATCCCAAAGGTAGATTCTTAATCATACAAGGCTGTGTTCTGTCTACACGTCTTAATTTAATCAAAGTATATGGCCCAAATGATGACAATTTCCACTTCTATAACAATTTGTTTTAAAGAAGTTCAAAATGACCAGGTATATATTGTATAAGTAGTATATTATCTCAGGGGACTTTAATTGCATTCTTGATCCAAGTAAAGATAGGTCCTCTGGAGTGGACAACACTCAAACAAGAACTAGAAAAGCATTACATCATGCAAATCTCCTGAATGGAAATTTCAAACAAAATGGATGCAGGACTAAACATTTCTGCAGTTCGTGGGAAAACAGTGATATTTACTTTGAGTTCAACACATCCCAGACAAGGGCCACAATTAGATGGGAAGCCTTCAAGGCATTTATTAGAGGTCAAATTATAAGCTACACAAGCAGGAAAACAATAGAAGCACAGGAAATAATTACAGATCTGGAATCCAAAATCAAAATGCTTGAAAACAAAAGCTTGCAGGATGGACAAAATGAAAATGAAATCTCCAAACAGTTACAACTTCATAGAACTCAATATAATAAGATAACATACGATAAATGCTGCTGCAAACTTATTGAGGCTCAAGCAAAGAAATTAAGATCAGGGAGAAAGCTGGGTAGTCTAGTCAGTAAAATATCAACACAATTACCAATCTGTTTCTTTCATTTCAATTAAAGGCTTAATTTTAGTCTGGTTCATTTACAGGGTTAATTGAATGATTACATTTCATAAAATCTTTGTCATGTTATTGAGATAATATTCAATGAATTGTAATATAATTGCACTGGCATATGCCCAGTTTTACTAATAGCTCACTGAGATCAGCACTTGCCTTCAGACCCAGAGGTTGTGAGATCAATCCTCCCTGCTCACCAATAGATAATGGCCCACTTAGCCGACCAGGAGCTAGAGTAGAGCCATGCCGCGTCATATCTTTGTTATTGATAATAACTGATCAGATAATAACATTTGAAGCGGGAATAGTAACCATAACATTAAACACAACTGTACAAAATAACAACAAAATAGACAGTAAACTGTAAACCAAATAAACAAATCTATATGTGACAACAATAAGCATGTCGTATACATCCGTATACATTTTGTCCAGCGACAAAACCGCCAACCCAACATCCAAACTCACACAGTAACTTGTATATGCTTCACCATAGCACATAGCTTCTTAAGAACCCTCCAGAAAGCTTAAGTACCCTCCCCATTTTCTCTCTTTTTATTTATTTTTTGAATGTTGCCACTAGCCATCTCACAATATTAGGGTTAATAAAAAGTGAGGCTTACTGGAACTGTTCAATATATGTAAAAAAATAAATAAATAATAGCAGTAATAGCAGTGTTTTCATTAAGTGTTGTCATTAAACACTATCTGAGGAAGGCAGGTGGCTGCAAACATTTCTCAAAATATTTGGAAGGCAGTTCTTGCTGTGAGAGAACTATGGTTCTTCCCGGGAATAAATACTAATAAAAGATGCTGTTATTTTGTTAGTCCAATCAACATGTAAGACCTCTATAGGGATTTGGGACTCCATTAGCAGGGCTAGTGTGTCACTGGGGCCACTTATGTTGTTTTCTAGACAACTGCTGCAGAGACCATTATGATTGTGTATTTTGCACTCAACCTATTTATTTCTGAAGAGAACTATTCTGGCCAGGACTGTATTTCTACTTTAATTTGTGTATGGGCAGCCTTAAACAGCACTCTATGACCCAGCCTGCTCTCATCAGCGTCTGCTACATGTTGTTAGGCTCACTGAGCCCCAGCACACTTATCAGCAAATCAATGCCTTTTTAAATAAAAAAAAACTGCCCAGTACAGTTTTCCACCAATCAATGAAGCTCAGCTTAGCTTCCACAGCATTAGCTGGCACTGATGCTCAACAGCTACAGGGGCCATGAGCCACGCTTCAATCCAACTGTTCAGAAAAAAACAGTCACAATCATTTCAATCAATTGCTTGGAAAAAACTTGGGATTTAAATTGTTCTTGTTCATCTGTGTTGATTGATGATTGATGACATTCTGAATCACTATCACTTTCATTGGCCAAATACACTGACAATGACACCTAGAAGGAATCTGACTCTGGTTTTCAGTTGCCATCAATATATTTACGTATGGTATGATCTGGCACAAATATCTGGCACAAATAGGCCTGGCAAACTCGATTCCTCTTAAGGATTTGGGTTATTCTGAGTCACTCACTAAACTGATTCGGGTTGTGCAAGTCACTTGAGTCACTTGAGTCAGTATTGTTAAATCGCCAAGGAAACTCAGTCCTACTCATGAGTCCCATGGTCTGCGAGGCGAGCCGAGGGCGAGCTTGCAATGTTTTGGACTGCCTGCTCGACCTAATTGCATTTTAACATACTACATTTATACACCAAACCTACAGTAGGCCTAGTTAGGCTACATGCAGAACATTGTATGTTATTTCAGAAGTGAAAGAATGGCTTTTGTAGTAGATTTGTTTTACCCTGAGCTTGAGGAGAGACTTCACTCGCTCGTCAGCTACAGATCCACTCATGACAACGTAGCCGGCTGATTTGCGCAATTGACTGACTCACGCGAAAACGAAGAGTCATCAACAACTCATGAGTCATTGACAACTCACGAACTCATGAGTTCTCGAGTGAGTCCTATGGTCTGTGAGCTTGCAATGTTTCCGGCTCTAAGTCTGCGGGTCGGGAAGTTCCTATTACCTGTCTCAGACTGTCTCTCTGCTCACTCAGTCGCTTGAGTTGACTTGTGGAATTGTGGTTGCCTACGAAATTGTCAGCTAAGATGGCTAGGACTAGTAATAGCTAATGTTGCAAGAGGTTTGTGTGTGGCGCTGTTATCATTTTAGATTGAATTGTAGTTGGACTCAACTGATCCGAGTTAATGATACTAGAGACTTGTGACTCATGAGTTAATTTAGAGAGTCGGGTGAAAGATCCAATTGAGTCACGACTCAAACAGGTTCAGGCACAAGGGAGACACACCACTGCAGCATCTACCACTTGGTAGTAGTCATCTTCCAACCTCCTGGAAGATGACATTGACTAAAGAGGAGCAGGAGAGAGGGCGTCAGACAACGGCTCTGCCGAAGGGGCAATAAGCCACCACTGCCATTCATATCTTAAAGTGGACATATTATGATTTTCCGTATTTTCTGTCTTATCTACAATGTTATAATGTTGGATTTTCACGTTAAACGTAAAATAGTGAGGTAAATGTATTTTAGAGAAATCCCTGTGAGCTAAAACATTCAGATTTCCAACAATTCTGAACACACTCAGTTTTTTCTACTCTCGGCTAAGTATTACGCAACTTTAAGTCAGCCTTCTATGACTGGTCATCTGCTCCAGGTAGGCAGGACTGTAGTGGGTTTTTTTAAGCCACTGTGGTGTTAACATTGTTGCATGTAACTACATGCTAACAGCAGTAAAATGTCATCTTGGCTGCCAGTGTTGTTAAATTCTCCCCAATTCCGAGTCACATCACTCCTGAAATATTTTCTGTTTATGTAGTATTTGGTTTTAAAGCCTTTATCAGCAATTTTTGACTGTAGAAAGTGCTGCTATATTTTATTAGTGTCCACTGCTAACTATAGCAGCTACATGGCTAATGGCAGTAAACAATGGCATCTGGGCTGCCAATGTTGTTAAATTCTCCCCAGTTCCGGGTCACATTACTGCAGAAACATGTCCGATTGGGTAGTGTTTGGTTCAAAAGCCTTTATCCGCGATTTTTGATGGTAAAAAGTGCTGCTTTGTTCCACTAAAATTGTTCTTTGTTAGACTAAAATCTAACGTTAGCATACGGCTAACTATTAAGTAGCTGGTCATTTCTCCCCAAATTCCGGTCACTTTACCCCTGGGACATGTCCGGTTTTGTAATATTTGGTTTAGAAGCCTTTTTTTGGTGATTTTTCATGGTATAAAGTCCTGCTATATACCCCGTTGCAGTAGCTCCTGCTGATACTAGCTAGTGAAACAAAACTGGAGCGCACTGGAGATTCCAGGAAACACTCTGGCCATTCAGAGCAGACTGTGCTTTTTCGGGAGGAGGGATTAAAGAGACAGGCACTCCTACAGAGCGTCTCATACAGAGGGTGAATACAGGTGCAGCAGCCATGGGCAGTATGAGAAAAATTAAGTGTTTTTTTTAAGTTTTATCCTGAAAATAGTATATAATAGTTGCCCTTTAAGCAACGTGAGGTCTCTATGAAGCAATGTGTTAGTTAGAGCTATGTAGCAAAATGAAGGAGCTTGGCATAAGTACAGAGTACAGAGTACAGAGATTTGAGCATCATGGTGTTCACTGAATCGTGGCACCGCCTCGATGTTCCAGACTAAGCTGGAGCTGGAGGTTTCGCCTGTAAGGGCAGACAGACAGAACTCTCGAGAAGAGCTGAGGAGGGGCATACGTTTCTACATGAGTAATACTTGTGTAAATACACAATTAGAGAAACTTTATGCAACCCTGACTTAGAAAAGCTCTGTCTGTCTATATGACCCATTAACCTGATTAGCGATGTCATTATTCCACTGCTGCTGGCCCAGTAAATGATGTGGGCTTTGTAGATAATTGGCAGACTTTCTGGGGGAAAACCTGGTCTAATTAGGCGGGACAGCATTCATCCCACTTTGGATGGAGCCAAACTCTTATCTAGTAATCTGACAAGTTTATTAGCCATCCTAAACCATGACAATCCACAGCAGCGCTGCAGTCCTACACGCTTCTCTGTGTTTCCATTAGTGCAGTTTCCCACTCATAATCCCTTAACAACGGTGTCTGCTCCATGACCACTGAAATTAACTAAATCATAAGTAAACAGAAAAATAATACATAAAAAACAAATAAAAAACTGAATTAAATGTGGACTTTTAGACATCAGATCTCTGTCATCTAAAGCAGTTCTATTTTGAGAATGGTAAACAAACTTTTCTTAGCGCACACCTTCTGCTCACTACATGTGTGTATGTAAGAACATTGTATGCACTTATTAGCACTGAAAAGAAAACAAGGGAAGAATGCCTAAAGCGATGGAAGGGGAAATTGAGGAAATCTGAAAATCCCTGAGCTTTATGACGGAGGAGATAAGCAAACTCGCCAAACAAACAAAAATGGATGAGGTGAAACATCCTAAAATGCTTATCAATGAAAAGGACAAGAAAATTGAAGACTTAGAAAAAAGCATAGACGACTTGGAACAATTGGAATGGAATGGAAGATTAAGGCCATCATAGTCCGCTTTGTGAATCAGAAAAGTAAGATTAAAACAGGTGAATAAACTGTGTGGAACAGGTGTGTGAATGAATGAACACCTGATCCAAAAGAATGCGGACATCGCCTGGCAGACGAGGAATTGTAAAGTGATGATTCGGTTGAATGGACCTCCAGAAATCCCTAAATTGGACATGTAGAGAAATATGAAAGAACTGGATCCGTACAGACAATGACCCAAACATACACACGCACATACAATTTGCTCTGTCCTATGGCCAAGGAGTCATCAATGACACCTGATCTGTGTGTGAAAGTATCGACATTACGACAAGTCAATTGCACTGTGGAAATGAATGTGGAATTACCTACAGTACCTGCACTGCTGGATGACAGCAACACTAAGACCAGATAACTCCTCTCTATTTAAAGAAATGTAATACATCACCTGAGCTATTTGAAATTCCACCAGATCAAAGAATTTTAGCATTTTTGACTTTAAGAAAAGTATATTAGAATGGTCACGAAATCTGACATTATGCAATATTCTTATGGCTCTTTTCTGAAGTATGAATAGTGGCTGTAGTGTACTTTTGTATGTATTACCCCAAATCTCTACAAAGTAATTTAAAAAAGGCAATATTATTGAACAGTATTCATGAATATCAGTCATGTGACCTTTTACGTCATCTGCTCTTTTTCCAGCTGACTGTCGCCATCTTGAGTATTGACAAGCATTAGCTAGCTTGCTACGATTTACGGATTCGTACAGATACAGTAAATGACTATGAAAGACAACATTTCGCACCTCGACTGCCATGAAAAGAAACGCTACTTTCAAAAAACATCATCGTTAGGGTGTGATCCCTACTCGATACCTGATGCGTTCGTGTTTTCATGTTTTGGAGAGGAAATAACAGGCATGGTCTTTTTTAAGAGCTCGCTCTCGCTCTCGTCCCTCCTTTCTAAGAACCACTTTCTAATTTATATTCAAAGGCAAAGTTGCATGCTGATTTATCGTCCTTACTAGTAGAGAGTGAAAGCATCTTTGACAATCTTCAGAAAACAGAGCAAGAGGTATGTACTGACAAATTGTAAGTCTTGTACTCTAATTTATATTGAGTTTTATCGATCATTAATCAATTTTTTATTTTTTTTATTTTGGGCATTTCTGCTTTTATTGGATAGGAAAGCTGAGAT
Organism: Sander vitreus; assembly: GCF_031162955.1. NCBI lineage: Eukaryota > Metazoa > Chordata > Actinopteri > Perciformes > Percidae > Sander > Sander vitreus. The sequence continues at coordinate 5,696,154 of NC_135857.1, forward strand.
ATGAAAGGGGAGAGAGAGGGGGGAAGACATGCAGGAAAACTGTCACAGGTCAGACTCAAACCCTGGACCCTCTGCATCGAGGAACAAACCTCCGCATATGTGCACCCGCTCCACCAACTGAGCTAACCGGCCATATTTGTATTTAGTTTTAATGTTTACATTAATAGCTTTATTTTGTTGAAATATCATTACATTTTTCAACTTTCAGTCCTTATCAGTAGAAGAGGCAACCAGAGTGCAGTCTGCCAGTAAGGTTTGGTTTGAGGAAAGAGCTCAGTGTCAGAGTAACAGTGTCAGTCTTCCACAAAGCAGGCAGGTCAGACAGTGCTGCATCCTTGATTAAGAGGATTTGCTATCCCATCTACAGAGGCAATGAGGTAACGATAGAAATGTACAGAAAGACTACATATCAAAGTATGCTGCCCAGGGCTGGTTTTCATTCCATTTGTCATAGCCATATTTCAGAGGAACAATGATGTTCTTACAATCCCACTTAAAGGACTTAAATGATACAAGCTGAGAATATGATCCCAATCCTAAATATACAATTTACCATGTTTGTCAAAAGAGACTGCCATTACATGAACATAATGGTATGTGCACTCCATAGAGAATAATTAATACATTAATACATTATTCTGGATTTGCAGTGGTATACTGTAATTTGCTAATGAAGTATGAGGAGTCTGTCTAAACAATACCTTATTCTCTATTTTTCTAGATGGGGAAATGTGAGTGAGCCAACAGCAAGGACACAGTACATCACAGCATTGCAAGATCATCACACCGATTTTCAAGTGCAGACAACAGGCCTAATCATCAACACATCACTGCCATGGATTGGTGCATCGCCGGATGGAGTTATTACCTGTGCTCAGTGCTGGACCGGGACAAAAAAATCGGCCCCGGCATTTTTGGCCCAGGTGGCCCACACCCACCGTGATTGGTCAGACACATTCCCTGCAGAATGCATGCATTAAAAGATGCGTGCATTCTATGATATGAGTTGCCTAGTGTTCTGCGTTCATGTGATAGTTTTGGATCCTTCAAGAGGGGTCTTAAGACTTATCTGTTGATCTTACACTTAAATAATTAATTAATTCTTAGAGTTATGATTTGTATATTTATAGTATTTGTTTATTTTGTTTTATTATTGATATTTGATATTGTATTGACATTATTGTTATTATTACTATTTTGCTTAATATTGGCTTAGCAACTTTTAAAAACTGTTTACTGTTAATTTTAACTATTGTAAGATTCATATTTTGTCGCTTTGGACAAAAGTGTCTGCTAAATACAATAACCATAACCCTTCACAAAAGCTACAATAAAGGTGAGAGTAGTACAGTATATGCCCTGGAAAAGAGTACCAATACAAGAGAAGCAGTGTACTCACTCACCTTTGATTGACGACCTGGAGGCCATAGAGTACACAATGTCCACACTCAAGTTCAAGTAATTGCCAAAGACGAAGAGTTTAAAGTATAATTTCAAATTATTAATAACACTTAAGTATACAAGTATGTATTGTCAGTAAAGTCAAAATGTTGCCTTGGCCCACACCAATGAACAAGAAAGATTTACTCTAACAAGGTAACCTTTAAAAGAGTGAGAAACAGAGAGAAATGTCAGCTACTGGCATTCCACAAAGCAACTTTGGCTTTGCAATGCTACTGAATAACATTAGCTAATTAAGCAATTCAAGGAACACTGATGCTTGTATGAACACTGATTTTATAGATCACAGACTTTTCAGCTACCCAACAGGCCAACCTCTAGCATTTTCAATGTAAGCTTAAACAGTTAGGTTACCTGACAGCCACTAACTTTAATGTTACAGCCAAACTGCTTGTTGTTGTTATGACATGAGGCGCATAAAGCGCACGCACACACACACACACACACACACACACACACACACACACACACACACACACACACACACACAGCCTCCCTTCCTTCCTGAGAGTCCGTGTTAATTTGCCTTCTCCATACCACGTCGTCACCTACTCTCTCTTCCATCTTTTCCTCACTCGCTCCCATGGTCCTGTCATGGTCACTCTCCTCCTCCATGGCTTCTTCCCTGTCATGATGTTGTTTCTGCTTCTCTGTATAGCCAGCTACCTCTCCTCCTTCCTCTACTTCAGGTAATGCTGATGTTGAAGCAGCTACTACAGCCCCAAACATGTCAGAAATGTTGGCACCTTTTGAGGCCTGTAGATTCTTAATATTTTTCTCCCGTAATTTCTTTGCACCTCCCTTGCACTTTGGAGGTCGTTTGTCCATTTTAACGTGGATGCTAAACTTCCAGCATAAGCATAACTATTACAGCTCATGTCTCAGGGCCGGGAGTGGGGAAGGGGGTTCCTGGATTTGATTGGGTCAGGCCAGTGCCAAAAATGCCCGGTATGCCAGATGGCCAGTCCAGCCCTGCCTGTGCTTGCCACGGTAGAGGTGTGCTTGAGATAAAATGCCCTTTTACGCTTAAGCCCGAGACACACCAAGCCGATAATCGGCCGTCTGGCGAGGTCAGTGACTCAAGTCTGTTCGGTGTGTTCCGTGCCGTCGCTGTCCGAGGGGCTGTCAGCCTTCATTTTGGCCGATTTGACATGTTGAATCGGAAGGCAGGAACTGCCGGCAGTCTGACTCAAATGACCAACCTGATTGGTAGAGTGCTAACCCGGAAACGAGGATAAGATCATATTCTGAACAAGCCACCATTACAGTCTGGCTTTGAATTTCCAGAGAAACCAGACCCACGTGACGCGTTCGTCCAATCAGCTGCTGGTTTTCATTTTTGGGTGACAATATAGATTAGCGCCACTGCTTTGGTGTGTTCCGAAGCACTTTTTTGACCAACTCAGGGAGACTGATCAGTCCAACTGCCTTTTCTGCCGAGGGTCGGCCGTCTGCTTGGTGTGTCACAACCTTTAAAGATCAGTCTATCGTCAACAGCTGCAATGCTTCTGTCTTCTGTCTAATTGCAATGTTATAGCGCTAAAGCCAAATCACAAATATATGGCACAAGTACAAATGCACATTGCTGAGGTCCAGGGTGGTGACTTTGTAATGTGGAGTCCCACTGAAATGTTAATTCAACGCATTCAGTTTGATGAAATGTTCTTCAATGGAGACATACAATAGAGTAGAACATTATTAAAACTAGGATTTTGCCAGAACTTCTTAGGAAATATTACACAGTACCTTACACAGTACCACGTCCAGTACACTCACGCACATACCCACACGGTATACTGTTACACTGTAGACTGTATCAAGTTTTCTGTGCGTGATTCACAGTATTTGTTATTTAGCTTTCTTTGATTTGTATACAGTTATTTTGGTGGGGAGGTTCCTTCTATTGCCTTTCAGCTGGTTTTGGAGAGTGTGAAAACTAGATTTGAGTGCCCTGTCTAGTTGTCTGCCAAATTGTAAATGCTATTTATATTTTGAAAATATATTTATCCAATTCCATATCCTGCTAAATGAATTAATAAGCAGTGAGTTTTACTGGTCTTGTTCTTCTGTTTTAAGAAGTTTACATTTAAATAAATAAAATATTTGTAGTGCATCAGCCATAAACAGTTTCCTGTGTGTCTTATTAATGTCACATAAAATACATAATATACTTTGATGTAGGGTTTGACACAATTCATATATTTATTCACTCTGGTGGAACAGCAGGAGGGCAAAGGTTACAGAGGGCACAGCACACTTTCACCATCTTGTCCAGAGGTGTGATTCCATCTGGGGTTGAGTAGCACAGTGTTATTGGTGTAGTTCCTTGAATTTATGTGGTTACTGTGGTGATTAGACTTACGTATGTATTTATTCCGTACAAGGCCTATAACCAATCCACTGTGCTCAGTCATATGCTTGTCACTTGTCCTCCCACCCCAACCTTTCGAAACAAAGCTGATGACCCCTTGTGGAATTATGTAGATGAGGTATTTAACTGTGCTATGATGCTTATACTGAGAATATGTTTGTGCTCTTGCTCTCTTTTCCTTTGGTGTTTCGATAAATATTTCAAAGCAATCAATAATACTGGTACAATTTTCAAAGCTGTTTCTATAACACATTGGGAGACTACTGCTTGGCCACTTTATGATATTACACTGCCTAATACTAATTACATTCAGTGTGTTTTTGAAAACCCCACCAGCAGTTGACATTGATACATCAAACACATGAGCTAAAAAGAAAAGTGGCAAGTTAATTCTCAGGTGCATTAATGTCAACAGAAACTGCTGAAAAGGGGACAAACAGGATTTCAACTTTAGGAATGATGAGATAAAAGAGAAAACAACAATTAGTTAGGCCAGTTAATGTACTTTGGGCGGGGGGGGGCATTTCTGCCTTTATTGAATAGGAAAGCTGAGATATGAAAGGGGAGAGACAGGGGGGAAGACATGCAAGAAAACCATTACAGGTCAGATTCAAACCCTGGACCTTTTGCATCACGGAATTAACCTCTGCATATGTGCCCCAACTCTACCAACTGAGCTAACCTGCCACACAGTACTTTAACATCTTTGTCCTTCAAACTTTCTTGGTTGAAAGCCAATGAATTTACTTGACCGTTGAGCTTCCAAAATTCTGTCTGTAATCTTATGCATTCCTCATTTAATCGTTTCATTGTGGCTTCACAAGCGGCATTTCCACAGGAACCGCCCAGAGATAGGCCTACATCACTGCTAGTCTCCAATCCAGGCTCCTCTCTGTCAATCGCCTGTCCCTCTTCTTCATCCAACTCATGTCCGTCTTCTCCACCCAACCCCTCTTCGTCTACCCTGTAAATCTCCTGTCCATCTTCTTCTCCATCCAACTCATGTACGTCCTCTCCACCCAACCCCTCTTCATCTCCCCTGTTAATTTCCTGTCCATCTTCTTCATCTAACTCATGTCTGTCTTCTCTGTCAAACTCTTGCCTGTCATCTTTGTTCATCTCCACTTCCTCTTCTTCTTTTCCACTCTCTTGTCTGTCCAAACTAACTGCTCTTTTTCTCTTCAGATCCTGTGTTTGTTTGAATCGTGTAATTTGATTAATCCTCTTCCTCTTGTTGGGGGAGCTGAGGTACGGAAATATCGTTGGGACAAAGTCAGGGCTCAGAGGGTTCGGGCTCTTCACACCTGGTGAGACAAAGATTTCAGGGTATAATTTAGATTGTGAATAACCATCTCAAAAGTCAACAACATGTGTAAGAAATCTACAATATCAGTAAAATAAACAATACTAGTATGTGAAGTAAATAAGGACTGAAGAACTCATATGTGCTATTCTTTTGCAAAACAGTAACTACAATCAGTGCTCCAGGCTGCCAACGTTATGGTGTAAACAGATTAGTCAACCAGTGGCTAATGTCACCAGTCTTTGGAGCAATTGAATAATATCCGTGAGATAAGTTGTAAATAACGTTACAGGACAGAGAGCAGAGGGGAGGCTATGGCATTAACTCATTTACACTAAAACCATTAAAAAGCGCACACACACAAAAAGAGATAGTGGTGTTTTAGGAAAGGATATTTTGGGGCCTCCTTTTTTGTTTTTGCACCCCACAGCACAACATATTGAAGGCATAGTTCCTTTGCGACTGACTTATCGATCTCGCCGAATCAGGTACTCAACATGGTGGGAGACAAGTTTGAGATGTGAGTGATGTCAGGTGAGGATACATTTGTGACATCATCTGATATTCATAAATAGGATATGGAGTGATTTATGATCCAGTGCATGTTTTGCTTTAGCCAGAACTGAAATTGTTCTTGACTGTGTGTCTTACTGTATATGTGAGGTCTCCAGCAAATTTTTTTATTTATTGTCACACCTTCACATTTTGATTTCAAATACTCTATCAATAACAGTTCCATCAATCTGTACCTTTACTTGAGTTTAGGATTATATTTTCCAAATGACATGATTTTTATTTTGCTCAGATTTAATGATAATTTGTTTTTTTCAAACAATGTTTAAATTTTGATAAGTTCTAAAGTAATCAAGTCCAAAGGCTGCTGTAAATTCTCCCCACAGCCAAACATGTTTGTGTCATCTGCAATTATGAATAACTTTCAGCTTTTTTTTAGATCAATGAATACCCTAACTGCATGCTTTTTCAGGTCAATGGAATTTGGGATTTCTTCTATTAATTCAGTTAATCCCATAGATGTTGACCGGTTTGTTCTGAATGGCTATCTGTTAATAATTTGTCATTTTTCTAAACTTTTATTGAATATTTTTAGGAGATTTTGGAGAATTATAGGAGCAGAGAATCAGGCCTGTAGTGGTGTTTGTCTCCAGTTTTTTACAAGGGTATGAATTTAGCAGTTTTCATTTTGTTTGGGAATTGAACGGAATTGATAGGTTAAAGATGTGTGTAAGTGGTTTTGAGATCCCACATATTACCTTTTTAACTATTTTCATATCTATGTCATCCCATCCAGTAGATGTTTTGTTTTTACATTCATTAACAATATGTATGATGTATTTTTCCACCACTGCTTTCATAAACAGAGCTAGGATTCGGTTCAATAACATAATCATTTGCTTCCTCAGTAGTCACTACATTAGGGATATTTTCAGCTAGATTTGGTCCCACACTTACAAAAACATATTGAAACTATTAACTACATTGCCCATACTATTGATACTTGTATCATTATCAATGAAATATGGATTTGTTGCCATTTATAAAATCTTACTTGTCAGGGTTTTGGTATTTTGTTCCGTCTTATTGTGGTAGTCTTGTTTTTCTGTTATGTTCTGTTTCCTGTTTTATTTTGTAGTCTGTCTTGTCTCCCTTGTCTTGTCCAGCTTACTTCCTGTCTTTGTTTGTTTCCCGCCTTTTTTGATTGTTCTGCCCCACCCTGATTTGTTTAACCTGTTGTGTCACCTGTCCAGTGTTAGTCCTCGTTACCTGGTGTATTTAGTTCCTGTTCTGTCTTTGTCTCTTGTTGGATCATTGTTTATTCTGTTGCCTGTTAGTGCTGTTCTGTATCTTCGTGTCCTGACCTGTCATGGCTACTCTTGTCCTGCTTCCTGGTACGCTTACCTTGTATTTGTTGAGTACGTTTTTGCCTACCTTTGGACTCTTTTGTTTGTAGTTTTGTTAATAAATTTTGAACTTTGTTTTGAACTGCATTTGGGTCCAAGCCTCGCTAATTCCAGCTGAAACGTGACAGAATGATCCGACCAGAGATGGACCCAGCAGTTGTCGAGTTTCTGCGAGTTTTTCACCCGTTGGACTCTGTTGGAGAACTTTTAATTGAGTTTTTTTCCGCTCCCTGCATGAGGAGGACCCTGCCTTCGCTAGGCACCTTATGGAGGTGCGTTGGCAGGCCACAGCACAGGAGTTTCACTTCCCTGTGTCCATGCCTGTTTTTTGTCCTGAGCCTCAGCAGACCTGTGTTCCAGAGCCCGTGCTGTGCAGCGGTTTTGAGCCGTCCAACGTGACATTACTATAATCTTTTACATCTTCTCATTAGTTAGCTTTTTTTTTAATATTTATTGCCTGTTTAGTTATATGGTTTATAAAGTCTCTATAGTGCATTTTTCTTTTTACAGCCGTTTTGTAATCTCTTTGCGATCCACGGGCTATCCATATTTCTGTTTAATTTGATCTTGTTTGGACACATTTTATCATATAAAGTTTGAATAATCCATATATTTTTATGTGTGTGTGTATATGTGTGTGTGTGTGTGTGTATATATGTATGTGTGTATGTGTGTGTGTGTATGTGTGTGTGTGTATGTGTGTGTGTGTGTGTGTGTATATATGTATGTGTGTATGTGTGTGTATATATGTATGTGTGTATGCGCGCTTTATCATTGTATTTTATTTCAGGTTTATTTATCAGGGACAATGCACACTAATAATACGTGAAAGTAAAATGTGTGAATCTCCACCTGGACTGGTGGTAAGAGGTCACCCAAAATGAGAAACAATTAAGCTATCAATAATACATACAGATTTGGCCCTATACAATAAAAGTTGCTTTATACTATTGCTAAAAGACAACAACAAACAGTTAGGTAAGATAAGCACACAGCTTACTGTCAGATCGGATAACAAACGAGGCACAATAGCAAAGACATACATTTTGGTGGACATGTACAAAAACTGTAACTATACAATAGTGAAACAGGCAAGCACAAAAAAACACAGGAGAGACAAGATGGCAGCAAGTTTCAGTGCCTAAAATAATGACAGTGCTGACTACTTGTTAGCCACTTTAAGTATCCTTTTCTCTATAAACTTATTCCGAATTTTGTGCTATCAAATACATTTTTAAGGCCTTAATACTCTTCTTTTCTCACACGTCTGTATTTGAGATTATTGTCCAGCTTGTTTCTTGTGTAGTTGCTGTCATAGACTGTAAAAACTGGTGGATGGTAACTGTTTATTAATCAGCTCACAGTATTGTTATCTTTGTAATTTGTTAATATATTGTACATTAATGTTGCACAATGTGAGGTGATCCTGCTTGGCTTAGTGATTTTTGGATAAAGGCTAAGACAATGCATTACTAAATTATTCCGTCATTTTGTGCTTACTTGGATTCAATAAGTCCACGTTGAAATCGCCAGAAACTAAAATGATTTTTTTGGTTTATTTTAAAAAAAACATTTCCTCCATCCATTCCTTAAATATTAGAACCAGGTGCTCTATATATGCAACTCACGATAATATTTTTTTTTCTTTTCAGTACAAATTTCTACTGTATCACATTCAAGTAAATTATCAATCGCTGTTGACATTTCATCAACAACTTTATAATTAAGGTTCTTGTCCCCATACAAAGCCACGCCACCCCCATTCTTGTTTTCTCTGTTTATGCAGTTCATATCCTTCAATTTTAAAGTACATGCCCCTTTCACTACTGATCCACGTTTCTGATATTGCAATTATATTGAAGAGCTGTTTAAATAGACTTAGGAAATGGTTTATGTTGTGGAAATTGGCATACATGCTTCTGCTGTTAAAGTGCTGTTAAAATTAATTTTGAATGTGCTGTTGAACTGATCAGTTATTATTATTATTATTGAAGGAAAAATAGTTTTCAGGATCAATGTCATTTTCTATGTCCCTTAAATGATGGTCAGTGTATTGGATCCGTTGTAGGATGTCTGCTCTGTCTTTGTGTATCTGTAATTTCACCACGATGGGTCTTGGTCTGTCTTACCCAGGTTCCCTGTGTGATGGGCCTCGGTCCGTCTTCTCTTTCTCTTCCGTTTCGGCCCAGGTCTCATCAATGTCAAAAACGCTTCACTTCCTCCTTCCAGTGCTGTCGCTGTCTGTTCAGTTTTTAGGCCGACAACTCCCCATCTCTCTTCACACTAGGCTCAATTCCACTTTAACAGATCATCTGACATCTCCAATCACCTTTTCCACATTTGCCAGGAGGCCAGAAACACAACTTTTAATAAATATGAATTATAATAAATATATAATATTGCTCTGTCTGCTGGATGGGTACATTGTTTGCTAATAAACAGCATGGCCTTACAAATGCTTAACACAACTTTAAGTTGATAGCATTAAGTTGACCTCATACACTTTAACAGCAGAAGTCTTTACAGCAACTTCACTCAAATGAAACTATTTCAAACAATTCACTATGGTTGGTGTAATTGCTGTATCAGAGACTTGGCTTAGAACTGAGAAGGAGGCAGATCTTGAACTTAATATCCCAGGTTACAAGAGTACAGATAAGACAGAAGTAAAGGGAAGGGTGGTGGGGTTTTGATTCATGTTAAGTAGAGCATTCAAAGCAAACAAATTAATATTTATTACTATTACATTGCCCCCCAAAATGTCTTTTGTCTTTGCAGTTTATCGCCCCCCCCTACTGCCACAAATGATATTTTTTTAGCTATTTATCTGCACTCAAGAATGTTGTCATACGTTTCATATGATACAAACAATAAATAAACCCACAAGAAAAACGAAATCTTACCAAACATTGTATTTAGTTTTTACAAATAAACCAGAAAGGATAACTAAAACATACATTTGTTTGCTGGTCTGTCAGTTTATAATCTTACACTAACTGCTAGGAAACTGACTAAATCACAGTAAAGGAATTAAAATTCTATTAAACGTAATCCCAATATATCTTTTATCCCAAATAAGATTTAAAACTCATTGAGAATGAAATAAAGCAAACAAAGTGTGCAATGACATGTCAGCCTTCAAAGATATTATGTCAAGATATACAAAAACAATGGCCAGGAAACCTAGAGCTAAACATAGTTTGCCTTGGTTTAAAGGGGTGATAGAATGCAAAACCGATTTTACCTTATCATAGTTGAATAATGACAGTTCGGTGGGTAAATAGGACATACATAGAAGCTCAAAATCCCATTGATACCCCTATCCTCTGAAAATCTCACATTTTGAAACTGCCGCTGAAAACGGGTGAATCTCAACAAAGCTGGAAGCTGACGTAAGCATCCCAAATCCTAGTCTTTGTCACGCCCCAACATTTGCATAGGCTATACCACTGACCTGAGGTCAGCTTAGTCTTCTGAATCTAGCTAGGTCATGCAGATCTCCAGAGGTCCGCTATTGAATTACTAAATTCACTTCTAAGACTTTTTTATGCGAGAAATCAACTATGTAGAGGTCAAATATGGGCCGTTTTACGAAAATGTATGGCTAATTGCAAATTTTGTCTGACTGTGTGTCGCAGTTCAGCAGGAGCTCAGCAGGCTACGTGACTGCGGCCAGTGCTGCCTCGCCGCCCGGCGTGTCCTACTTCATAGACTCTGGCTCGCTGTGAGCTAGCTGGATCTCCGTCACGAGGGGAAGCCCGCGGCGCTCCATACCCGCGCAAAGTCACCGGTTAAGGGGTTACTGGACTACAAAATGCCGAGGGCCTGATGGAGCTCCAGGGCCTGCAGCTAGCCGCGATTCATAGGATTGAAGGGACAGTAGCAGCTAACAAAATCCTAATGTTCACAAAAATGCATTAAATTGAAATCGGACACCATCGTTAGCTTTATAAGACCTTGGGGTACATGTTATATAAGTGGCGTGACGAAATTCAAACTGTAAATATACTTTAATTATGCCGAAAGTGAAGCTAACTAGCTGTGATCTGTAAACATAGGATTGGAGGGACAGTCGCAGTTAACGAAACCCCTAATGTTCACAAAAATTCATTAAATTCAAATCGGACACCATTGTTAGCTTTATAAGACCTTGGGGTACATGTTATGTAAGTGGCGTGACGAAATTCAAACTGTAAATATACGAAAGTTATGCCGCAAAGTGTAGCAACGATATTTTCCCATAGGATTAAATGGGACACATAGCCTAGCTTGCAGCTCCGGAGCTCCGCGGAGCCCCAAGCCCCGGTCGTCCAGTAACCGAGAAACGGTGACTTTAACTGGGTATGGAGGTTGCCGCCTTCTCGTCAGACTGTGTGGAGCTCCTAAAGTCCGACACATCTTACTAAATTTGCAATTAGCCATCAATTTTCGTAAAACGGCGCATATTTGAGCTTTATATAGTTGATTTTTCGCTTAAAAAAGTCTCAGAAGTGAATTTAATAACGAAATAGCCCGACAAACAATGTATGCCTTTGCAGTGTCTGAAATATGAGACCTGCTGTCTCGTCTCCAATGTGTTTCTATGGGGTTCGCTCAAACCAATCGGCGCACAGCTCATCTAAATATTCATGAGCATACCATATTTGGAAGAAAAGCTCTTGTTCCAAATAGAGCCATATTCACAGGGTAGTTAAGGGCCTAATAAAATAGCATTCGGGCAATTTTCAGCCCAACCAATGTTACATACCCTATTAGGAGACCTTAAGGAACAGTGTAAAATACCCTATATAATCATTCTATCACCCCTTTTAATAGTAATCTCTGGGAACTAATGAAAAAAAGAGATGCCTCACTAAAAAAGTTTCTAAAATCGGGTTTAACTACTGATCATCTAATTTACAAAGATTTGAGAAATAAAGTCACAATGTAGCGTAGAAAGGCAAAAGCATCTTTTTTTTCTTGAAATCAGCAAAGAAGCTATAGGGAATAGTAAATGACTATGGAAGAGCATTGACTACGGAAGAGCATTGACAAATAACTGGAAAGGAAAAGCCCAACTATGATAGCATACAGTTCAAAATAAATGTCACTATTCAAAATGAGAGCCTAGCTATTACAACACATTTTAATAATTATCTTTTAAATTCTGTGCAAAAATTGGGTCAGAATTTTCCAAAAAAAAAACATGTCCTCACTTCTTAGTTTGTGACAGTGCTGTTTTTATTATGACACCCACAAATTATATAAAGGTTGGTAAATACTTTCAACACTGACTAACAGCAAAGCAGAAGACATTGATGGTCTTTATACTGCTTTTTTGCGGTCCCGGTCAAAGCTATAAATTAAGTTCATCCAGGTAGGGGCTGCTCTCAGCTGCATCCACACAAGTGAGTAACGTTACTATGCCTGTGTATCTGCTGAAAAAATGTCCCTTTAATAGACTTAGCTACTATACGTCTGCGAACTTGAGGCAAGAAAGACTATTTCTGGCCCCTGTTTACTCAGCCAACATAACTTTAGCTAACTTTAATGTTAACATTACATTAGCTTTGCAAAGATCGTGGGATTTCCCAAACTGAATAAATAGCACACATATAAACACAAAACTGCTTTGCTAGCCTAATCGCCGTGTCACAGGCACAGCTGACGTGATCTGAATAGTTCACTCTGTAGTGCTGAAGAGGATCATCTCATCACAAGTAGTCAGATCAATTCCGAAGCATTCCCCTCATGCAATTAGAAAGACTTCCTCTTCTGTCAATTCATAAAACAGTATTTTATTTAGTTTGCATAAAAACGTGTGGATGGGGGCTTCCGGTTGAGCATGTAACGAGAGTCACGCAGTGGAGTAGGCTCCCGACGCTATCTACTAAATTTCCTACAAAACCTATATTTTCCCACTCTAAAAGCACTACTTTCAATTTGTAAAACTTTTTTTTTTACTCTATCAATCATCGATGGCGGCCGAAGGTCGACGGAACAAGACTAGAGCTGCTACGGCTACACCTGCGGCCTGTCCTGCCGCCTCTGAGGATAATGTCTCCGCGGCAGGGTCTGTCAAGCTACCTGTTGACCTCCGCATGGTTTTGATGTCAGACCTGACAATAGGTATCGCCAGTCAGCTGAAAACCGCTATTGACACTGCCCTTGCACCCATTGCCGCTTCTTTTGAGGGGTCTACGGCAAAGTCTGAAGCACAGGACCGCCGTATAGTGGAGCTGGAACAGCACCTTAATGTGTATAGCGACAACACTGTCTCGCTAGAAAAGGCGGTTAAGGACCTAGCTACATCCAACAAGCAACTGACCGATAAGATGGAGGACCTCGAGTCCTGCTCCCGCTGCTGCAATCTGCGTGTTATCGGCATTCCAGAGGGTGCCGAAGGACATGACCCTGTTGCGTTTATGTCCAGTTTCTTCTCAGAGGTGTTAGGACCTGATGTTTTTCCATCCCCACCAGTCCTGGACAGCGCTCACCGAATCAGCCCTAAACCAGCTGATAACCAGCCCAGCTCCATATTGACTATGGTGGAGAGAAGTTACAATTTGACTGTCCAAATAAAGCCCAGAGATGGTTTGACAACCATTTCCCAGTTATCTGTGTGCAGGTGAGGTGACACTAATTTATAAAAGTTTTTTTTGTATTTCTGCTACTGACTTGCTTCAACCTTAGCTACCTGTTGGGCTGGCTAGTTAACAAAATGCAATTGGCTAGTTTTGCACACTTACCCTGTTGAGGTAGGCTAATGTTACGGAGTTTCTCTCTGAAAACTGAGCCTTCCTCTCTGGGAACCAACACCTTATCGTGGTAGAGAGGTTTGTGTGTCCCTATGAACCTGAGGGCTGTGTTGTCTGGAGCTTTGTGCTCCTGGTAGGGTCTCCCAAGGCAAAGTGGTCTCAGGTGAGGGGCCAGACAAAGAATGGCTCAAAAACCCTATGAGAAATCAAGGAAGAGATGGAGTGACCCTGCCCGAAGGAAGCCCGGGGCCCCCGTCTGGAGCCAGGCCCAGATGGAGGGGCTCGTCAGCGAGCGTCTGGTGGCCGGGTTTGCCACGGAGCCCGGCCGGGCACAGTCCGAAAAAGCTACGTGGCACCTCCCTCTCCATCCCATGGGCCCACCACCTGTGGGAGGAACCGCTGGGGTCGGGTGCGCTGCTACACGGGTGGACTTTAACCCGGTGGACGAGAGGGTCACCTCCCTAAACCTGCGGGTTGTGGGGGGGAAAACGCTGAATGTTGTTTGTGCCAATGCACCAAACAAGAGGTCGGAGTATTCGGCCTTCTTGGAGACCTTGAGTGGAGTCCTGCATGGGACTCCAGTGGGGGACTCCATAGTTCTGCTGGGGGACTTCAACGTGCACGTGGGCAATGATGGAGACACATGGAGAGGTGTGATTGGGAGGAACGGCCTCCCTGATCTAAACCAGAGTGGTTGTTGTTGGACTTCTGTGGTAGTCATGGATTGTCTATAACGAACACCATGTTCGAACATAGGGATGCTCATAAGTGTACCTGTTACCAGAGCACCCTAGGCCAAAGGTCAATGATTGATTTTATAATCGTTTCATTTGATCTGAGACCGTATGTTTTGGACACTCGGGTGAAGAGAGGGGCGGAACTGTCAACCGATCACCATCTGGTGGTGAGTTGGGTCAGGGGGTGGGGGAAGACTCTGGAGGAACGTCTGGAGGAGGCCCCTGTCCGACAGACTTTCAACTCACACCTCCGGCGGAGCTTTTCGTGCATCCCTGTGGAGGCTGGGGGCATTGAACCCGAGTAGACAATGTTCAAAGTTTCCATTGCTGAAGCTGCGGTGAGGAGCTGTGGTCTTAGGGTCTTAGGTGCCTCAAGGGGCGGTAACCCACGGTGGTGGACACCGGTGGTCAGGGAAGCCGTCCGACTGAAGAAGGAGTCTTTCCGGGATATGTTATCCCAGAGGACTCCAGAGGCAGTTGCAAGGTACCGAAGGCCCCGAAGGCCTGCAGCCTCTGCTGAAAGAGGAAAGAGGAAAGAGGAAAAGCAGCGGGTGTGGGAGAAGTTCGGAGAAGACATGGAGAAGGACTTTCGGTCGGCACCAAGGTGCTTCTGGAAAACCGTTCGCCACCTCAGGAGGGGGAAGCGGGGAACCATCCAAGCTGTGTACAGTAAGGATGGGACGCTGTTGACCTCAACTGAGGAGGTAATAGGGCGGTGGAAGGAGCACTTTGAGGGAACTTCTAAATCCGACTAATACGCCCTCTATGGTAGAGGCAGAGCTGGAGGATGATGGGGGATGGTCGTCAATTTCCCTGGTGGAGGTTGCTGAGGTAGTTAAACAACTCCACAGTGGCAAAGCCCCAGGAATTGATGCGATCCGTCCAGAAATGCTTAAAGCTCTGGGTGTGGAGGGGTTGTCTTGGTTGACACGCCTCTTCAACATTGCGTGGAAGTCTGGGGACGGTGCCTAAGGAGTGGCAGACCGGGGTGGTGGTTCCCCTTTTTAAAAAGGGGGGACCAGAGGGTGTGTGCCAATTACATGGGTATCACACTTCTCAGCCTGCCCGGTAAAGTCTACTCCAAGGTGCTGGAAAGGAGGGGTCGGTCGATAGTCGAACCTCAGGTTGAAGAGGAACAACGCGGATTCCGTCCTGGTCGTGGAACAACGGACCAGATCTTTACTCTCGCAAGGATCCTGGATCCCTCCAGGGACCTGGGAGTATGCCCAACCAGTCTACATGTGTTTTATGGATCTGGAGAAGGCGTATGACCGGGTGCCCCGGGAGATACTGTGGGAGGTGCTGCGGGAGTACGGGGTGAGGGGGTCCCTTCTCAGAGCCATCCAATCTCTGTACGACCAAAGCGAGAGCTGTGTCCGGGTTCTCGGCAGTAAGTCGGACTCATTTCAGGTGAGAGTTGGCCTCCACCAGGGCTGCGCTTTGTCACCAATCCTGTTTGTAGTATTTATGGACAGGATATCGAGGCGTAGTCGGGGTGGAGAGGGGTTGCAGTTCGGTGGGCTGGGGATCTCATCGCTGCTTTTTGCAGATGATGTGGTTCTGATGGCATCATCAGCCTGTGACCTTCAGCACTCACTGGATCGGTTCGCAGCCGAGTGTGAAGCGGCTGGGATGAGGATCAGCACCTCTAAATCGGAGGCCATGGTTCTCAGCAGGAAACCGATGGAGTGCCTTCTCCAGGTAGGGAATGAGTCCTTACCCCAAGTAAAGGAGTTCAAGTACCTTGGGGTCTTGTTCGCGAGTGAGGGGACAATAGAGCGGGAGATTGGTCGGAGAATCGGCACAGCGGGCGCGGTATTACATTCAATTTATCGCACCGTTGTGACGAAAAGAGAGCTGAGCCAGAAGGCAAAGCTCTCAATCTACCGGTCAGTTTTTGTTCCTACCCTCACCTATGATCATGAAGGCTGGGTCATGACCGAAAGAACAAGATCCAGGGTACAAGCGGCCGAAATGGGTTTCCTCAGGAGGGTAGCTGGCGTCTCCCTTAGAGATAGGGTGAGAAGCTCAGTTGTCCGTGAGGAGCTCGGAGTAGAGCCGCTGCTCCTTCGCGTCGAAAGGAGCCAGTTGAGGTGGTTCGGGCATCTGGTAAGGATGCCCCCTGGGCGCCTCCCTAGGGAGGTGTTCCAGGCACGTCCAGCTGGGAGGAGGCCTCGGGGAAAACCCAGGACTAGGTGGAGGGATTATATCTCCAACCTGGCCTGGGAACGCCTCAGGATCCCCTAGTCGGAGCTGATTAATGTGGCTCGGGAAAGGGAAGTTTGGGGTCCCCTGCTGGAGCTGCTACCCCCGCGACCCGATACCGGATAAGCGGACGAAGATGAATGGATGGATGGATGTTTATTGCTTATTGGTGGGAGAAATCCTAACGTTACCAGTAGCCTGCGCTAGACTGTAAGCCTATGTTTTCTTTTGACCGTGCAGTCTGCCCTTATGTTCTGATGATTACAAGCAACTCTTTTAGAAGCTGTGTTCTGATGTATTGCATTGTTTAGGTGTGTTTTTACACTATTATTTTCACCTGGTAATTTTCTTGTTTCTTACGCTGTGGAGCCTCTGTGACCATGAGAGGTATTTTGTCTAACTCGCTTAGATGCATCAGATTAGGGGATATAGGTATTTGCCTGCAGTTTCCCTCATTTGGGAAAGGAAATTTAAGGTTTGATGAGGGAGGGGAGGGTTGTGGGGTGTGGGACAAGGTATTTTCGGTCTTTTTTACATGTATATTTTTGTTCTATCTTTTTTTTCTGTTCTTCTCCTTTTATTTACTCTATTATTACTTCATGTATTTACTTGTTGTGGTTGATCTGAGTCAGTCAATCTGGATTATGCACTGTCCTAATGGCTGTAATGTTATTTATTATAATGTAATGTTAAGTATTTTTTTTCACTTTTCCATGCAACATAAACCATGGTTGATAGGTACAGAAATGGTTCCTCCTTGAGATTTCTGAGTTGGAATGTAAAGGGAGGAATAGTCCTGTGAAGAGATCCAGAGTGCTTTTTCACCTGAAGTAGCTGAGGGTTGATGTGGCTTTTCTTCAGGAGAACCATCTGCGTATTAAGGATCAACTTAGACTTAAACCCAGATGGGCTGGTCAGTATTTCCATTCTAATTTTGATTCCAGAGCTAGAGGAGTAGCTATCTTAATACATAAAAAATACACTTTTCCTTGGATAGGGTTCTTTCAGATAGAGCTGGAAGATATCTGATTGTTGTGGGCTTGCTTGACTACACACCTGTTATTTTGGTAAATGTTTATGCTCCTAATTTTTATCATGTAGAAATTGCTAATAATCTTTTGATGCAGATTCCAGCCTTAAATACACATTTATTGTTATTTGGTGGGGATTTAAATTGCGCCATGAATCCTGCACTGGACCGCTCCAGTTCACGTACTACTGTTCCCTCTGCCATGTCAAAATATTTTTCTGATTTTATGGCCCAACATGGATGTGTTGATCCATGGAGATTTCATAACCCTCAATCCAGAGACTATTCATTTTTCTCCCATGTCCACCATACATATTCCTGCATAGATTATTTTTTTTGTAGATGGCTCTCTACTCCCAAGGGTAACAAATTCTGGATATCTACCCATCGTCATTTCTGATCATGCTCCCTTGGCCCTTGACATAATCATTTCCTCCCATGGTAAAAGCCGCACCCCTTGGAGACTCAATTCTGTACTTCTCTCGGATCTAGCCTTTTGTGACTTCATCTCTACATCTATTGATGATTTCCTTATTATAAACAAAACAGAAGGTATATCTTACTCTTTATTATAGGAGACACTCAAAGCTTATCTCAGAGGGCAGATTATTTCTTATTCAATGCATCAAACTACAATTGGGAAAGCTAGACAGAAGGAACTCTCCAATTCTATTGTCAGCCTTGACCGCCGTTATGCTCTGACTCCTTCTCCTGAACTCTACTCTCAACTTTCAAGCAGAGTTTGATCTTTTATCCACAGGCACAGCTGAGCGGCTGTTACTACACTCTTGTGGCATGTATTATGAGTATGGTGACAAATCCAGTCGCCTTCTGGCTCATCAGCTAAAATGTCATGCAGCTGGGCGATCTATATCTGAAATTGAGTGGCCCCACTACTATTGTCTGTGTTTGAAGAGTTGTTGAAGCTGGGCTCACTCCCCCCACATTGAGACAAGCTTCAATATCCCTTCTCCTAAACGAAGGGAAGGATCCCACTGCATGTGGTTCATACAGGCCCCTTAGCCTTCTTAATGCTGATGGTAAGGTTTTGGCAAAGTTACTGTCATCTCGCATAGAGGGTGTTCTGCCAAGCATAGGAACAGACTAGCTTCATTAAAGGTCGTCTTTCTTTTTTTTAACATTCAAACCCTGTTTAATATTATTTATTCCAATGACATAAATCAACACCCTGAAGTAGTAATCTCATTGGACGCCGAGAAGGCTTTTGATAGAGTTGAATGGGAGTATCTTTTTGCCACATTGAGTAAGTTTGGCTTTGGAAATGCATTCATATCTTGGATATGCCTCTTGTATACATCGCCTATAGCCTCTATCAACACTAATAACTTCAATTCTGACTATATTACTCTGTCCCGTGGAACTCGCCAGGGTTGCCCACTTTCCCCTTTGCTTTTTGCTATAGCTATTGAGCCTCTCTCAATTGCACTCAGAAGGGATTAGAACACAGACTTGCCTTATACGCTGATGACTTGCTTTTGTATGTAACTGACCCTGTCTCCCACATACCAAAGATTTTGTCTCTATTGGAAACGTTTGGCTCTTTCTCTGGGTACAAGCTCAATCTGCAAAAAAAGTGTATGTTTGCCTATAAATGTAAAAGTGCTTTCACTTCAACAGTCTGATTTGCCATTCCAACTGAAGTCTTGGTTTCAAATATTTAGGAGTTAATGTTACTCGCTCACTATCTTCCTTATTAGATGCAAACTTCACTCCTCTCCTTTGCAATATGAAGACTGTTTTTCAGAAATGGTGTAACTTACCCATGTCTATGCTTGGGAGACTGGGAGATTTCTGGAAACTTTCCATGGGAAGTTTACCTGGGGAATTTTGGAAACATTCCAATTTGGAAACTTTCATGGGAATTAATGGAAATTATGGGAATTTGGATGGGATGTAGTCCTTGGGCTCAAATGCAGTACTGTCTTCAATCTGTCTTCAATCAGCTTCAATCTGCTGTAGAATGTTGGATTCTAGAAATGATCTGTGCAGTGGGTGTGGCCTCAATAGCCCTGCAGTAGGCTAAGTAGTAGCCAAAACCATTGACCTTTAGCTTAACATATGAAGGTAGCTAGCATGCTGCCTTTGATTTACTATGGTTATGGTTATATGCTTGCTAAGGTAACCATCAGCGCTGTCTATTGTTTCCAGCCTATCAAGAACAAGTGAGCTATACAATTAACACACATAGGTTAATAGCAATGGGTTATGTATTACCCCGTCAAAAAAAACAACTAAATGTTGGCAAGTATGTAGTAGTCATTGACGAATATAGTGAAGACATTCAACTGAAGTTGCATTAAATCAGGTTGTTTTAACCAAGATGCTGTTATAGACTAACAGTATTATAACAAGCAATATTAAAAATATTCAGTTTATTCCCATTAATTCCTGTTTATTCTACTTAATTCCCGTTTATTCCCATGGAAAGTTTCCAACTTTGAAAATTCCTGGAATTTTGCAACCCTAGGGAGAGTCAATGCTGTTAAAATGAATATACTGCCAACATTTCTTTAATTATTTCAATCCATCCCTCTATTCTTATCCAAATCGTTAAATCTATTGATCAGGCACTCATCTCTTTTATATGGGGAAGGAAAACTCCCAGAGTAAGGAAATCCCTGCTGCAGCAATGCACGCTCAGCGGAGGGCTATCTTTGCTTTATTTTATGTATTATTACTGGGCAGCCAACATCCAGAAGTTTTTGTTTTGGTTAGATGCTCCACAGATATTGTGGTGCCAACTTGAGGCTGGGTCATGTGTGTCGTCTTCTCTCTCTGCTCTCTTGTTTTCACCATCCCCTTATCTCCTTCTCGTTATACAGACAACCCAGTTGTCTGTACCTCTCTTAGAATATGGTATTAATTCAGGCGTCACTTTCTGCCTCTACTGTAATGCCCATCTGCAGTAATCATCTCTTTCCATCCTCTCAGTCAGATCCTGACTTTTGTCTCTTGGAGAGAAGTGGCATAATGAGCTTCAGTGACCTATTCATAAGCAATGTTTTTGCCAACTTTTCAGATTCATCCACTTCTCATAACTTACCCCCCACTCACTTATTCAGGTATTTTCAGGCTAGGCACTGCGTCTCCAGCACTTTCCCTGACTTTCCCTCCTCATGCCAAGGCTACCATGGGAAGAGTTCTTTCAACATAAAACTCATCAAAAGTCTCAAGTATTTTGTCATTTGATAAGCCAACTAGCTCTAAAGCCGCTGCTGCATGGGAGACTGAACTAGGAGTGGAATTAGGAGATGATTTTTGGGAGAGAGCCATTGTGAGAATACGTACCTCTTTGTCATGTGCTCGTCTAGGTCTTATCCAGTTTAAAGAGGTACAGAGATTGCATTTTTCACAATCAAGACTATCAGAAATGTATCCAGAGGTTGATGATACCTGTGTCAAGTGTGGAGTAACTTCCTGCCGTCTTAGCCATATGTTTGCCCTTTGTCCCAAACTTGAACATTTTTGGAATTCTATCTTCAATATTCTTTCAGATATTCTTCAAGTCCAATTAGAATCACATCCCCTATCAGCTATCTTTGGTGTTATACCGGTCCCACAGATTCTGCTACTCTGCTGGCAAGGCGAAGGATCCTATTCTCCTGGAAATCCTCACAGTCCTCCTCTGTGTCCCTGTGTCTGAAAGACCTTATTTTCTTTCTAAAACTAGAGAAGGTGAAATTCACTCTCAGAGGGAATACTGATAACTTTTTCCAATGCTGGAACTCTTTTATTAATTATTTCAATGAGCTACAAACACTTCCTTGATTAGGGTGTGCATTCACCCACAACTATTTTTGACTCCATTGTTTTCCCCCCCACCCCTTCTTTAGTGTTTATATAATCATTTAAATTTTTTTTTTTTTTTAAATGTTCCCTTAATTTGATTTCTTAGTTATTGTTTGTATGTTTGTGCGTTTAGTTATGTGTGACATGTAAGACCTGTCTTGGGGGGTGGGAGGTATGGGATTGGGGACAGTATGGGCCTGGGAAAAGGAATCTTTATTTGATTCTCATATATGTTGTATTACTATTGTACAATGTTTAAAATTATTTTCCCGACTGCATACAAAAAATAATAAAAAAAACCTTGAATAAAAAAAAAAAAAAACGTTTGGATGGAAACATAGCTAGCGATAGAATTACTGCTGTGTACCAAAGAAGGCTACAGTTGGAAGTATGTATTATTGTTTTTATTGTAGCCATGACTGAGTAGGGGTGAGGGAGGCTGTTTGGAAGGAGAGGAAGGAAAGGAGAGTGCAATGCTACAGGTGCACAAGAGAGATGGTGGTTAAGAGGGGAGAGAGCCAGGAGGATACCTGAATGAGTTGAAAGAATTACTTGGAAATAGTAGGCTAACACTTGGAGTATGTTAGTATGATGATAAAAAAATGCATTTCCTGCCGAAAATGCTTGTGAATGCTGAATAGCTAAATTGCTAAACTGGATTAATAGCTTAAATCCGTGAGAAGAAGATGAAGTAGTGTTTGGAAAAGTGGGAATGGTTTTAATTAGTATGAATTTCAGTAAAAAGTTAAATAACACCACTAATGTAAAAAAAGATTTGGAATAATTAAAGGTTTTTTGAAAACCTAATGCTAAACTGAATTATTGGCTTTCAAAGTTCAATAATGCCAAAAATTGTAGAACATTGTACGGTTTGAAAAAGCTGCAAGATGAATTGCATTAATCAAAAGCATGTTCAAAAAACATAATATGGATAAGATAAGTAAAGGCATGGAAAATCCAGATTTGAATTTTATATATGAACTGAAGTTTACTGAAATGTCTTTGAAGCAATGTCTTTTTTTATTTTGAGTAATAAGGCCTAAGTCTGGCCCCCAACACTATATTTTGCTGTTATAACATTTCAAACGTGTGTTGACGCGTGTGTGGACACGTGTGTCCTGAGCCACATCAAGGACCGCCTACTGAACTGTGAGCGGAAATACTTTTGTTTTGGGTGTATTGTCAAACATGTGTGACTATGTGCTGGGACAATATTTCAAGGATCTCTGTTTTGTTATGGTTCAGCAGAAGAAAATGTTGTGACATCCAGCTTTTAACATCAGAAAGGCAGCCCATAAGTAAACTCAACATTCTAGGGTCTGTGGGTCTAACAGGCAGGCCATCTGCTGATCGCATTGCCAGACCTATCTCCACAGCACCACTGTGTACACAGTTCGCAGTGTGAGCCTGAGTGGTCAAAGCAGCGTGTATAAAACAGCTTAATTTAGTATAAATTCTTTACAATAAAAGTCCCCTATTTTTTTATATAAAAATATTTTATTTTGAAGCAGCCACATCAGGAAATGTTGGGTCTTCATCAGCAGTAACTTAACACAACTCCTAACGCAAGCATGAAACGTAAAATAAAGTAATATAATATATTTCTATAATATAGGAACTAATACCACAGAGATTCAGTTGGAAGTTATAAATGTACTGAGAGCTGAACAAACTGAGACTTTTAAAACCTATTTCTCTTTTTTTGTGACAAACGCCAGGAACCAACTTGCGCTACAGTGCGGTGAATAGCCGTGAAGCGTTGATTCAGCTTTGCAGCTATTTGTGGCACTTCAGCGTGCGGTGTGTTTCTGGCCTTAGGCGAACAGCTTTGTTTCACCATGAGCAGAAAGTAGGCTTTTGGTCTTCTGTGCAGTTGGTGGTGGTAGTGGTGGTAGTAGTAGTAGTAGTAGTAAAAAATGATTAATACACACACACACACAATATACTGCATTTATAATTATTATAAATCAATTGTTGTGTTATTGTTCATATTACTGTCTGTCATTGTCATTTTTCTATCTGGGGAAAAGTACAGTGTCATGGTATAGGAAAGCAGCAGCTGCTCCTTGTAAACTGTCAAGCATTGCCCTGTCTTTGATGTTTATTTGGAATACCTAGTTAATGATAAATGTCTACAGTGAGATTTACTACAGGAGCTTTGTTAAGCCTTCCTTCAAAGAAGCCTAAAAAAACCCCCAAACAATACATGGTATCAATGTAAAGACTTCACCGTGAGCCCCAGAAGACTTTCCCAAACGTATGGTTATACTGAATAATTTGTGTGGATAAAAATAACAAATGTGGGCATATCAGCAATTCGAAAAAGTGGTACGCTGTTCCGGAAATGTCGAGGATGTTTAACAATGGCTGTGAAAAGAGGAATGCTTGTGGCTCTTGTCATTTGGAAGTTTACAGAGCCAAATGTATAAGTTCTATTGCCTAAATGAGCACATTTGGCTGAAAGTTAGTCTATATCCTTGACGTTCCACTTCCAGGATTGCTCTGGTGCTGCAGGAGATTCCGCCGGATGGATGTATTTTTGCCAATGTCCATTTCCTTTGTGTTGGAATTTTAAACTCTGGATTTGAGAATTATGGTTAACTGCTCCTCAGATCTCTGCAGGGTAAATTGAGACAGCTAGCTAGACTGTCTGTCCAATCTGAGTTTTCTCTCGCACGACTAGAGCTCAACAGTGACCGCCCACTTTTTTTACTGCTCTGGTACCGGAAGTGTTTTTCCCCATTGTTTCATTGACGTTTCGAAAATTGTTTATATGTTTGTCTCCCATCCCGGAATGCTATGTAGAGTAGCCAGACCCTCCTCCAATTCGTATCGTGTGGATGGTCTGGCAAAGCGAGACTAGCTGAAAGTAGACAAGAATACCTACATTTTGATGTATAAATAGTGTATGACAAGTAAAAATTGTGGGCCTGAGAGCATGCTATAGAGAGTTTTAGGAGGATTTCTATCCCGCTCACCCCTCTGGCTGTGAAATCACCCACACTAAGCAGCTTCATTAACGCAGAAAAAAACACAACTTGTGATAAACAGAAACACAAACAAACACAAACTGTAAAAGATGTGAAATAGCAGAGTCATTTTCTAATAGCAGACGGTTTTGTCAATAGTTTAAAGTTTGAATGACGTCTGTATGTGAAAGTATGTAGGAGATACATTTTAAAGTGGAAGAGGATTTGAAACCTGCTCCCACTGACTTTCAGTGTAAAAAAAAACAAACAAAGAAAATCAAAAAAGCTTAATATTTTAAAAAGTATAAATAGCAGAACAAAAGTTGAAAAGGAGCCATATTGTCCTTAAAGAGCTGAACATTTTGATATTTGAATGTTTTTTGTAGATGAATGTATGCAGAAGTTAGAGATGACCAAAAAAGGTACGGAAGAAGAAAAAGGCTGTTAAATAATAAAGAATCTGATAACAATACTTTGCAGTAGGCTTACATACAGGATTGTAACCACAGTGCAGGCTGTATTTTCACGTTTTTGTCACCAAACTAATGCAAACTAACTTCAGTGTTTGTTCATAGCCACATCATGTGAACCTCTGACATTGCACATTCTCTTTTTTATACATTTAAGAAACAGGCTATTGATTATAGCCTATATGAGATACGAATGTGCCCATTGAGAAGTATATCAGCATAATTCCCAGCTCAAAGTAAAATGCAACGTGCTGATTCATTGCGCTGGGCAGCTGAGTGGAAATAGACACATGGCTCAGAAGGAATGGAAGAAAAGTTTTGCGAGGTAACACAATATATTGCGAGGGAACGCAATACACATTGCGAGGGAATGCAAAATATTGCGAGAGAACGCAAAACTATTGCGAGGTAACGCAAAAGTAGTCCCCTGAAAGAATCTAGCTGTGACCCTTCCGGGGCTCTGTACCCCCCCATTAACCAGTGCACACCGCAACAAATAGAGCCACAGACACTCACCATCAGCCCAACTTTGACCAATGGCCAACCGTCTCCCTGGTGCGTCAGGGCTTTAAAGTGCAGACAGTTTGGTCAGTTGGATCAGGGATTCTCCACACCATAACGACATTGAGAAATAATAGTTCATATTAATGAACTACTTTTAAGCTAGATAATAATACATATGAACTCTTCATATGTATTTCAATTCTAAATTAACATGAAATAAATGTATATTTACCTTTTTCAAAAGTGTATTGACACTGCCTCTCCTCTCCACTGCTCTCCTTATGTGTTTTCGCTGCTCTGCCATGCTCTCTGAAAACCATGGGGCAGACAAGGGAACATGCTAGTTAATACAAACAATTTAGGCTATTCAACTATTCACCTGTATTGGAATTCTGATATTAAATTATGTGCAGGCGCAATTGTAAGGTTGGCCAAGGCTGAGGTAACATCCATCTTGTTAGGGCAATATTTATTTGACTGATATCAAAATGAACTCAATTTCAACAATAAACTCAAAGACACCATCCATCCATCCATCCATCCATCTTCATCCGCTTATCCGGGGTCGGGTCGCGGGGGTAGCAGCTCCAGCAGGGGACCCCAAACTTCCCTTTCCCGGGCCACATTAACCAGCTCCGACGGGGGGATCCCGAGGCGTTCCCAGGCCAGGTTAGAGATATAATCCCTCCACCTAGTCCTGGGTCTCCCCCGAGGCCTCCTCCCAGCTGGACGTGCCTGGAACACCTCCCTAGGGAGGCGCCCAGGGGGCATCCTTACCAGATGCCCGAACCACCTCAACTGGCTCCTTTCGACGCAAAGGAGCAGCGGCTCTACTCCGAGCTCCTCACGGATAACTGAGCTTCTCACCCTATCTCTAAGGGAGACGCCAGCTACCCTCCTGAGGAAACCCATTTCGGCCGCTTGTACCCTGGATCTTGTTCTTTCGGTCATGACCCAGCCTTCATGACCATAGGTGAGGGTAGGAACAAAAACTGACCGGTAGATTGAGAGCTTTGCCTTCTGGCTCAGCTCTCTTTTCGTCACAACGGTGCGATAAATTGAATGTAATACCTGCTGTGCCGATTCTCCGACCAATCTCCCGCTCCATTGTCCCCTCACTCGCGAACAAGACCCCAAGGTACTTGAACTCCTTCACTTGGGGTAAGGACTCATTCCCTACCTGGAGAAGGCACTCCATCGGTTTCCTGCTGAGAACCATGGCCTCCGATTTAGAGGTGCTGATCCTCATCCCAGCCGCTTCACACTCGGCTGCGAACCAATCCAGTGAGTGCTGAAGGTCACAGGCCGATGCCATCAGGACCACATCATCTGCAAAAAGCAGCGATGAGATCCCCAACCCACCGAACTGCAACCCCTCTCCACCCCGACTATGCCTCGATATCCTGTCCATAAATACTACAAACAGGATTGGTGACAAAGCGCAGCCCTGGCGGAGGCCAACTCTCACCTGAAACAAGTCCGACTTACTGCCGAGAACCCGGACACAGCTCTCGCTTTGGTCGTACAGAGATTGGATGGCCCTGAGAAGGAACCCCCTCACCCCGTACTCCCGCAGCACCTCCCACAGTATCTCCCGGGGCACCCGGTCATACACCTTCTCCAGATCCACAAAACACATGTAGGCTGGTTGGGCATACTCCCAGGCTCCCTCCAGGATCCTTGCGAGAGTAAAGATCTGGTCCGTTGTTCCACGACCAGGATGGAATCCGCATTGTTCCTCTTCAACCTGAGATTCGACTATCGACCGAACCCTCCTTTCCAGCACCTTGGAGTAGACTTTACCGGGGAGGCTGGCACACACCCTCTGGTCCCCCTTTTTAAAAAGGGGAACCACCACCCCGGTCTGCCACTCCTTAGGCACCGTCTCAGACTTCCACGCAATGTTGAAGAGGCGTGTCAACCAAGACAACCCCTCCACACCCAGAGCTTTAAGCATTTCTGGACGGATCTCATCAATTCCTGGGGCTTTGCCACTGTGGAGTTGTTTAACTACCTCAGCAACCTCCACCAGGGAAATTGATGCCAATCCCCCCTCATCCTCCAGCTCTGCCTCTACCATAGAGGGCGTATTAGTTGGATTTAGGAGTTCCTCAAAGTGCTCCTTCCACCGCCTCTATTACCTCCTCAGTTGAGGTCAACAGCGTCCCATCCTTACTGTACACAGCTTGGATGGTTCCCCGCTTCCCCCTCCTGAGGTGGCGAACGGTTTTCCAGAAGTACCTTGGTGCCGACCGAAAGTCCTTCTCCATGTCTTCTCCGAACTTCTCCCACACACGCTGCTTTGCCTCTTTCACGGCAGAGGCTGCAGCCCTTCGGGCCCTTCGGTACCTTGCAACTGCCTCCGGAGTCGCTCTGGGATAACATATCCCGGAAAGACTCTCTTCAGTCGGACGGCTTCCCTGACCACCGGTGTCCACCACGGTGTTCGTGGGTTACCGCCCCTTGAGGCACCTAAGACCCTAAGACCACAGCTCCTCACCGCAGCTTCAGCAATGGAAACTTTGAACATTGTCCACTCGGGTTCACGCCCCCAGCCTCCACAGGGATGCACGAAAAGCTCCGCCAGAGGTGTGAGCTGAAAGTCTGTCGGACAGGGGCCTCCTCCAGACGTTCCCCAATTTACCCGCACTACCCGCTTGGGCTTACCAGGTCTGTCCAGAGTCTTCCCCCACCCCCTGACCCAACTCACCACCAGATGGTGATCGGTTGACAGCTCCGCCCCTCTCTTCACCCGAGTGTCCAAAACATATGGCCTCAGATCAGATGAAACGATTATAAAATCGATCATTGACCTTTGGCCTAGGGTGCTCTGGTACCAAGTACACTTATGAGCATCCCTATGTTCGAACATGGTGTTCGTTATAGACAATCCATGACTAGCACAGAAGTCCAACAACAAACAACCACTCTGGTTTAGATCAGGGAGGCCGTTCCTCCCAATCACGCCTCTCCATGTGTCTCCATCATTACCCACGTGCGCGTTGAAGTCCCCCCAGCAGAACTATGGAGTCCCCGACTGGAGCCCCATGCAGGACTCCACTCAAGGTCTCCAAGAAGGCCGAATACTCGAACTCTTGTTTGGTGCATATGCACAAACAACAGTCAGAGTTTTTCCCCCCCACAACCCGCAGGCGTAGGGAGGCGACCCTCTCGTCCCACCGGGTTAAACTCCAACGTAGTGGCGCTCAGCCGGGGGCTTGTGAGTATCCCCACACCCGCCCGGCGCCTCACACCCTGGGCAACTCTGGAGAAGAAAAGAGTCCAACTCCTATCCAGGAGTATGGTTCCAGAACCAAGACTGTGCGTAGAGGTAAGCCCCCACCAGATCTAACCGGTAGCGCTCCACCTCCCGCACAAGTTCCGGCTCCTTCCCCCACAGAGAGGTGACGTTCCACGTCCCCAGAGCCAGCCTCTGCTGCCCGGGTCAGGTCCGTTGAGGCCCCTGACCTTCACTGCCACCCATGTGGCAGCGCACCCGACCCCAGCGGTTCCTCCCACAGGTGGTGGGCCCATGGGATGGAGAGATGTCCGCCACGTAGCTTTTTCGGGCTGTGCCCGGCCGGGCTCCATGGCAAACCCGGCCACCAGACGCTCGCTGACGAGCCCTCCATCTGGGCCTGGCTCCAGACGGGGGCCCCGGGCTTCCTCCGGGCAGGGTCACTTCATCCCTTCCTCGATTTTTCATAGGATTTTTGAACCATTCTTTGTCTGGCCCCTCACCTGAGACCACTTTGCCTTGGGAGACCCTACCAGGAGCACAAAGCTCCAGACAACACAGCCCTCAGGTTCATAGGGACACACAAATCTCTCCACCACGATAAGGTGATGGTTCCCGGAGAAGACACCACTACAGTTTAAAAGAGACCTATTATATACCATTTTCTGGTTTGTACTTGTATTTTGTGTTTGTACTAGAACGTGTTTACATGCTTTAATGTTCAAAAACACTTTATTTTTGTCATACTGCCCATGGCTGCTGTACCTGTATTCCCCCA
This sequence comes from Sander vitreus, assembly GCF_031162955.1. Lineage (NCBI taxonomy): Eukaryota > Metazoa > Chordata > Actinopteri > Perciformes > Percidae > Sander > Sander vitreus. Next base: position 5,725,686 of record NC_135857.1, read on the forward strand.
TCTGTGTGAGACGCTCTGTTAGAGTGCCTGTCTCTTTAAAAAGCCCAGTCTGCTCTGATTGGTCAGCGTTTCCGCATCTCCGGTGTCTCTGAATCTGTGCTCTGCTGTTGCTGCCTTTGTACAGTCCGTTCTATCCGGAGACTGACTGCAGTGGAGTAGCAGAAGTTTGTATGGTGAAAAATCACCAATAAAGGCTTCTAAACTAAATACTACACAACTGGACATGTTCCAGCAGGAATGTGACCCAAACTTTGGCAGAAATGAACAACACTGGCGTTAGCATGCAGCTATGTTGTTAGCAGTGGATTGTAATGGATGGAGCAGCACTTTCTACTGTCAACAATAGTCAACAAAGACTTCTGAACCAAATATTATACAACTGCAACCGGACATATTCCAGCAGGAATGTGATCTGAAATTGGGGAGAAATTAACAAGATTCATTAGCCAAGATTACGGGTTTCTCTGATGTTTCTTTTGAAAATGTGTTTACCGTATTATGTGAAGTAGGGCTGTTGGAATGAATACCGAAAGTCGAATATAATTCAAATGGTTAAAAAATCAATACTTTTCAATCAATATGTTGGCTCACGTTAGCTAATCTCCCTCTTCTTGCCTTGGCAGTGAAAAACACAAGGCATTGTGAGGTCTAAATCAAGCTAACCTAAGCTCAAAAGCCTAATTCATGGTTATGGTTCTAACTTTACGTACCGAACATTAGTACAACATCACAGAGCTAACATTACGTACCGAGTAAAGTTAGTACAGGGGGGACTGACAGGCTGCGGTTGGAAATCGGAAGAATGATGGGAAATAGATTTAACATGACTTTAAAATCGACATCCACCGAGCCAAAATGCTTATTAGTTAGCTCATTCTTGTTTCCTAACTGTGAGTTACAGTAATGTTAGCTTAGGTGGGAGCTTCATGGAGACAGCTATAGTTTATGTTAGCTGCCCTACAGCTGTCAGAGTTAGCCTCAACTTCATATATTACTTTCTAATAGCTGTATTCTCAGTAACGTGACAATCTGCAAGAAACAGATTGCTTATAAATCACTAAAAATAGTAACGTTAGTGACAGCACTGTTTGGCTTAGTTATTAATGTTAGCATCGTGGCTAAGAAAGCACAAAGAAGCTATGGGATTACTGTGGTGAATTTGAATGGCTAGGTTAACAGATGATTTGAAAAGAGTGTGATAATTAACAGCACATATAGACACACTAGACAAATATATACAGGCAACCTTTGCACTCAGTCTTTGTGTAATGAAATAGGTAGCGCATTGCTACCATGACGGAAACTATGCGCCCCGTCACAGTATGTTATGTTCTAGGAACTGCAAAAATCCCTCCGGTCGGAGGATGATAGTAATACTGAGCATGGGGGTAATTTTAAACTTGTTGGGTTGTAAATTAAGCATGTAAGGCCAACATACTAAGAAGGGGGGGGGTTAACCACAGCAGTGTCCACCCCAGAGGTGTAATATCCAATGCATTTAAAAATATATATATATATTTACCATTTAGTTTACTTGCCAAAATAAAAACGCTTCAATTGATTAGAATGTTTTAACACTTGTTTGAGGCCTTTTCGGTTTTTACACTGCTTACAACTCAGAACAGCATCAGATAGAACTATTTCTGCATCGGATGGCAGCATGAACATATTTTTTTCTAAAATAGAACATTTTACACTGCAAGAGTTCACCAGTTTTGTGTGGGTTCAAGATGATAAGCCATCTGGCTATGTGTGGTGTGGGGGGCTGTGCTGTGTGTGTCCTTGCTACTATATATATTAACACAGTGCTATAGAGATGGTGAGTGATGATGCATTAATGGCCCATCAGTGATAACACTTGGCAGTTATAGTACCCCTGAAATGTGTGGAAGGAGTTCGGATCAAGGACTGTCAGGTTTTCACAAGATTGACTTTTGGGGAAGTTGGACTGCGCATGGTTTAAATGCACATGGACTGTTCTATATTTGGGATTTAGTTGTGTTTAGTCATCACCACTATGTATTTGTTATGTTCTCAGAAGATTGTTTGGACACGGCTGTGATACTTTAATATAAAGTTATGTTGTCTAACTTAAGCTCTATACGTTTCTCCACCTGGGATGTTAATGGAATGGGGAATCCCATCAAGAGGAGGAAGGTTATGTCCAGTCTTAGAAAAAACAAACATTCTGCTGCAAACGCTGAAGGATCTCAGCTTCTTCAGGAAATACAGTCTGCTCATCCCCTTCTTGTAAAAAGCTGTGCTGTTGGTCTTCCAGTTTAGCCTGTTGTCAATGGTCCCAGGTATCTGTATTCCTCAACGATATCCACATCTCCACTAAGAATGCAAAGGGATTGCGGAGCCGTTCCCTTTCTCCTAAAGTCAATCACGATCTCTTTGGTCTTATCCATATTCAGCAGCAGGTGATTCTTACCAGTCTACTCCACAATGTTGTCCAACAGCGCTCTGTACTCTCCCTCCTGTCCATCCCTTATACACCCAACAACTGCAGAGTCATCAGAAAACTTCTGTAGGTGACATGACTGAGTTGTACTGGAAGTCTGTGGTGTATAAGATGAACAGAAAAGGAGACAGCACAGTCCCCTGTGGAGCCCCTGTACCACTCACCACCACATCAGACTGAACACAGTCCAGACGGACAAACTGTGGTCTGCCTGACAGGTAGTCAGTGATCCAGGAGACTGGACGCACCGACACCCATCAGCCGCAGCTTCTCACCTAGAAGCAGTGGCTGGATGGTGTTGAATGCACTGGAGAAATCAAAAAATGTGATTCTCACAGTTAGCTAGATGACAGCATTGTCCACTCCCAGATGAGGCTTGTAGGTAAACTGTAGAGGGTCCAGAGAAGATCTCACCTGCGGCCTCAGGTAGGCCAAGACCAGCCTCTCCAGCACCTTCATTACATGGTAAGTGAGAGCTACTGGGCGGTAGTCCTTGAGGCCAGATGGAGTCGACTTTTGTCGCTGGCCAGTTTTAAAATGGCAACCTAAAAAAATTAAATAAAAATAAAAATAGGTGGCGCCTTAACTCCTCTCTTCTACAGGAGCCAGAAAATATAGAATGGCTTAGGTCTGAGCTAAAAGAGTACTTGGCGATCAATTGGTCCTCAGTGTCGTCTTCAGATGGCATGAGAAAACGGACTCAATTTAAATAAAAATATAATATTCTAGCTCAGAAGGTTGAATTCAATTTATTCAGGGCAAGAAAAAATTATTTTGAATTGGGAGACAAAGCAGGAAAATGACTCGCTAGGAATTAGGGAAATTATTGGAATTGTTGGGTATATTATAGTGTGATCTAGACCTACTCTATCTGTAAAGTGTCTTGAGATAATCTTGTTATGATTTGATACTATAAATAAAATTGAATTGCTAGATACATAAAACAGGGAATCAGCTTCCACTATTTCTGCAGTTAGATCCAATTATGGAAATGTTTTTACAGCAACTGTAGATATTAACACGATCTTTAAAGAACATTACACTGATCTCTATAGGTCATTAACTACCTCTACTGATGAAGAAATGTGTTTCTTCATAGAGCCACTAGGGCTTCCCAAACTGACAGAAGAGCAAAGAGAACTCCTTGATGCGGATTTGACTATAGAGGAAATTAAAGAGGGGTAATGGGGGACCTGCCCCATATAGAGGTATATAGAGATGCAGGGACGGACTGGGACCAAAGATCGGCCCTAGCATTTTGGCCCAGACCGGCCCACCACATAAGATCACAAATACCACCCATCCTTGCACTCCCCTGAATATGTATACCAACTCTATTCCTTAAAACTACTAACGCCATGTAATGAGTAAGCAAGAATCCGTGAGAGTTGATACATGAAATACTGAAAAAAAGTGCCATTTATTAATATAATAAAACAGTATACTCCTCATGAATCATAAAACAAGCGATCTATCTATCTATCTATCTATCTAATCATTTCACGACTGAAGAGGCCCTGTGCTTTAATTTGAAGAGGTCTATCATGAGTTTTTGTCTGCCAATGCAGATAGAAAAGCTACAATTCTCATTAAGAAAGTTAGGGGCAAAGTGTTTTAAAGGGAGTTCAGCTTACCACAGGTTCTACCCTCAATCCCTCTTCTCTTTCCCTCTCCTCCTGAGTCTCCTCCTCACTGTGCATATGCCACTATCATCAGCCACGGGAGCTGATGAAGGTCCTGCTACTGCCGAAAACATGTCTGTCCATTTGACATATTTGGCAGCGTCAGCCTGAAGGGCCTGTTTCTTTTTCTCACACAGCTTCTCTGAAACTTCTTTGCATTTCTTCTCCATGATCTCTATCACTATTCTAGTTTGGCAGATGCACACCCGAAACTGCATGCAGGCAGAAATCCCAAAGAGGGTGCTGTTTAAAGATATGATGTCCTCTTCATTGTCTTGGTTAACGTTATCCTCACCTAGCCTGTAAAATCCGTTCTGCGCATGCGTATAACTACGTAGTAGAAAACTAACCATGTCCCTGTGCGATTTGTACCACGCATGCGTTGAAACACTTTACGACCAAACATCACAACTTTTTTATTAAATCTTTATTATACAATAGTCATAGCTACAAACCATCGAGACTTGTCAGTGATCCAAAACCGTGTAGCGACGTTGTTGTTGTGTTGTTTGTTAATGTTTTTACTTTTAATACTTCGTCTTGACTAATAACCATAGACTGTATCTATTATTAATGCGATGAAGTCTAAATGTACATAAGTGTCCTTTTGAAGACGGGAGGACAGCTCTTCCAGCCACCACTGCTGTATACCACTTTAGTAGCTACATGCTAACGAAAGAAAACATGTCATCTTAGCTGGCAATGTTGTTAAATTCTCCCCAATTCCAGGTCACATTCCTGCTGAAACATGTCCGATTGTGTAGTGTTTGGTTCAGAAGCCTTTATCTGTGATTTTTGACATTAGAAATTGCTGCTTCGTTCCACTACAATCTAACGTTAGCATACTCATAGCTAACTATTGTAGCTGCATGCTAACGCGACATAGCGGTGCATATATAGCTAGCTATATATGTACGTATGTAGCAGGACTTTGTACGGTAAAAAATCACCAATAAAGGCTTCTAAACCAAATACTAAACAAATACAAATACAGTAAAGTGACCGGAATTTGGGGTGAAATGTCCAGCATTGAGCTACATAATAGTTTGCTAGGAGTTTGCTGGTCTCTCACAGAGATCTCATTTGTAGCCCTGTTTTTACCTGATACTTTCATAGAAGTACAAACACATGAAGTGAGAGGTATACACATGCTTACACTTTATTTAAAGCATGATTAACCTGAAGCAGGACGGAGTCATGACTTAAAACACCAAAGCAAGGCTTCTAGCTCAGGCTAGCTAGCGTTAGCAAATTACCTTCAAAGTTGCAAAGAAATGATGAAACGTAAAATTTGAAGCCTTTATTTAATTTGCTACATGGTGTTGTACTGGATGGCCGGACGAGCCTCCGTATATCATTAACAGATACTTTAGGCAACTCCAGCAAACACCTTGTAAACTTCATCTCTGCCATCATAACAGTCTACTGTCACTGTCTAATGTTTTCTTCTGGTAACCAGAAATGTCCAAACATCCTTAGCCAATGCCTGCATAGAGCTGTGAAGTTTGCTGGTGTTCGCGCAAGCGTAGAACTGATCAGGCAGTGTCGTAAAACACGTTGAGTTTCTGCGCATGCGCAGAACGGATTTTACAGGCGGTACGGATCGGGTACTGACAGCAAGACAAAAAAAAAAAAAAAAGTGTCGGCGCAAAAAGCACATCGGCCCACCGGGAAAGTGCCCGGTATGCCAGATTGCCAGTCCGCCCTTGTAGAGAGGCGCTGGAGAAGGGCACACTGCCACCAACATTTAGGCAGGCTTTGATAACTTTGGTTCCTAAAAAAAGTTAAGAGCCAGGGGACTAAGTATTACCACCCAATTTTCCTAATGCAGAGATTCTTTAAATTTGTTTTTATTTTGGCAAATACATTAAAGGGGTGGTCAGAATTTTGTACATAGGACCTCATTTCCAAGTTAGCCAGTGTGTTATTTATCAGTGGAGACCGTTTTCAACACTTTTCATCCAGTCCTTCCAGTTGCAGAGTTCGCTGGTGCTAGGCTAGCGCAAGTCAACAGTATCTGCTAACCTGCCACTAAAAACAGTCTTACCCATTCCACAGTACACCCGAGGCAAATCAATTATAACGCCAGACTATTGATGTAAATGTCTGTGTTGATAGAATAATGTTAGAAATAAAACTACCCTTGCATCGCATTGCAATAGTTATACTTTGTTCCCTGTAGTTGGTAGCATAGGCTACAGCAGCGGCGGAGTGATCTTACCTAGGCTACTGAGAAAGCCGGTTTCCATGACAATCACACAAGTTTATTTACCTGCCACTGCAATTTGCATGTAAACTGTCTGAGCTTACATGGCTTTTCTGTCAGCAATTACCTAAAGTTAGCCGTTAGCCCAGCCAGGTATCTACCAAGAGTGTAGCTATACCGTTGTCACTCTCCACAATGCATTGAACTGTAACGTTATCTCCACTAATGTTGTCGGTCTCAATCTATCAGTAGCAGCTAGGCTGTTATGAAAGGGGCTAGCTTTATTAGCTAGAGTAGCCTACCAAACGTTATTACCTGGTCATCAGTACGCTGTTGGTGCATCTGGAAAGACAGATGGAACCGCATTCGTTGTCAGTGACTTGTGGTCCTTTACATTGCGGGGGTTTTCAAAATCGTTTGGTCTAAAATGATCACTACACATTTGACACTTGAGTAGAGTCTCCGTCTTGATGTCCAAGCCAGCAGCAAGAAGCCACAGTTGTTTCCTTTCTAGCTCTCCCAATGGAAATTTGTGGAAACTTTGTGGTGCCCATCTGTTTGGTTTATTTTTACAATTTCTAAATGCACACTGAATCACCATGTTGCCTAGTCCTTAGTTTCCAATCCAATGCTTCAATACCAATGTACTAGGCTACTACTAGGTGTCCCGACTGTAGTGCGCTTCTGTTTACTTTTCGCCACAGTACTACTAACCAGAGCAAAGTAAAATTCCGCCGCTGCTGAGAAACTAGTCCCTCAAAATGTAATGCGATCATTGAGATGCAAGGGTAGTTTTATTTCGAACATTTTATCAACACAGACATCAATAGTCTGGCGTTATAATTTATTTGTCTTGGGTGTACTGTGGAATGGGTAAGACTGTTTTTAGTGGCAGGCTAGCAGATACTGTTGACTAGCCTAGCACCAGCGAACTCTGCAACTGGAAGGACTGGATGAAAAGTGTTGAACGGTCTCCACTGATAAATAACAGACTGGCTAACTTGAAATGAGGTCCTATGTCCAAAATTCCTTTAAATAAGGTTATTACTTCTGTAATTCCTCCTGGTAAGGTAAGGGTTTATTTGCTGGCGTAGCTCGTCAGATAATATCAGGTTTGTCTCTGCAACCCGGATTTTCCACCAGCTGCATCTGTGCTGTTTTGTTCCGTCCTCCACCACGTGCCTTACCACACCGGGAGCTCAGAAGCAGAGTGTCTTGTCTGTCCGACTCGCAGAATTTATTGTCTCTACAAGTACTTGAAAGAACAATCCCGTGTTTATTAATCTACTATCTACCTTCTATTCCTAGCACACCTGCAGTTAAATTTCATGCCTTCTCTTTTGTGGCTTTTGTCCTTATAAAAAGGATCTGTGGTGTTGTATTATGTTTTTCCACCTCCAAGATGATTCCCTGGTGTTGTAGAGGAGACATATAGGTTATTGGGTGGTGTCTTTTGGTAAATTGACTGGATGCTCTCGCCGTTTAATTTCCTGCCCGGCTGTCCGAAAGCCCTGCGTCTCGCATGAAAATAGACCTGGCGCGTTATCATTAGCGGAGCCGAGAGCCACTTCATGCTTCTGGGATGCGCTGTGACACAGGTGGTGAAATATCAAGCATTGACTTGAATGGCCATGGTTGCGCGGTGGTTGGGGCACATCCCTAACACAGTGTAGATGGCCCGGTGGAAAATTGGGGTAACAGTTGCTGTGCTGTATGTGCATAGCCTTTATAAAGTGATATCTTAGTAATTAGTCGATTAGGGTCAATTTAAAAGCTATCTCCCCTCCCTTTCCTTCTCTTATATTATCAATGCATACCGGTTCTACATTTCTATTGTTAGATAAAAACTTCTTTTTTTTTCTCTCCTTCACCCGTTAATTATTTATGTTTATGTTTACTATTATTTAAAAATATATATATTAATTAATAATTCTTTCTTTCTCAAATTATGTATTTAGGTTATTGTTGTTCTTATTTATTTATTTCCCTTATAACAAATATATGTAACGGAGTACATTTTGATGAAGTACCATTATATGGGCACCTGCGGTTGTGTATAAAGTGCGTGAGTTCAATGATATACCTCACACAAGACTCTTGGTATGTATGAACATACAATTCATTAGCTGTGAAAGGGGGCGTGGCCAAAGCATAGGGGTCGGGGCAAACCTTTACCAATAAAGAGTCTCTGCTGACTTCATTGATACCTCACATAAGACGCTACCTTAAATGGGTCAACAGTTATGAAAGGGGGCGTGGTTTAAGCATAGGGGGCGGGCCAAAACATCACCAATGAATAAGGAACTCTCTGCTGAGTTCAATGATACCTCACACAAGGGTCTATCTTAAACGGTTCAAATGTTATGAAAGGGGGCGTGGTCTGAGTAAGTGGGCATGGTTAAAGTATAGGGTGCAGCTCAGTATCATATGTAGACCACACATAAGTTTCATGTAAATCGTATGATGTTTGTCATATAAGGCTGATTTCCTGATGACAGCGGGGGTCGCTATGACCAAAAGTCAATTTTGTACTCTTGTCAATTGTGAGAAATGTTGGCCAAATTGGATAATGTACACTAAAGCTACGATAAATACTCAAAATGGCCGCCACGCCACGCCCACACCGTAACTTCATTGTTAAGGTCTTTAGATGGCACAGACTGAATTTGAAGTCGATCTGATGAAATCTCTAGGAGGAGTTTGTTAAAGTATAACACCTTGACTTTTAGGCCTACTTCCTGTTACCACTAAGGAGCGCTATGACTTTGAGTAAATATCGGCCTTTATATGTCCTCAAGGTTGGACACCTATGAATCCTGAAAAGTTTCGAACCAACTGGACAACGTCCACTCAAGTTACACCCACTTCCTGTTTCGATGGCGAAACACACAAAATGGCCTCCCCATCACGGCCATGCCCTATGACGAAAAGTTTTTCTTTTAATAACTTTTCATCTTTAACGTCTTAAGATGGCACAGACCAAATTTGAAGTTGATCGGATGAAATCTCTAGGAGTTCGTTAAAGTACGACATGTGGAAATGGCCAAAATCGCAGAACTTTCAATTCAAAATGGCGGACTTCCTGTTGGGATTAGGTATGGCTCCAATGACGTTTTTTGTACATCTTGACATGCTTCATATGTGTACCAAGTTTCGTTAGTCTACGTTAAACGTACTGCAGGGGCTAAATTATTTTAACTTTGTAGGGGGCACTAGCGAGCCATTTTTGTGCGCCTATTCCCGCACCCTTAACATACGTAAATTTTCACCAGACTTGATGTGATCGCCAATTTTGTTGAGTTTTTGAGTATGTTAAGCCCCTCAAAAAGGCGATTAATTTGATGTAGTAATAATAATAATAATTCATTAAGTTTAAATAGGGCCTTCGCCGCTGTCAAAAGCTGTCTTGGTTCATCTTTCCACTGTACCAACATCACCACTCTGGTTTAGTCAAAATAAACCTTTAATTCATCCATTTACATGTGGAAATATGCTGGCTCTATACACGCTAAAATACTGTTTATTTAAATGAAGTCTGGGTTTGGCGAAAGCGATTTCGGAGCTGTTTCTGGTTTAACAAAAAGGTTTATCTCTGTAGGGATCCTTTCCATAATGTCAGACACTTAGAATAATAATCTGAACCTGTCAGTGGCAAAAACAGAACTTTTGGTGGACGCTCACTGATGTGAATATTTGTTCTAAAGGTTTAGATTGCGGCCCGGTTCACGGCTGCTGGTTACAGCATTCACGCTCAATACTTGACCAATTTCAAAGATTCTTGTTCACATTAGTCACTTAGACACCAATGCATGGGAAAATAGGGTCCAGGTTGAATTAGGTAATATTACACTATGAACACTTTAATCTTCCTCACTGAATAAGTGTAAAATTATTTTTAATATCTGTTTAGGTGGGTAGAGGGGAAGATAAGAGATATTTTGAGTAAAGAAAAAGGGAAGAAAACATCAAAGTGAATAGGCAATCTCATGTTCTCACATGTGCATAAAGCCCTTTCAACCCTCTAATTTGCCCCCTTGGAGAAAAACTACACAAGAGAGAGGGTTGAGTGAGAGAGTGGAACAGTGGGAAAGTTAAGGGTGACACATTTCCCAGCAGCAGGTGAATGACCCATCTCTAACTCTTCAGACTAATGAGAGAGAATGAAGGCAAAGCTACAGTAAAGCAGTTGTAGTGCCTCACATTCTGACGCTGTCATCTGCCACCTCCAGAGGAACCAGTCATCACACTGTTTGATTTGAGTCATCATCCTTATTGTTATGCTCATCATGAAATAAATTCAAATACTAAATCCTATAGCTACTGTGTTTATCACAGTATGAACATACTGGTGGTTTTGTTATTCACACAGTGGAAACATGTAGTTTGTCCTGAGGCTGGCACTAGAGGAAAGGTCATGGGGCTGTTCCAATCTAAAGCGTACATTTCCTTGATAACATTTCCTGTGTAATTATATAAGCTTTTTGAAAACTGTTTCCAGAGTGAATACATCTTGTGAATAAAGTGTATTTGTTTGTACAGGTAACACTGAGCTTTGGGGAAAGTACTTAAATGTAGGGTTGGGTACCAAAACGCGGTGCCAACAGGGCACCGGTTCCGACGTAATCGGTAGTAACAAGACCGAATAAGAACGAAAATTTCGGTGCCTCATTTCGATGCCTCATTTTTCTTTCTTTTTTTCCAGAATAATCGCTGCACTGGACGCTATGTTACAGTTAGCTAGTAGCTGGATTAAACAGAATGGTTAAAATGCTGACAGCTTACGTTAAGCAGTGTAAAGTGTGACTGTATTTCCCTGTAGAGGATTTCAACATCGGGACATAACAGTCCGCAGCTGCCGTTGTCGGAAAAACAATACAGACGGTGCGTTTACTTGAAACTCGTCAGCCTTGTGGTGCATTCAAAGTTATTGTAAAATACCCTTTTCCCATCTGGTGCTTGTTTTTGTCATTAACCAGCAATTTACTGGTGAAATAAGTCATTGTAAGTTATTGCTATTGTTATATAGTTGTTATTACAGTTATTATTAGTCAATCATTTAATTTTGACCATATGGCCTTAGCAATAAACAAGCCATTCTCTAATGTCGTCAACTGTCGTTTTGTGCTCCTTTTTTATATTATATACATTATATATATATATATATATATATATATATTTCAGTTCACACATCGTTTTAGCACCGGTATCGTAAAAAACCCAAACGATACCCAACCCTACTTAAATGTGATCTATTATATAGCCTTTCAGATTCATACTTGTATTTCGTGATTCTACTAGAACATGTTTACATGCTTTAATGTTAAAAAAACAAACACTTTATTTTCTCATACTGCCCATGGCTGCTGCACCTGTATTCCTAAGGAATGTGGAGGCTGGCTTTGTGGAGCTAGCCTCCACAAAGCATAGCTCCTATGGAGCCATTTTGTTGCTATCAAGCCATCACCCGCCGTTAGCATCCCATTGACTGCCATTCATTTTGGCACCACTTTACAGCGAATAACTTCACATCTGAAGCGTTTAAAGACTCTATTTGTCCATTGTTTATTTCTAAAGAAACACGACAATGTATAAAAGGCTCCATTACCTTGTATCTCACGTTATGGCCCCGTAGCAGACGTTTTTGTAAAAAATAGGCTAACGATTGTGTCATAACCACACGACTTACTGTCGCATAGTAGAGGAATTACCATACAGTACAGGAAAAGCACGCAGGCAGTTTCGACTTACATTAGCTGTTTAAATTTAATTACTAATGTTAACTAGCATTTTAGTTAGCAATAATTAGCCTTTGCCTATGTTATCTCCTAACATATACCTACGCTCTCCGTCTCTGCAAGATTGGGAATGATTGGCACAGCTACCAGAAGACTTATAACTTTCAGACAGGCTGCTCACGTCACATCTATGTCGTCAAGCTCAGTTGGAGGCTGTGCAGTAACGACTAGCCATCATCGGAAAAGTGCTTTTAATAGACTTCACTGGTCTCCGTGGAAAACAACGGCGTCACATTGTCACATCTTTTACTGTCTATGGTATTCGCCCTCTCTCTGAGACACTCTGTTGGAGCGACCAGTCAGCTCTGATTGGTCAGCGTTTCTCAATCTCCGGAGTCTCTGATTCTGTGCTCTGCCTGACGGCAATGGAGTATATAGCAGGACTTTGTACTGTCAAAAATCACCAATAAATTGGTGGATGTTTTGCTGATTGTAATGGACTACATCAGGACCTTCTCCTGTCAACAATCACAGGTAAAGGATTTTAAACCAAATACGACACAACATCAATAGGAATGTTACCCAAAATTGGGGAGAAATTAACAAGCCAAGATTGGCAGCCAAAGATTAAAGCTTTCCCTGACTTAGCATGTAGCTACATGTAACAATGTAAACACTGCAGTAGCCTAGCCTGCCTGGAGCAGATGACCAATCATAGAAACCAAGCTCTGTGTGATGTGACACGGACCTGAGAGTAGAAAAAAAACATTGAAAGCGGAGCGTTCAGAACAGTGGGAAATCTGAGGTTTTGGCTTACAGGGATTTCTTTTAAAATACGTTTACCTCATTATTTTAAGCTTTGGCCACGTTTAAAATGAACGTCTGACATTGTAATATTATAGATATGACACGTATGAAAATACAGACAAGCATAATAGGTTGTGTGCTCTGTGACAGTAAAGTGAGCCATGATTAAATTTCTAAATTATATTCGTAAAGCTAAATTCACACTAATGACAAAGTTGTCAGATCACTGTACTGTTCACACTACACAACTTGCTGTCTTGTAATCGGGAATCTTGAAGTTGTTGTGATGTTCACACGCCTCACTGGGGACAGTGGGGTCACACTCTATAACATCTTTTACCATGAGGTCAGAAAGGCTGACTCCGTTATTGGCTACAAACAGGAGGTCACTGAACAAACTGTTATTCATCTTGTATAACCCTGACCATCCTCTCCACCCCAGACTGGTCCAACAGCAGAGCGCTTTCTCCAAAAGGCTCCGACAGTTTCGATGTCACAGGGACCACTACAGGAAATCTTTCCTGCCACATGCAATAAAACTGTTTTACCACTGAGTTACAATAAAATAAAGATAAAACTCACTATAATCACAATACTGCACTCTAGGGAAACTTGCAGGTTTTCTTACATGTAGGTAGGTTGTACATTTTTATTCGCAACTTTCATTCTTTCTATCTATCTATCTATCTATCTATCTATCTATCTATGCTCCTGTAGAAGCCACAAGTTCATATGAAATCAACCTTGTTGAAGCAAAATGTTTTATTTGCGATGTCATGGAGAAGTACTACACTACCCATAATCCTAAGTGTAACCTCGACGTCTCTGAATGATGGAGCTCACTGTTACCTTGGAAATGTTTAGCGAACCCGTTAACGGCTAGAGAGAAGTCTATGATAGTTTCTGTACACAGTCTTGTTTCTTTGCCTTTTCTGCCGTTTTCAAAATGTTTTCTTGTGCCAAATCAAATGTTTTATGGTCATGATTCCAGGCTTAAAACTCTTTATACAAGCATTTAATGAAACGTCATCAATAGATATACTGAATGGTAAAATTGACAAAAGTGGGCGCTCACTGATGAACTTGTGTTATAACTGTTATGAGGCTTGAGTCTTTGAACAGTTCACATAGCGCTCTAGCACCAATGCAGATTTGCCTCTGATCTGGGGCATTTGTCGGGGAGCTCCAAAAATTGTCGGCAAGTGGAAAATCAAGGCTAAAGTTTAGTGTAAACTAGGTATGTTGTCTGACAACCGAGGCAAAAAAATGTAAATGAGAAGAAATGAATGATGAGTTTGTAATAAAACACAGTGAAGGTGACCACAGAGAGCAGCAGGGGACTGACCCTCCTTTCCAGATGTTTGCTGTGAAGCACACTTGTTATTTGCCAACTGAAAAAGGAGGGAGAAGAAGAGTAGCTGTTTTCTGTTGTTTATGCATTTCAGTGTGGACAGAGATGTTCAAAACACAACTTGAAAATGCTAGTGTGGACACCGTTTTCAAACCAGTTTAAGCAAGATTTTGACCAGTCGTGATAGTGACGCTGGTATTGTTGTCATCTTGTGAGTGAGTGTGTGGTGTGTGTGTGTGTGTGTGTGTGTGTGTGTGTGTGTGTGTGTGTGTGTGTGTGTGTGTGTTTCTGTGTGTGTGTCTGTGTCTGTGTGCACTACAGTGAAGAGTACAGTAACAGGTGCCATACCAGTGTTTTACCCCTTCAGAAACATTTATATTGACATTTTAAGAAAAACAAATGTACCGCATGTGCACGTTACCGTATGTGCTTCAAATTATTCCATGATGTACATATGCCATATATACCGCCCAGCCCTACTGCCCACACTGCCATGACAGAGCTGGATTTAAATTAAAGTGTTGGGACTGACTGATCTACCAACATTGCTATCTTGCTGCTCGAAGGTCAACAACAGTGTTGATTTTTAACCTCCAGTCATGTTGCTCTACTGTTCTTTAATCACGAGTGAAGAAGCCCTTGGTTAATATGTTAACTATTCTGAGCTCACACAGTGATGGGGTAACGTGTCAGTTTACAATGAATGCGGCTGTTGTGAAAATTAAAACCAACACAGCTTATTTTCCACTATACTGTTCAGCCAAGCATAGATCAAACCCACAGTTTATTTGAAATTCCAGTGGAGATGCCAAATGTTTCCAAAGACATACCAGACATGTCAGAGTGAACTTAAGGAAAATGTGCATAAAGTGATTAACAAAACATCTCCAACGTTACCATGAAATAGTTTTTTTTTTAATAATGTGTTACTATTTGATATCACAGGTAATGTCAGAAAACACACGAAAAAAGAAGAAAAGATCAATGAATCGTAGATACATGCGTGTATGCACACACCTTACACACACAGATGCACCACATTATCAGCAAACCCAATTTCTTGCAGCAGCAGCTGCAGGACACCAACCAGCAACAAGCAGTTCTTTGAATGAACTGTGACAAGGTGTTGTTCTTTTCCCCCCTCCCTCTGTCTTCTGTCTTCCGGGAACACTAATAGGCTCCATGCAGGGTAATGTGACCAATTGAATCATCCTCGCCCCGGAGCTGGAAGCTGCAAAACGGAGGAGCAGAGAGCGCCGTGCTCAGTCTGGCTCCTACACTAAGAAAACCTTTCTGGGGTGACAGTTTCTGCTCAGGATTCCTTTGGGATTTTACACGCCGTCCTCCAAGGAACTAGTGGCACCCTTTCCATCTGCCTCGGCCCCTTCGCCCACTTGGCAGACCTCAGACCAGCTCTTAGGTGAAAAGGTCAGAGGGCCCCTGTTTAGCCCTGACTGCAGCTCTAGGTGAGTACAAACCACAGCGTGTAATGCTGGGCAGAGCAGAGGCACTGATACCAGGACCATGAGTGATTGATCCACTGGGATGTGTGACTCTTAAGGAGCCTAAGCAATGTAACTTCGTGGATCCATAGATTTGTCAGATGACATCAATGATGTGCACCTGACTTTGTTATAAGTGCAGTAAAGAATGTTTTCCTTACTGTTTTTGATCAGCTAAAATCCTTTTTACAACCCAGATAAAAAACTGACCGCAGATATTTCAGATTGTAGAAAACAAGCATTGGCATGTGACAGTCAAGACAACAAACTTTTGTCTTGACTTTTTCTACATTTTTATCACTACACTACCACATGATCTAACAAATTAGTTTTTTTTATTATTTCAGACATGTATATTGTGTGATAAAGTGGCGTTAACAGGGAATAGAAGAAGTGAACAGCTGCAGACTGAATGTTGCATAAACCCCTCTGCACCCCTCCGAGGAAGCGATAAAGAGACATTTTTCCACTAACTTGCTCTCTTAACTTCTACATTAGCACAGATAGCTTAAAGACGGGAAAATGGCTGACTAGGCACCGTCACGCGTAGCCATCATTGCTACTACAGTAAGTCTTCCCCCAGCCTCAGGGACTCAGAGCAGTTACACAAAGTGTTGTTTGTTTGCATCGTCATACATTTGAACAACTCACTGAGAGGGAAAAACTGTCAATGTCTTTACATAGGTTACTTACCTTCATGGAATAATACTTTAAGTTGAAGGTATGGATTCAAAGTTTTACTTGAATAAAGGTGAGGATGTATTCACAGTTACAAAGGGACAGTATAGGAAAATTCCCCCTAAGCATCCCATGACCAAAACACATACTTTAGTGCAGGGTTTTTCTCTGATTGTATCATTTATAAACTTCACAAAGTTCATAATATAAGTTGAAAAATATCTCACTAAAGTCAGCGTGACATAATGTAAGCTGCATAATTCACACAGTGCATTTACATAAACTCTGTAGAGACTCTAACTTCAAAACAGGATACAACACAGCTGGAATGTGTGAACGCTGTGTGAGGATGTCTGTTTTTGAAGATTTAAGCTTAAATAACAAGCACTCTACTCACACTGCAGACAGATCTGTGTCCTTGTCACTACCCTGTCTCCTCAAAATGTATAGTTCAGTTTATATAATACTTATTTACATCAGCAAAATTATTTAACAATTACTTAAAGCGGCCCTCTGCTGCATGACCCCTCTCTCCCCTTATTCCTGTCTTCAGCTGTCCTGTCGGATAAAGGCCAAAAATCCCCCAAAAATAGTCATAAAATCTTTTTGATATATAATTATAATTACCTTGTTTTTCTTTCATAAAATGTTCTGCATTGGTTTAGGTCATGGATAGATTGTGCCCTTAGTTAAATATGAAAAAGTGACTTGAGGCAAAAGATATGTTAACTTTTTTACCAAAACTACCATCTTTCCCTTACCAGAATGTTTTTGAAGACTAAACGTACCTACACGTAACACTAAACACAAGCACCTGTCTCTAGTGTCAAAGTCCCAAATTAACCACTCTCAAACATGTATATAACACTTCCAGTACTGGAAAATCTATTTATAAACATAGCTTCTAGGAAGCAATGTTGCACTTTCAATTTTCAGTGTCATCAGTTTGTGACATTAAAACAACTGATAGCTGAAATGTTCATATGTAGTGAAACCATTCAACTTCAGTTTGCTGGATGTGAAGCTTAAATAAGAGTGAGGTATCAATTACAATTCCTAGATACTTGTTAAAAGTGAAAGACTGGAAAGCTCAGTGGTTTTGATTTTGCCTTTGAAAACATAATGAGTTTTGTTTTGTCAGCATTCAAAACAAGTTTTAAATCACACAGGGAACATTGTACGCAGGGGCGCCGCCAGGAATTTTGGGCCCCATGACAAAAAAATCAAATTGGGCCCCCTCTGCACAGCTGTTGTCACCACATCTCTAGGACCTAACTGTCCCATTAAAAGCTTTACATAACTCTAATTAAAGGCTGGCAACTGCCTTGCTTCTTGTAGTTCAATACTAGTACTATAATTTGACAAAATGGAAAATTCTCTTAACAAAATTAATTATTATTATAATTATTAATGAAAGACAGAAAAATCCCCACAGACTCCCTGCAATGATGCTAACTGGCATGTCATTGAACACAATGTTGCTCACCTTCTTCACTTGGACAGGGAGGGGCACAGTTAAGGGGAGATTAGGGTGCTGCTGACTCATCTGTTGTTAAGTCTGCTAAAAGGGGCAGGGACAATTTTTTGATATGAATATCTTGCTAAACGTTTCCCTGCACTGATTAAATGGTGATTAAATGTTAGGCTAGTCACTACACTAGTCTGTAGCTAGCTAGCTTATTTCACTATGGACATTAAGCCAACAGGTTAATACCAATCACAGACTATAGGCTACCCACCTTTCTTGGTGAAAAACTGGGTTACAGTTTGACACCCTTTCCTTTGTCTTTCCTCTCTCTCTTTTCTCTTTCCTTTTTTGAAAACCAGATTTTGATTTAACATTACTTGGCAACACTGTGGTCACTGTAGTTCTGCCTCATCTGACTGCAACTAAACACCGTCACTGAGTGACCTATGGCAGGACCAAACCATTTCATGCAGATACAGGGGGGTGGTCGGTCTATAGGTTTACTTTTTGGTCAATGGGGATATTACTTTTACTGCCAAAAACAAGTAAAAACAAAGAGATCATTAATTTTATTATTATATTTGAAATATATATACTGAATGATGATGGTTTAATACTTTTAAATTAGTTTTTACCTATTTTTTTTTTACCTTGGAATTGTCCTAACTTTTCCCCCCTATACGGCGCCCCTGATTGTACGGTATTAAAAGCAAGTTGTTGCTGACAAAAAGCCTGGTTTGGTGTAGCCGCAGAGCAGTTTATCACAGCGTCATTGGAATAAAAGTGGAAATTTGCATTGGATGATATATCCAATTAAAAAGGGAGAACCGTGTGTGTGTGTGTGTGTGTGTGTGTGTGTGTGTGTGTGTGTGTGTGTGTGTGAGAGAGAGTGCCTGGTTGTCTCTTAAATCTTTTTCGACTACCGTTCTCCAATCTACTTCACACTTGGCGAGTGTATTCCTGGGTACCCAATGAACTTGGCGTTTGGAATTTAGAGCAGTTTGGATTGCGCTGGATTTTATTAAACTGAATAATACTAAGTCACCGCACAATAAATGTTATAAATAAATAAAAAACAGCGACCTGTGTGCAGCTGTAGGGGTGGGCCTTCAGGGCTTCACAGTTCTCAATCACACAGGTCTTTGGAAACTCATACCTTCATATTTCACCTGTGTGTTTCTGACCGCTGGATATAGCTTACTAACCTCACAGCTGAACTTTTCTACACTTTCTTTAAAGACCACAAGCGGAAATCAAATTGTAAGTTTGCCAACTAACTTATAACACTAATAATGTTCTCGCTGGCAAAATACCTTCACTAATTTAATTCCATGCTTTAACATTGCTTTAAAATGCTACACCCATTGTGGAACAGCATCAACCACTGTGGAACAGCATCAACCACTGTGCAACTCAGGAGCTTCACAACTACTCTACATGCAAATGATGAAAATAAACGTACACACACACACACACATTGTAGATGAACACCCAGGCTGTTGGTCTCTCCAGCACGTTGTACAGGTAGTTGTGTTGCCCGCGGTTGTGCACGTGTCTCCAGCTGCTCTGCGTGCTGTATATAAGCGGCTTCCCCAGCAGGCTGACCCGGGTTCTCCACTGGGCGCGTCTGTGCTGCATTCAGAAGCGGAGCGTCTTGCCTGCCCGACTCGCAGATTTTATCTTCGCTACAAGATCTGTGGTGTCGTATTATGTTTTTCCACCTCTAAGATGAGTCTCTCCTCGTCCATGGTGTTGTAGAGGAAACATATACGATGTTCAGGGGGGGTGTCCTTTGGTAAACTGACTGGATGCTCTTGCTGTTTCACGTCCTGCCCAGCTGTCCAAACGCTCGCGTAAAAATAGACCTGAGCCACGCATGATTGAGTCACGCTGCAACATGTGTAACCGTTTGTTTTTATATAGTTTTCAAATAAATAACACAAATTCACGAGGCCCTTTACCTATGCCATATGGTAAAAGCGCCTAAGACTGCAAAGTACATGCATGCAAATTCAAGTAAAAAGAGAGGCATTATCAGCACAATGTACTTTCATTTACTTAACATCTGTTCAAGGTGGAACTTTCAACTCTAATTTAATGCTGGATAGTCTAATGAATAATGCATCACATTTTAATTGTGATATGTTAATAGCCTTTCAAAATTGTAAAGGGATTGTTTAGATTGTTTCAAATTTGAAGATAGTTTGAGCTCACTGAATGCTTTGGCAGCTGTAAAGAAGCCTGAATCAAGTCTTGTTCTCCTGGTTTTAGACCATACCACATTGTGTCCCGGAAGTAAGTTGGATAAGTCTAAAGTGAACCACGCATTGTTTCGGCCTTTTATTCTGTACTTTCTGAGGGGGTGACTCTTGTTAACAATTTCAGTAAAATCATCAG
This sequence comes from Sander vitreus, assembly GCF_031162955.1. Lineage (NCBI taxonomy): Eukaryota > Metazoa > Chordata > Actinopteri > Perciformes > Percidae > Sander > Sander vitreus. The sequence continues at coordinate 5,745,976 of NC_135857.1, forward strand.
AACAGAATTTCCAGGCTTTTTCAAAATCATCAATAAGGTTAATTTTCTCCCAATCAACAGGTCATGAAAAAAAAACCTTGGTCCATAAAAATGTTTTATGTAATGCCTGATAATGATGCGTGGCTGGGTTTTAGGAATTTTTGTATTTCTTACTGTGGCAACCACACAGTGGTCACTAATGTCATAGACTCAGCTGTGTTTTTATGAGGAACATTGGTTCTATTAGAGATTATTAGGACATTTCAGATTAGGTCTAGTGGGTCTGTTAACAATCTGAGAGAGACGTTGCTAGTCAAAGTACTAATCATGTACTAATGATGGCCTGAACCATATTTATTTTCTGAGGCCACTATGGTGCTCTTGGTTTAAAGAGAAAGGCTCAAGAAATGGCAATTCAGTGTGCTTTAAACCCTTTGTTGAACAGAGAGCGCCATCTAGTGGGCTCAGACAATGAAGAAAATGGTTCTCAAAGCTTCATCAGGCTTCATTTGGCTTGGTTGGTTTTAAAATCATCAGATACTGGTTGCAGCCAGTTCCAGTTTAGATCTCTACTGTAAAGGACACTTTAAAATAGAACTTCAGGGCCAGGGATCGACCACCAACCTTCCGATTGGTAGGCGACCGCTCTACCACTTGAGCCACAGCCGCCCCTAATAATCTCGCATTGCCAGACCTTCCTCCAAAGCGCTGCCTAGGAAGGTCTGACTAGTCCACACAGCATTCCCAGATGGAATAAAAACGTACTTTGGTTTATTGGCATTTCTTTAAACCAATCACAATCGTCCAGATGGTGCTACGGTGCCTCTGCAAAATAGCCTCGGGAAGGAACTTGTTTTGGTGTAACGTGTATGTTCAAAGGTTGTTTTTACCCTGCAGAGATCCGAGGAGCAGTTAACCATAGTCCTCATAAATCCACCGGAGTTTAGAATGTGTAATTTCCGGCGGCACCTGAACAATCCTGGAAGTGGAACGTCGTGGATATAGACTAGATCTCTAATGACGAAAATACCATTAAAATTATATAGCGATAGTAGCTGCGTTGCCACATAGCCCCACCAACAGCTGCAGATGTCCTATAGCAATTTATGACAGTAATATGGAGTTTTAGAGACCTCAAGAGCAAAAAAATCTTACTCACTGATGTAGAGAGAAGCACATTTACGTGAAACTTATTTTTGATTGAATTGCCACTAGAGGGTTACACAGGAGTGAATTTTCCAAAAGTGTCATGCTGCAGAGGTCCAGGCTCGGGTCCCTTTCTGGCTGAGACCCATCTCCAACGCCAGGACCCATGGTGAAAAAATCCCAGCCAGGGATCTCTCAGACAAAACAAAAGACGCCGTCGTGAAGTAGCGTGGGATCATGGGAGCTGTAGTCTTTATTGCTGATGAAAATCTATCCGACAAGACTCATGCAGAAATAATATTAAGTTTTATTCACTTTATTTAATTTCATGAAGCATGGTGGAATTGGCAAGCTAACTAGCCAGCCATCCTTCTCCGGATCTACCGCAAGCTCTCTTCCCAGCGAAAGTTAAACAATACAACCTTAAAGCTATAGTGCGTAGTTTCTGTCTTGCCCATGAGGAATTGAACGTAATGAGAACGAAAACTGTCGGCACGTCCACATGATACAAGCCTTTCCGTGATCGCGCACCACCCCCACCCCTCCTCCACGCAGTTACTAGTAGCCAAGGAGGACATGGAGGATTAAAAAACACAATGGACTCTTCAGAAGAGGTCATTATCTTCACTCGAGTTTCTGCACACGAAAGTCGCTGGACGACACCATTTTGAGAAATACAGGGAGAGTTGTGTGGAGCTGATAGTCTTAATTAGCTTTGTATCAACTAATTTGGCAATGGCTTGAATGTAACGGATGTTCATTAATATCAAAATGTTACGCATTTAAGCTTAGTCCCAGTGAAACTGACATTGGAGCACATTAAACTTCTGTACTTAGAATTTTGCTCAGTACTAAAGACTGTTGGCAATGGCTCCACACAAACTTCCCTCAACTGTTGTTTCTGTTAGATTAGGAGAAGAATAGGGAAACTTTGCTGTTTCCCTGGCCCCTGAACCAAACCTTGACCCTAACCCTAACTACAGAGGAGGGCGCGACGCATTCTAACAGGAGGGAAACACAATTTGACAGGGGAATAGACTTCGACACAGGTAGTACATACAGATGAACTGCGCCTCCCTCCATTCTCACCGCCGTCATTCAGCATCGGCTCCTTTCATCTGCATGTAGCATGTAGCATGTCTGTGCTGCGTTGGCACAAAGCCAGTAAAATCAGAGAAGTTTCGCTTGATTGAATTAGACCTCAGCCACATTGTCAGCAGCCCCGACATGTGGCTGTTAAAGCGCGTGTGTGTGTGTGTGCACGTGCGTGCGTGCGTGTGTGTGTGTGTGTGTGTGTGTGTGTGTTTGTGTGTGTGGTTTTTGTGTTTGGTTTCAACGCTGCCACAACCACTGCACTGCTGTTGCTAGCTAGCCGTCGGTCCTTATTGGTAACAGGCAGGATTTATAATCATGGGGGTGGCACATAAAAACTTGATATAACATTTTCATTGGACATAAGTAAACGCCCCTGAGTGCAGGATGAGTCATCAAACATTTCAAACGGTTTCTTAGGAAGACAACAGACCCTGATTATAATGTAAAAATAATCAAAATTGTGTGTGTTTTATATATATATATATTTGGCATAATGAACAAAAATGCATTTTTTTACTTCATGAGGGCCTTTAATATTAACTGTAACTTATAAAGTTATGTAATATAATGTTAAGCAGCATGTATTAAATTACTGTATCTAGCTAGCTGGCACGTTAAACATACTTTGTGGGAGAAAGGGTGCTGTTATACTAGCATTAGAGTTGTTGCCCCTCAACAGAAGATTGGCAGATTGATCCCAGGCTCCTCCGGCCACATGTCAAAGTGTCCCTGAGCAAGACACTGAACCCCAAGTGGCCCCCTGGATTCTGTACTGTATATACAGTATAGCTGTCCACTGCTCCTAATAATAATAGATGGGTTAAATGCAGTAATGGAATTTCACTACATTGTACTGTGTGTATGTGACAAATTAAGAATAAAGTTTCATTTTTGTTAGCTATATAATTAACATTACCTTACCTAATTTTATAAGTTCCAGTTATATAGAAATATTAAGGTTGTATTTTTCTTCTTGCCGTTATTGGTGGAGGTGATGTGGCTTATCCGAACTAATGAACTAGGAAGCATGCTATCGTATCCTGATCGTAGCGTCTCTGGCGTAACGTTACACAATTTCAGGTGGCACTGCCTTTTCCAAACTGTAGACCCAAGGGTCCAATGGTGGAGGAGGGCCTAAGCCTTGAGCTCTGCAGCTGGACCCTTTCCAGATTTCCACTCCTGTCCAATCCTACTCCCACAGAAAAGCAGACAGGAGAGAATAAAAACTAATTTAAAAAGACAACAGAATGACTAGCATTATGTTTAAAATAAAGAAAATAGTGTTCATATTTGAACTGCATAATCTATACATAAAAACTGACACATTGTTATTATGTTTCCTGTCACGTCCACTCCCGTTGATGTTTTTGGGACATAGTGAAATTAGTGACTCCCATTCCACAGCAATCTTACAGGAATTTTCAAATACATTAGAATTAAACTAAATTTGCATTTTCACTGTTAAATTGCATTTCTAAAATTAACAAAGGACCCTGTCAAAAACAAAAGATGGTTGGTTTCTCGAAGGAAAAGTAAATTTTTGGAAAAATGTATATTCACCTTCTTTCAGTGAGTGAGATGAGATGATGGATATTGTGTGTTCAGTACAGAGCTGGAGTCAGGACATGGTAAGCCTAGCTTAGCATACAGACTGGAAGCAGCAGGGAAAGCTAGCATGGCTGCAATGTTTCATTATTTAAACTGGCTATTTGAAACTTTCAGTTTGTGTTGATTTCAGCGGCCCCTTTGGGCAAAAGCGGTAGTGTTTTTACCACACTTGCTGTTGTAAAGGTCTAGGAGGTCATATAGTTGCGATGAATGTTTTGCTCAGACAGAAAATCATTTATTTACAATAAGAGAATAAGTTACAGGGGAGACCTCTAGCTCACCCAGTAAGAGCGAGTCCTTTGCAGCGGCCCAGGTTCGAGTCCAACCTGCGGTCCTTTGCTGCATGTCATCCCCCATCTCTCTCCCACCTTTCCTGTCTATCCACTGTCACTATCAAATAAAGGGCAAAGTCCAAAAAAAGAGAATACGTAACAGATGCATTGTTGCATTTCAAGTGTTGCAGACGGTAACTTCACCTACTTTGGATGTATCGTGAGCTAAACTGGGTAACTTTATCACTGTCACTGTGTCACGAGCCAAAGCATTAAGAGATTGTTGTAGCAACCAATGTAATAATAACTTAGATTAATATAGTGCATTTCATGAAACGCTTTACACAAGTAAGACAAGGGAAAAGAAAACAGTAGGCCAACACAAACATGGACTGAAAGGAGTAAACGTCTGTGCTAGATGGAAGGGGGACGTAATTTAATGTCGGCTACTGACCTACAACCACAGTGAGCAATCTAAAGTTATTTTATAAAGAAAATAGACATATTACATACCTGAGGGCCAATTTGGATTGTCTCCATCTGTTGAAAGACCGACCAAGTGTGACTTGGATTTCGCCCGTTGTCTTTCACTTTCCCTTTTAGCTTTTAATTGTTCTTCATTTAATTTCCTAATGTTCTGTGATGGCCATGCCTGAATATCAGCCATAATTATAACAGATATCTTCTAAAATGAAATTAAAATACAATTAGGCCTATATAAAGAAACATCCTGCTACCCTTGGCTGGGTAGCCTACTGTACAATAAAAGCGTTTTTTCCGGTGTTCAGCCGAAATCTGTGACCCATCAGAATGTGTTACTGTAGCGCCGCCTACCTGCCGTAAATCATTTTGTGACTTCGCGGGAAAAATCGGACCCGGGCAGAGGCCTTACTAAAAACTATATAAAAATAGCGTTTGTTGATACAGGTCATTTATGATCATCAGATGGAACAACAGTTTCACACAGTTTCTGAAACATTTAAAAGTTACATATAGTCACTTTAATTAACATGAGCACTTGAGTCCAACATGTAATTGTGCCAGAACACATAGAAGCACATAAACACATAATAACAAATAAAAGTACATAAGCAGCAAGCACAGACCCATATGCACATACACACAGATAAGAAGCACATAGGCACAAACAAATAGTAAAACGATTAAATAATTATTATCTCAGAAATACACCTGCTAACACATCTATAGCTCACTGATTAACATGTTGTATATAATCTGCTCAATGCGAACTATTCCTTTTTGAACAACAGCCAGTCACAGTGACTGTGTGCAGCTTCCTTGTCATCAGAGCCAATCAAAACTGACTAAATGGCAACTTTCGCTATAGCTGGAGATGCTGAACACAAGTTCTGGGCAGGTCCAGTACAACCTCCCTAATATTATTTGCATGAGAAATTTGTGTTTTGAAGGGAACATAATGCCATTACGTTGAAGAGGAAGTAAAGGTTTAGTGGTGACTGACTGATCCAGTGACATATGTGACACACTGAGGTCCAATACAATGGAGCCTCAGCCAGCACATGGCTCTCATGTGACGGCCGTGCTGACTGTTCCCCCCAGCCTCAACACAAAGACAAACTTCTTACCAAACCATCTACACATTCACCCGACACACTCCTCGTTATCCTGCTATTGCCGCAGCTTATGTTCCAGATAAGTCCTTAGTTGGTCAGTGTTTGCTTCACAGATAAACACAGAAAGTGTTCTGATTTGTTGTTTATGCTGTTCTTATTTAGGACTACTGAACCGATTCAAGATTTTTGAAATATAACCAAGTACATTTTTAATTTGTGTTATTAAAGTTTCAACTGGTTGAAATGTGCTTTATAAAACTATCCAGTATTTCAATATATCTCATTATTTTGTTAGTGTGGGTACTTCCCAAACAATAATCTATGATGTTATTGAACTTTATTTTTAAAATGTAACATTACACCCCAAATTGGATTTATAGTTATGTTGAAACTTTTTTGTATTTGAAAGCTATGCAAAAGTCACAGCAAATGCATCAAAGGAAGCTGCATGTGCATAATAAATGCATGCGTAAAATGATAGTGAATGTACATTGTGATTGGGGAACAAGACCAGTGGAGAGCCATGCAGTGCAGTAAGTTTAAAGCTCCCTGCAGATGAAAGACACATTCCTACTCTGCATGTGGCTGTGTTCCTCAGACAGATTCCCAGCTGGGACCTGCTCTAATCTCCTGGCAACAATATTGACATAGAAATAGAAACTCTGACGAGTACAGGACTCTAGCTGTCCTGTCAGGACTGCCTTCACATCCATCTGGTGCTCAAAGTTCCTCTACACACATATGTGCTGTTTAAATTAGACTGTAGATACAGCTTAACACTGGGATTTAAAGTAACAGTTCCACATAATGGGATATAAGATGATAAAATGTACTACTGTTTACCCAAATGAAAAGATGGATATCAATTTCATCAGGACTTGTTTAGCCTAACTTAAAGGACAAATCCAGCGCGAAATGAACCTAGGTGTTAATAACCCAGTCAACCGTTCTCTGGGATATGTTTTCATGCTAATCGAATGTGACCAGCTTTAGCGCAAACCGCTAGTTAGCTTATAACGCAAGTCATCGGGGCACACGAAAGTAAAAAGAAATTGCTAATTCTATACCACTAACAAGGCTCAAAATAGCACCACACTTCCACGGTAGCATAATGAGGGTCCCTACATGTAAACCGAAGCATTGAGAACTTTGTAAGTGTACAGACAGTTTATTAAAAAGATAGTTTATAAAGACTGTACCATTCATGTATACAGGCATCCCAGAGAACAGTCGACTCGGTGTGTTATTAACCCCTAGGTTCATTTTGCGCCGGATTTGTCCTTTAACTACTAGTTACTGCTAAACTAGATTCATAAAAAAGTCCTGCAGGACAAATGTATGTTTGGTCCTTTTGGTGCCAGTTCAGAAATGGCCAATTTGTCACTAATATCAGAAGGTGTTATCTGTATGGGAACCAGAATGCAGATGTGTGGACTCAAGTCATTAATGTATTAATGTATGTAATGTAATAAATCTATATTTCAGTAAATGTATTACAACTTTTGGTAATATTTAAAATGGAATCAAAATTGAGATTTAGGACTAGGATTAGGATTTAAAGTTTAAGACTTGAGAAGGGCCTTGTTGGTCTTGAATTTATAGCCTAGACTTGTCACACTGACTTTTTGTCACCACTGCAAGAATGTGCTCAGCACATTTTATGGCAATCTTCCTAATACAGAGGTTTAGAAGTGGCAGGCGGGCCTCTCCAGAGGGGTGCCAAACCGTTTCGGGGAAGGCTCAGTAAATGGAAGTGAAAAAATATGACATTAGATATTACAATAATAACACTGAATTGTGTGTGATTTGTTAAAGAGATACTTTAGAGATACAGTAGTTTGGGGGAATTTAAATGCTGATGTCAGCATGCATGCTCACAATAACAAGGCTACATGCGAATGTTTAGTAGGTAACCTGATGATGGCGCTTGATGAAACGTCACATAAGTTGTTTCAATTCATCCTGAGCAGGACATGAATGTCTACACAAAATGTCATCACAATCCATCCAACAGTTTTCCCCCTCAAAACCACACCTCATGGTGGGGCTAGAGGAAAAGTCAGGGGACCACCAAAGTTAGTAGGTTATATTCTCTGGGGACCATGAATGTCTGTAAAAAAAACAAAAAAACTCATGGCAATCCATCCAATAGTTGTTGAGAATAGTTATAGCACCGAAGTTAGATAATGAAGGCTGATTTTCACATTGTGTATTTTCATGGGTAGGGACAGAAGCGTAAAAAAATTTAGCGGGTAACATTGGAGTGTAAAAAAGTTGTAGCAGGTAACATTGGAGCTATTTCTCCAGCAGTTGACTGCAGTTACTCATATCATCTAAAAAGGGGTAGCTCACCTGGTAGAGCATATATAGAGGTTTAGTCCTTGATGCAGCGGGCGAGGGTTCGACTCCAACCTGCGGCCCTTTGCTGCATGTCATTCCCCCTCTCTCTCCCCTTTCATGTCTTCATCTGTCCTATATAAAGACCTAAATGCCCACACACAAACAATTAAAACAAAATGTCCTGTCCTCATTCACTGCCAGGTTTGAGCTCAAATGCTCCCTAATTCTGAGCTAAATAGCTTACAAGATATAACATGTAAATCTGACAGTTTTGGCGTTTTTTGAAGTTTCCCCTGCTTTCAGTCTTTGTGCTAAGCTTGGCTAGCACAAATCAGAGCTACCTCTGTACTGGACACACAGAGATGAAACGGATATTAATATTGAATGATACAGTCTTGTAAAATATCCCTGGGTGTCTTTTATTATTTCATTTCAGGATTATCCTGTGTTACCCTGCTTGATATCCACCTGCAACCATGACAACCAAATCGAACAGCAGTGTTCTGGGTGGCAAGGCTTCCTCCTCTCCTCTCTTGTCCTCCCCGCCCCGCCAACGCCTGGTCACCAAAGACGGACACTGTGCCCTCCGTCCACCGGTCTGCTCCTCGGGCTCGTGGCGTGGGGCCCTGGGCAGAGCCTGGGTGCTGGCCCTGCAGGACCTGTGGGGACTGTTGGTGGGTCTGCGCTGGAGATGGGTCCTGCTGGCCTTCTGCGCCTCGTTCCTGGCCCACTGGCTGCTGTTTGCCTGCCTTTGGTATTTGCTGGCCCACCTCAACGGAGACCTGGCAGTGCAGGATCACGATGCCCCCCCACAGGGGCATGTGGTTTGTGTGAAGCACATAACCAGCTTCACGGCTGCCTTTTCCTTCTCCCTGGAGACACAGCTGACCATCGGCTACGGCACCATGTTCCCCAGTGGGGACTGTCCCAGTGCCATAGCCCTGCTGGCTGTGCAGATGTTGCTGGGGCTAATGCTGGAAGCATTCATCACAGGTACAACTCTCCTATTCCTAAAGCCTATCCTCTAATCCTAACCCTCTCCACAACCGTACAAACCGTACCGTATTTATTTCAAAACATTACATTTGAAAAAGTGGGGGTTGGGGGCATTTATATATTCACACAGCAGATTTTGAGTGTTTCCCCATCTTCTGTGATGCTTAACTTCAACCGATCCTTCTTTTACCTTAAAAGGTAATTTTGTTTTTTTCAACGGTCAACCTACTTTCCCATGTTTTTGTGTCTAAGTGACTGATGGAACAACAAGTTTTGAAATTGGTCCAACTGCTGCAGCAGTAATTTTATCATCGTGGAACACATTTCATGGTGATTTCCGGGCAGTTTCATGTTAAACAAAAAGGATCTTAATCTTTAACAAAAAGGTCTATCTTTGTAGGGATCCTTTCCGTAATGTTGTCAGATACTTTGAATAATACTCTGAGCCTGTCAGTGGCAAAAACAGCACTTTTAGTGAATGCAAACCAACGCTGAACATTTGTGCTGTAGGGTTACTGCCGGTCACAGTGGTCTCGCTCAATACTGGACCAATTTCAAAGATTTTGTTTACATTAGTCACTTACACACCAATGCATGGGAAACAAATAGGGTCCAGATATATATATATATATATATATATATATATATATATATATATATATATATATATATATATATATATATATATATAGTATGTTCAATACATGTGGTAACTAACACATAAAAAGTATACACAGTCTTTACAGCCTAAATATGAATAGGTTTGGACAGTCATCAACCACGTTGGAAAAGTCAAATTGTACATTTTTAGAGCAGCTACCCAGCTGGAGATCGATTAGTCTCGCATTGCCAGACCTATTCCAGGCTCCGGTGGACCAATATGGCGGCTGTGTAGATGTATCACTCCAATGAACAGCATTTATTTATGTATATATATATATCTATGTGCCCTCGCAAAATGCACTCCTGATTCTTCTCTGAAAGTACACCACCTTGCTACAGAGGAGAGAATGTGATCTGGCAGTGTACGTGGATGGTAATGAAAGGACAAATGTCTGGTATGTGAAGCACTTAAAGCTCTACTCATTTTCACCCAGGGTCAGTTCCAGAATTTTTTGAAACAACACAGAATTTGTATAGGCCTGTAACAATCTACACATCTAAAGGCAAACGTGTTCATAGCTGTGCTAAATGGCCACACTGAATTACAGCCTCTACTTGTATCCCACCTTGGCCCCATTAGTGAATCAGAGTTTTACCCTGATGGCATCCAAATGTCAACCCAACAGCCTCCCATGTGGACCTACAGGAACATGTGTGTTGTGCAGACAACAAATAAAACAAGGCATTCAAAAACAGAAACAGAACCATGTTATCAATTGCACTACTTACATTTGGTGCCTTATTATTTTGAGCACATTTTTTGTTATTATCTGTACTGCTATTGTCAGAGCCTGATTTCTGTTGCTGCGATTTACCGCAAACATGTTTACAGTAACAAGGTCAAAACGTCTCTTTATCATAATATATTGTCTACCTTTAGGTGCATTTGTAGCCAAGATTGCACGTCCCCAGAAGCGAGCAGGAGCCATCCAGTTCAGCCCCCAGGCGGTGGTGGGCCAACACCAGGGTCAGACGTGCCTCATGCTGCGAGCCACCAACCTGCTGCAGCGCCCTCTGGTGGACGTAAAAGTGAGCGCTGTGCTCTACGAGGAGCATGAAGGTCAGGCCCTGCACCAGACCTCTCTGGACTTCCACTTGGATCACCTAGGCCAGCAACCCTGCCCCTTCTTCATCTTCCCACTCACCTTTTACCACCCCCTGGACCGCCAAAGCCCCCTGTACCCTGCCCTGTGTGAGGGCACGTCCAACCACTTTGAGTTGGTGGTCTTCTTGTCAGCCTTGCAGGAGGGAACTGGTGACTCCTGCCAGAAGAGGACCTCCTACCTGCGCCAAGAAATCCAGTTTGACCGTCGCTTTGTCCCCGCCTTGGGGCTGGATGCTCGGGGTAGATACATGGTGAGCACCCAGCACTTCGACACGGCCCATTCAAAGGAGCCTTTGAACAAGGACTGTGTGGTGCAGATCAACGGTGATGGCAGCGACAGGATGGAGTAAAAATGCTGAGGAGGAGGTCTCATAGGGACAGAGGGGAATTTCTGACGGATAACTGAGGAGGGGAACAAAGGGGGTAGATATTTTTGTCGGGAGGTACTTGGTTCAATTTGTTTAATCTAAATTTATGTCTAAACGTTTTCAAATTAAAATGTATATCATATTTACCACCCAATATATTCATATATATTTTGTTGGTTTGAATGCCTGGCCACCTCTTCTGGGAATTGAGTGTGAACAAATACTATTTATTACAAGTGAAGTTATTTTTGTCGCCCTGGTCATCTGTTCTATTGGTTATTTTACCATACTCTTTAATGTAATAGCTGAGTTGTTTGCATTCACAGTTTTCCTGTACAATGAGGGATTATCAGCTACAGTATGCGTGTTGGGCTGATCATCTGGCTGCTCATGTTTTTTGTGTGTTGGTCCCTGCTTTCTGAAATCTGAGCAGTTACTATGCTGAGTGCATTGTTATCATACCTGAGAGAACTGATGGCCAAAGCTACAAAAATAAAACCCAAGTTGTAATAAACCGCAGTTTTGTTTAAATTTAATCAAAATTGATTTGCATTTCATTATTCTTACTTTAAATGTAAGGTTTTGTAACTAGATTGAGTATGATTAAGCTATATTTGTGGTGGCACAATCAATTTCAAATTCAATTCCAGTCCCGTAATCATTTTTATTGACACTGAATAAAATACTTATGTGTAACGTGAAAGTTGGCATTCATAGTGATGCACCCACAGAGATTTATTACCAACTCTTTATTAGTGAGTTTTAGTGTCTTTCAGCTCATTGTTTTGGTTTTACAGCACATTTGGTGTATGGTAGTGATGGCCAAATAAAGCTTCGTGAAGCTTTGTGAACCATACTATTTATTTTCTGAGCCCACCAGATGGCATTATTGGTTTAAATAAAAAGTCTCAAGGAATGGCAATTCAGTGTGCTTTTGACCCTTTGTTGAACAGAGAGCGCCATCTACTGACTCAGACAATAAAGCAAGGGGTTGACGAAGCTTCATGAGGCTTTATTTGGCCATCTCTAGAGTATGGTTCATTCTCTCTGCTCTCATCAACCAGCAGCAACAGGCAGATGTTTCCAGCAAAAAAAACTCTTTAAAAAATCACACTGTTCACAACCTACTCAGCAGCAAACAGCACACTGACACAGTTGGAGACTAGCTGGTGAACATGGTGGAACATTAAATAGCAAGATATTTCCCTCAGGAGTTAGTGGAGACCAAAACACAGAGTCAGGTCAGGTAAATTTTTTTCATACAATGACACCCCCCCCAATAAAAAACCCTTTAACAGGTAGATGGTGTGTGTACAGAATAACCAACATAATAAACGTACTTATTTAAAAACATTATACTAGAATGTAAAGATATATGAAGAAAATGGATCCGGGAGGATGTCAAGCAGCTTCCAGATGTCTCCAGACAGCTAGAGCCTGAGCCACACGACCTCCTCACCCCCATGGAACCTGGAAACAGGACCGGCTACACAAACACACAAGATGCAAAACTGAAGCCATCATTCACACAGACAGGAGAATGAAACAAACACACAGAGGGAGAGAGAGAACAAAAGGAAAGGCTAAGTCTTCCAGATCCGCATGTGGAACGAGGCACAGAGAAGCCAGAGTTAAAAGAGAGAGAGAGGGAGGGAGAGAGAGAGAGAGGGAGGGAGAGAGAGAGAGAAGGGGGGGAGAGAAAGAGAGAGAGAGAGAGAGAGAGAGAGATGCACACAGCTGCGCTAGTTGGACACAAACACGGAGGGTTGTTGAGAAGCAGTGGCTTTCAAAAGTTAATATTATTCTCTTCGCCAGGACTGACAGGACTAAAACTACTAGTTATGAAGAATAATGAATGAATAATGAAGAATACGCAATTATTGAAAGTCAAGGCAAAATGATGAGTTTTGACTTTGGATTCCAGCTAAAGGAGAGTGAATATCAGGTGGACACAAACAGGACTCCACGTGAATGAGAATGTTGCTCTGGTTTGTTGATATGATGGCATGCTCTTCTGCTCCAAAGTGGTGGCAAAAAGAAAAACTTTAACTTTTAGAACATGATTTGCATGCTGGTCTCAGTCCCTGGCTGTAGTGTCTCAGAAAGCTGTATCCGACATTGAAGAATGGATTTGAAATGCATTATGCCATCTCGGTTTTAACTTGAAATTTGTATACCTTTATTGAAATTTTCCAATCACCAACAATTCATCAAACATCTTCCAAACTTCACATACAAGTTAAGAATATGGATTACATTCAAAGTGAACCATGTAGTGTGTGTAATTTCAAATTCTGAACTACAAATTCAGATGTACCACATCCAAATCTAATACCTGCTGGCACAACTACCTGCCCATAGGCTAACAGGTGGTGCAGCAGACTAATAAAGGCTAGGACAAGCTATGATAGGAGAAATGATGAATGGAAATGATAGAGTTGGCATTAGAGGTGTCACCATTTTCATTCCAAATCAAAAATTGATCGAAATCGAAAGCAGGATTGGTGATTCTCCCAGTATTTTTTATCCCCACCCCTGCCTGTTTGCGCTTGTTTGAAGAAAAAAAAGATAACTTAGCCTGCAGCTAAAGGCACAAAGTCGCTTAGGAGCCTGCAGCTGCACTTCTTCCAGAGGCTATGGCCACTGCCAGAGTCAGTGAAGAGGGAGAAACAACAGAACTGGAAAACCTCCTTCCCTGAATGTGTGGCAACATTTAGCCTTATTTTTAAAGAAGTCAGTGGCATAAAACCTATGATCTTTACGAATCAAGACTCCATAGTCTAACAATGGCATAGCAGTCAAAGGGGGGGGGGAAGATGTTTGAAATTGAAAATGTAATTGAATTGTGACCTTAAAATCTAAATTCTAATTAAATTGTGGATTTGGAGAATCGTAGCACCCCTAAGTCATACTTGAATGCTCCTTGAGGCGGCATGGAGGTGCATTTGTTAGCAAGAAGGTTGTGGGTTTGGACCTGACTTACTGTCTGGGGCCTTTGTGTGCCTGCGTGGGTCTCCTCAGAGTGCTCCACGGTCCAAAAACATCCACATTAGGTAAATCGGTGACTCTAAATTGCCCATTGGTGTGAATATGAGAATATCAAGGATTTTCTGTCTTTACGTGCAACCCCCAACAGCCCCCGCCTTTAAAGGGCAAGCAAGTATAGCTAATGGTTGGATGGATGCTCCACAGTTCCCTCACTGCTGTAACACCATACTCAATACCATTGTGTTTCACATTGTTGGATGGATTTTCTCCCTTCCAGGCAGCCTTTGCCTTCAGTTCATTTCACTACACTGTGAAAATCATCTTATAGCTTATAGACAGTAACATCATGTCTCCTTTTATTATAGTCATTGTTATGATGCTGTGTGGTAATGCAGTGCTATATGCTAATTTTCATAGCATACTGAAACAAAAAGAACCTAGTGGTCATAAACCAAAGTATTGAATAGAAAACAATGTTGTCCTAATAATGCAGCTAGAGGAAAAGTCCTCAAGACACATCCTCTAGGGAACATGAATGTCTGTATAAAATATCATTGGAAAACTGTTATGGTCCTTAAAACTGTTGTCGATTTCATTACATTTGCTAATTAAATTGATTTAAAGTTCAACCATACATTTTACAGTTTAATCTTAATGTTTTTATTAAACTGAAGTGAATGTTTTCCACTTAAGTGGTCATTTTAAGTTGACAAGCATCAGCGCTAGCCCTGTAAAACTAAACATGGTATCATTAGGTATTGCAGGTCTATTCAAAGTGTAAGGCAGGGACCAGAGTGCTAATTGTTTAAGTACAGGAAGGCACCTTTGACACACGCACGGTTAAGTTGTGGCTTGTTATGAAGGTTATGTAACCACTGTTCCTGCAGTGGAAGTTAACATACATTAGTCAACTATAACTTTAAAATGAAAAGATGTTTTTTTCTGCCGTGTCATCTTAACTAGGTTAAGCTAGAACTGAGAAAAGGTCATTTCATTCACTGTGCCGCTCAAAGGCTACCGTGGCAAATTTTAAGGTGGCATGTGGAAGGTTTTTTTGCACATTACAACGAGTTGACGCTGTGAATCAATTAACACACCTTAAATGTCAATAAGACAACTTTGGCCATTCCATTTATTTTTATTGGCTCTCTTGCATGACATAGACTTTAGTGATTATTGGATATAAAGCGCTTACCTCTGTAAGGGACAGAGGCAATGATTCCTCTGTCATCTCTGTTATGGGGCATTCATGTTGCTGAGCAATGATTTCCTTGAAGGATTATGCTTTAAACTATCAACAAACAAATCAATCAATTTTATGGGTCACATGAAATTGTACAAGGTACAATTCCAGTGAAATGTTATCCCATCAGCTCTTTCAACTTGTGCATCTGTCATCATAAAGCTGAATGTGGCCCGTCAGATCAGAACACAGAAAGAGTCAGCGGGTTGAATGGCACCGTCCAGCGTCAGCTGACAATCACAACAAACCATCAGATGGTTAGAATTCCACTGTCAAAGTTAAGCAGCTAAGGTTGTCTTAAAGTGAGCTATCTGCCTGAATGTAGGGACAGACAGAATAATAATACCGACTGCTGATTGATTTGTAGATTAATGCCTTTATTTTGAAAAATCATTACCTAAATCATTAAGCAAAGCAAAAATCAATGTATTATGTTTATTTTGTACAATAATAAATGTCTCTAGATTTAGCAAAGAAGGTTAGAAAGCAGTGTTGTAGTAAATGTGTTTGTATTTGGATTGTTTTCTCTTTAAAGGCTGTTGATATGAAGAGAATTACTGTGCTATCTATATGGTTTAAAAGAAATCATGTAGCAACTTGAGACATAAGAGAGGAAATGTTCCACAAAATGTGACTGTAAAGGATGAGATCGCAATGTATCTCACATGATTCAGTGCCTTTGTACAGTGTACATTCTATGAAATAAATATTTTCTAAACAAGCTTGGTAGTGACCATTACTTAATTTAGCTTGTGGACTCCATGAACTCCCACAGCACAGCTCCCACGGTGCTGCAGATACTGTCCTGCATGGAGGATGGTGCTTCCCCCTGCTGGTGTAAGGCTCTGCTTCCACTGAAATCAGCTTTAAAGTGCCCATATTATGAAAAAAACACTTTTTCTGGGATTTGGGGTGTTATTTTGTCTCTCTGGTGCTTCCACACGCATACAAACTTTGAAAAAAAAAACATCCATGCTGTTTTGAGTGAGGTACGGGTTTCTGAATGTGTCCTGCCTTCAGTCTCCAAGTGAGCTGGTCAAAATCTGCACGGCTTTCTACGTAATTAGCCGAGACGAGGGGCCTATAAGGAGCTAACCTTTAGCATGATAGCACTAGCATGCTAGCTCGTTCTCAATGGCAAAACACTGCTACAACACACACAAATTCACCCTAATCTACAAAATAAATTGTATAGAACTACTTATATGTCCCTGTTCTGCAGGTATTCCAAGAACTATAAAGTTGGCAGTGCGCCCTCATTTAGAAGAAGTCTCCCAGCTAATCCTGCCTTGTACATGCCCGAAGTTGCAGAAACGCCTAGCTAGCTCATGTAATCCTTACCTAGCTACTGCGCATGTGCGACTGACAACAAATCTTACAGAAGTTGAGAGGTCTCACTCTGTAGCTAAAACAGAGACCTGACACAGGGTGAAAAGAGGATCTGCAGCAATGGGCAGTACAACAAAAACATGGTGTTTTTTGAAAATTAAACCATGTAAACCTATTCTGATACAATCTCAAATTACAATTATGAACCTGAAAATGAGCATAATATGGCCACTTTAAATATGTCAGTAGCAATATCCATTTGATTATTGTCTTTAAGTGACCAATACAACTTTTACAACATTTAAAATTTACTTTCCTCTCCATCTCACATTTGTCAGCTTTTTTATTTACACTAATGCCTCTCCCCACTGAGATTCACCAGCTTACAGACAAACAAATATTAACCTGACTGAAACCTAAGCAGAAATGCTACAGTACTCAAAGCTGAACAATTAATGAAATAATAAGAACACACTTTCATCAGTATCATCACACCCAGCCTGGCAGCTTACACACTGTCAGACAATGTCATCAGTTTACCTGCTACCATATGGCCTGTCACACACACTCAAAAACAACTGACTGGAATGTTCATGCTTTCTTATACTGTCTCTAATGTAAAATTCACATATTGGGATTTATAAATACAGCAGGTCAAATATGCCAATATCCGTGTGTGCAATGTGACAGCCTTGTGGTATCTTAGAGCACATAATTAATTTAAAACTGTAATTCTGGATTTTTGTGGTTTTAAAATATTTTCAGCAGCGCATGTCTTAATTTTTGGTGGAAAAGAGGATGTTGCATTTTGTTTTATTATACATCAGCTTGGACTGAGTGTCTGACATAAGCCCTGCACAGCACTGCTTTTGTAGGACAGCCTTTTTCTATAAAACTCTGTGTGTGTGTGTGTGTGTGTGTGTGTGTGTGTGTGTAAATGGACTGTATTTATATAACACTTTTCTAGTCTTAATGAATACTCAAAGCAATATAACACAGTACAGGAACCATTCAACCACATTCATACACTGTGGCTGAGGTTGCCATACAAGGTGCCACCTGCTCATCAGATAAACATTCACACAGCAAAGGGATCAGCACCTCTAAATCGGAGGCCATGGTTCTCAGCAGGAAACCGATGGAGTGCCTTCTCCAGGTAGGGAATGAGTCCTTACCCCAAGTGAAGGAGTTCAAGTACCTTGGGGTCTTGTTCGCGAGTGAGGGGACAATGGAGCGGGAGATTGGTCGGAGAATCGGCACAGCAGGTGCGGTATTACATTCAATTTATCGCACCGTTAGACGAAAAGAGAGCTGAGCCAGAAGGCAAAGCTCTCGATCTACCGGTCAGTTTTTGTTCCTACCCTCACCTATGGTCATGAAGGCTGGGTCATGACCGAAAGAACAAGATCCAGGGTACAAGCGGCCGAAATGGGTTTCCTCAGGAGGGTAGCTGGCGTCTCCCTTAGAGATAGGGTGAGAAGCTCAGTTATCCGTGAGGAGCTCGGAGTAGAGCCGCTGCTCCTTTGCGTCGAAAGGAGCCAGTTGAGGTGGTTCGGGCATCTGGTAAGGATGCCCCTGGGCGCCTCCCTAGGGAGGTGTTCCAGGCACGTCCCAGCTGGGAGGAGGCCTCGGGGAGACCCAGGACTAGGTGGAGGGATTATATCTCTAACCTGGCCTGGGAACGCCTCGGGATCCCCCAGTCGGAGCTGGTTAATGTGGCCGGGAAAGGGAAGTTTGGGGTCCCCCCTGCTGGAGTTGCTACCCCCGCGACCCGACCCGGATAAGCGGATGAAGATGGATGGATGGATGGACAGCAAAGGGAACAATTTGGGGTTCAGTGTCTTTCCCAAGGACAGTTTGACATGGGACTGCAGGGCCAGGGATCGAACCACCAACCTTCCGACCACCTAAGCCACAGCCACACAGTGTGTGTGTGTGTGTGTGTGTGTGTGTGTGTGTGCGCGCGCGCGCGTGTGTATGCGTCAGAGATGGGGACTCAAGTCTGAGACTTGGACTCGAGTCGCACTTAAGTCGCACAAACAGCTGACTTCAGACTTGACTCGGACTCGACCCAAAAGACTTCAGACTTGACTTGTGACTCGACCCAAAAGACTTCAGACTCGAGCTTCGAGACTTGTCAACAACCTGTTTTCATGCAATTATTGCTTTTTAAATCTAAATTTATTCATGTATTTCTATTTTCTTTTATTGGCGCATATATGTTGGGGAAACGTATGACGAGCTGCATGTCCCCTGCCCTTTGCCATAATGTGCAACGTAACGCATGCGCTATGCCTTATGTGCGCGCACTCACATATCAAAAAATGCATTGATGATGGCGACACCAAGTCCTCCCAGAGTTGTGCCTTTTGTCATTAGTTTTGCTTTCAATAACTCTGCAAACAGTGGCAGTAAGCGAACAGCTAAATGCAAGGTGTATGGCACTAAGATAAATGATGCCGGATCAACAACGTTGAACTCGTCAGGCATCTCAAAAATCCACCCAGATAGGTCAGTCACTTGCAATGTGAAAGAGACGTTACATGTAGCATATATCGTCACAGGTAACAAGCTAACCATCGCAAAGTGTTGTGCTAATACTGGGAACAGGCACATTGTATCTTTATAGTTAGTGGTTGCTGAGGCTCAGACATCTATGGGGCACAGGAGGCGGGACGCACGGATCCATCTCCCCAGAACAAACGCTGTGTCGGGTAGGCAAACTCATGTGATGCGTAATTGATCCCGTGGATGATTTGTAGGCTATTAAGTGAACAAGGTGTACCCGGTTCACCAAACACTGCGCCGTCTTGACTGTCTTAATTCTGCACATATTTCTGTTACTGTAGTCCTATTTACTATTTCATCCATGCGTGGCGCAGCGGATCCGTGCGCACTGTCACCTGCCGTGGAGACGCTGACCTCACTAACCTCTCCTCCTCTGAGTCGGATCTCCCTCGCGCTGGACTCAATTTGACTGAGCGTACTAAAACTTAGAAAATAAATGGCATTTCATCATTGTTCAAACTGCTTATTGTGCATAATTTGGATTGACACTGAGATGCATGTTATTCTGTAACTGGTATGGCGCTGCCACTATTCTCTTGATTTCCACTTCGACATTAGACATTTGTTTGAGTGAAAGAGACGTTACATTTAGCATATATCGTCACAGGTAACAAGCTAACCATCGCAAAGTGTTGTGCTAATGCTGGGAGCATGCAAATTGTATATTTATATTATCCATATGATGTGACAGACTTAGGTTGATATTTCACCAGGTCCGAGGGCTAGAGGGATGTGTTAAGTAGACCCCATAAAGTTATCCTACAACTGATTTTGATACTGTACTGTATGGATGGTAGCTACATGACATGCTTTGAATTCATAAGATTTAACAATACAGTGTTAGGGACAGATCAGATGGCCAGAGACTTGAGACTTGACTTGGACTCGTGGCAAAAGACTTGAGACTTTACTTGAACTTGCCCCTCAAAGACTTGAGACTTGACTTGGTGTCACGTTTCAGCTGAAATTAGCGAGGCTTGGACCCAAATGCAGTTCAAAACAAAGTGCAAAATTTATTAACAAAACTACAAACAAAAGAGTCCAAAGGTAGGCAAAACTTACTCAACAAATAAATACAAGGTAAGCGTACCAGGAAGCAGGACAAGAGTAGCCACAACAGGTCAGGACACGAAGATACAGAACAGCACTAACAGGCAACAGCATAAACAGCAAATAGAATGAACAATGATCCGACAAGAGACAAAGACAGAACAGGAACTAAATACACCAGAGGCCTGTACTACGAAGCGAGATCAACCCGTCCTGGATTTCTTTCAGTTACCCGGCTTCACCTAACCTAACAACCGCAGTCCCGCATAAGCTGTGCAATCAACAACTAGTTCAATCAACCCAGGGTTTCCCAATCCAGCGGCGCGCACGTTCACATAAAAGAGGCGGTGTTTGCACAGCACGACCAATCGCAAACATCTACCAGAGCCTCATATTTTATATAAGAAGAGGAAATTATAATTCTACATAAATATGAAGAACACAGACATGGGTTTTCAGGCAAAACGCAATACAGTCGCTGCTTCCTAAAACAGGAAGGAAAGCTGGCAAAAAAATAGCCGATGCTGTAGATGCGTAAATTAAAACGCTTATCAAATATCACTTCCCCATCAGTCAGGAACAAGATCTGACCATAATTACACTTGTGCACTTTCCATAAACTGTTGTTGCTTTAGCCTAGTATTTCAGTTGTAACCCTGGCAGTGGTAAGCGATTATAAGAGCAAATAAAAAATATAAAAACATAATTCAAACTGATTGGCAACACACGGCTCAAGAAGCTGAGCCGATATGTAATTCCCTCCCATTACAATCTATAGGCCTATATTTCATAAATATACACATCAGGGAATGCTAACGGGGTTGTCGGTCTCTAAATGTTTTAACTTTTATGTGCGCACCCCTTTCTCCCTCTTTCCCTCTCTCTCTCTCTCTGCGCACCGAGCTCCGCCTGATCTTCTAAGAACAGTGACGCCATTATCAACCAAGTATTGATTGGTCAGTAGGCGGTGCTTTTACACCAGTTGATCTCTGATCTCCAACTTAACCTGCTCCCGACCAGGTTAGGTGTTCAGCATAAGTTACCACGGCGATTGAACCCGATCACAAGTGATCCACCTTCGTAGTACAGAAAACCCTGGGTTGAACCTGAAGTTAGCTCGTTAACGCCAGATCTCGCTTCGTAGTACAGGCCTCAGGTAATGAACACTAACAAGAGACAGGTGATACAACAGGTGGAACAAATCAGGGTGGGGCAGAACTAGAGATAGTCCGATACCATTTTTTGCTTCCCGATACCGATTCCGATTCCTGAACTTGCGTATCGGCCGATACCGAGTACCGATCCGATACCAGTGTGTCATATATTTTATTATGTTTTAACAACTGTATACTACTGTTCCTGTATGGATGTGATATTATTTCTATCTTTTTGTCGGTCTGGCTCAGGTTAAACTCTTTGTGAAACATGAACAAACACAAACAATGAATGCAATGTGTGTGTCATGGGCTTTAATCAGTAAAACAGTTGGGGGGGACAATAAACAATTTTTGAAGGGGACACAAATAATACAGCCACAATTATACTTGTAGAGGATATGTGTACACAGAGGAAAGCCTTAATACTATCATTAGTGTAGCATGGAGACTATACCATTATCCTTTTTAGTGTTTCTCTTGATTCAATGAAAAAGCTGACTAAATTGACCAAAATATTCTTCTGTAAAACCATTTATTTATTTTTAAGTTTACAATCAAGCCACAAAAAATACCTTCAAACATAATAACTTATTTTGAAAAATCGTCCCCCATATAAAAGAAATACAATGCTTTTGTACACTTGTTAAATTGGCTGATCATAATGTAAATTAGTGAGCCACTGGTAAAGTTCATCTGCTAACCCTGACAGCCACACACCTCCAAAAATATTAACTAACACACTTACCTGAGATTCTACACCTGACTGTCCCTGCTCTCCCTGTTCCTCAGTTCTTTCTTTCTCCTTTGCCTGTGACATAGTGATTCTTAGTATTTCCATAATTTCTGGAATGGGTGCTAAGCAGCCATTCTTATAAAGATGTTACCAAATTGTCTTGATATGAGGGCTTATCGTACTTACTTGGTGTACTGAAAAAGGATCTTATGTCTGTTTTTCTTTTCTCTGTCATTTGATCTGGGCAACAACAACACAAATCTTTAACGTCAGATGAGTTAGAAACATGAGTTAGGTTCATAGGTTCACCACGCGGTCATATTATAATTCTAAAATGATCTTGCGTCCTCCACATAAATATTAGGTTTCGTCTGGGACAGAGGATGTATATTTAACTGCAGCAAACCTACTGCTCTGCCACCTAACATCATATTGAGCAAAACACAACTGTAGATCTTCAATATTAACCCTAATATCAGTTCACACACATAACGTTAGGCTTATCGCCGTGTTAACGTTAAGGCCCTGACACACAGAGCCGATAATCGGCCGTTGGACAGTCTGGCGAGGTCAGTGACTGGAGTCTGTTCGGTGTGTTCCATACTGTTGTCCATCCGAGTGGCCGTCGTCCTTCATTTTGGCTGATTTGACATGTATAATCGGTGGGGCGGGCACTGCCGGCAGTCGGACAGCATTTCAAGGAAATTAAATGCTGACTGACAAGTAGTAGGACATTATTTTAAAAGATGCTACCTGAATCAAACCAACTTTATATATGTTTCATGTATATTAAGGTTTTTGGAATTCATGTTGAAAATTAGGGAATTTTTTTTGGACACCGATGTCCATTTGTCTAACATTTAACTTGTTGTCCATGTGCATTCATGAGGCATGTTGAATGGAGTATTACTCAAACTAGACACCTATGCAAAAACAGTACATAAACAATAACTACAGAGAGAATGGTTAATTACTTAAAATGAATAGTTTTTATTGAATGTATTTAACAATATTATTGCAGAGGGAGTGCTGTGATTTATTGCTTAGTGGAAACACGAAAGCAACATGTCATCATCTTCCGGAAACCACAGAAAAAGGCGCGCACGCCCTTCTTCTTATCATCACAGTCCTGAACCAGGAAGTCCTGTGTCTCATATTCCTCCACTTCCTCCTGCTGCAGTAGGCTACTTCCAGCTCATCCAGTGCACAGCCACATTGGTCTCCAGTGTGACCGAAGATGTTTCCCCATCAGCTAGGCTTACCATGGTGGCCATCTGCTCAAGAGAGCCTCGTGGCAAAGCCTCCCTCTCATCAACGAGTGCCTTTTCCAGCTCCTCTGAGGAAAAGACCTTAAGAGAAGCCTCCCTCTTCTCCAGAAGTCCCTCTTCCAGCTGAAGGTGAGTCTGGCTGGATGCACCGAACTACACTTCATGGTCCATATCCTGGACAGCAGAGTCTTGAACCAGGGTTTCCTCTTTTCTGTATGTGTCCTCAGTCATATCTTTTGGCAAAGTGTCAACCTCTTCATCCAGAAAGACTTGTGCAGAGGTTTTACTCTCTTCCATGATTCCCATGTCCAGCTCCTCCGAGGAAGTGATCTCAAGAGAAGCCTCCCTTTCCTCCAGAAGTCCCTCTTCCAGTTGAAGGTGAGTCTGGCGGGATGCACCAAACTGCACTTGACTGTCCATATTCTGGACGACAGAGCCCTGAACCAGGGTTGCCTCTTTTCTGTATGTGTCCTTCGTTACATCTTTTGGCATAAAGTCTACCTCTTTATCCAGAGCAACCCATGGAGAAGCCTCCCTCTCCTCCACAAGTCCAGCTGAAAGTGAGCCTGGCTGGATGCATCAGTCTGCACTTCATGGTCCATATCCTGGATAGCAGAGATGACGCCCTCTGTAGAATTCATCAAAGCTTTCATCAAAAGTCCATTAGCTTGAAGGTCTTGGAGCACTTGTCAAACATTATAGATGGCTTCGACCATGGATTGGGCTTCTTTTGTGCAGACACAGAGCAGAAGAGTTTTAGAAACTCTTTCAATCTGAGAGAGACAGGGAAATTCTGAGTTAGTCAGCAGTTTGCCTGCTTTTGGGTGGACAACCGAGACAAACATCTGAAGACCCTCCAGTGTGACCTTCCTGCTGAACAGCTGGGAAAGACACTTTTCTTTGTCCAGTTCTTCCAGGAGCTCTACTTCCATCTGACTGAGACAGAAGAGTCTTGCTGTGGTCCAGGCCTGTCAACACCACTCTTTAGTTAGTCTCAACAGGACTGTAGCTGACTCAATTTAAACTATTCAACATTTAAATATCGCTCTAAAGTCTGAAGATCCTCTATATTTTACTCACCAGTAGAGCCGTGAACAGATGATCAATCCCTTTCCTCTAAATCATTTCCTGAAACCTGTCAAAAACAAAAGTTTTTTCCAATGTAATTTTTCCATATGGGTCACTCTTCCAGGAAGCTTCTTCCTGTCAGCAGCCAGGTCTCCATGTCTCTGACAGATAAATAATCAGGAAGTTGATCCTGCTGCTTCATGAGCAGAAACTGCCTCAGCATCACAGATTGAGTACAGCACAGTTTGAAGCAGCTCACAGAAACACCATATTATAGAATGTAACATAAATAGTGCACCTTTACATTTACACAAACTCTGAAGGAACAGTAGGGTGATGGGAATGGTTCAGGTGGAGTGAGGGTTTGGTGAGCAAACAGTCTCGGTTAGAAGACGTCAGGTGATATGAATTAATGAAAGCAGGGAGAAGGCAGGGTTGATGCAACACCAGTGGTATTTTATTGTATCATTCAAGTTGATTTTGGTTCAGTGCATTGTCTGTGCTGCAGAAAGGGATAACAAAGAGATAATACAATTAGTGAAAGTGGTCAAGCAATACAAATTAAACAATTATACAAACGAACAAAGGAGATGTGAGTTTACTAATCACAACTGAACAGGCTTTAAAAGATAATTCAAACAAACAATCAGCAGTGCACATGTTAGCAGAGTGACAGTAAATCATGAAAAGGCATAAAAAAACAATCAAAATGATAGATTGACTCACGTTAATTCATAAAGACGCACACAGGATGCATCGGAGTGCCGGTAGAGAGTGCAAAGCATGAGCCAAAGGGTTCACAATCAATTTATAGGCAACAGGTGAGGTGGGCGTGGTCAGGTGGCAAAAGTATCCTTGAAAGAGTGAAATGGAGTGGAAAGGGAATGGAATGGCAGGAGTCTTTTCAAACTCACTTCTGCTTTGTAGCAGTGTTGCTCTTCCTCTGAGAAAGAGAACAGTCTCATTCTTTGGACTTGTTCAAGAATGAAGTGGGTGCCCATTTTGAAGAAAAGTCAAGTTTGGAACGAGAGAAAAACAGTAAACGAGTTTGTTGAACGTAGTGAACGAATAAATCTTATTAGAGGGTTTGTATAGCTGAGCAGTCAGACACCAAATGAGAGAGATTCTGCAGCTGATCCTAAGAACGGAATGTACAAATATGACATCAACATCATCATAATAGTGAAGGTTCTGTCACAGAATCCAGTATGCAAATTAGAGAACCAAAAACCTAAATGAGTGTAGAATTATATTTTATTAAATACTATGTATTAAAAAAAAAAGCATCTAATTTAAGAGTTTACAGCGTTCACATCTTTATTGCCACACATATGTCCACTGATTGCAGACAAATCTTTAAAACTGCATTAATTATTTTCTGTTTAGAAATTAAAGTTGGAAAATATTACCTTATACAGTATATAGTTTACAACTACATATTAATGCATTAATAATAATAATCCAATGCTAAAGTAATATAAACAGGACAGGGATCATTCTGCATAACATGTACTTTTACTTTTGATACTTTAAATACATTGTTGCTAATACTAAAAAGGTAGAGCTCTCACACACTGTCAACTTACACTTTATTATTAGTCATATTTCTATTCTCATTACTGCTATTATAGCTACTATTAATGGTATTCTATTTTATCCACTGCTACTAGTATTACAAGTCCATATTTCGATTATTATTATAGTTGTTAGTGTTATTATTGTTGCTGTTTCTCTGTCCCTTGTTGCTCCTTGGGGAATGCTGGCTCTCTTGAGTATGGTCTAGACCTGCTCTATATGAAAAATGTCTTGAGATAATGTCTGTTATGAATTAATGCTATAAGAAGGAATGGACTTGACTTCACTTATTTTTTCTTCTTGTTATTGCCATTTTACATTTCAATTAAAGCTTTAGTGTGTAACTTTATGATATTAATGAACGTCCGTTACATTCCAGCTATTGCCAAATTAGTTGATACAAAGCTAATTAAGTCAGCTCCACACAACTCTCTCTGTATATCTCAGTATGGCTATGTTCAGCGCTCCCCATGCTCCCAGCAGGGGGACGACAGTGTCCAATCAAGGATTAGATCAAGGATTGCATTATGGGGATTGTAGGAGGCAGTGTTTTGGGAGATTGACAAGACTTTTAAAATCCGTCTCTTGCAGTTCCTTAACTTTATGAAAGTGCAATACTAAATCCCTGGAGTACCTCTCGCTACATACACTCTGAGAAGCTACACATTACACTCATTTCTTATGTTACAGTGTGTAAGCCAGAAGATAATTACTTCTTCTGAAGAGTCCATGTTTTTTTTAATCCTCCTTGTACTCCTTGGCTACTAGCAACTGCGTGGAGGAGGGGGAGGGGTGATGCGCGATCACCGAAGGCTTGTGTCATGTGGATGCACCGACAGTTTGGTTGTCATTACTTAGAAATTCCTCATGGAGGAGACAGAAACTACGCACTATAGCTTTAATGACATACTTACCAATGTTGTCCTTATATGTATGAATTAATTACATTATTAATCAATTATTTGATTCATTTCTTTTTTTTTTTAAGTAGATACTGATTCATGAAATACTGTATACATGAAATACAAGTGTAATGTTCCATCACACTTGTGGTCCTCCATAGCCCAGTTGGCTCTAGGCAGAAAGGTTTGCAGCTCAGGTGAATGGGATGGAAGTTAGCCCTGTGGTGAAGTGGTACTCTGACTCATGCCTAATGCATGCTGGGATAGGCTCCACCCCCCAGTGAGGGATTGTGTAAACATTACATCACTATCTACAGTATGAATAGTGGAGAATTTCCCAATAATGCTACCAAGCCTCCTTTAAGGACCGGACACACAGAGCCGATAATCGGCCGTTTGACAGTCTGGCGAGGTCAGCGACTGGAGTCTGTTCGGTGTGTTCCGTCGTCCGCCTGAGGGGCCGTGGGCCTTCATTTTGGCCGATTTGACATGTATAATCGGCGGGGCGGGCACTCAGCGGAATGAGCGTGACTAGAGTCTCTCAAAATCTGATGAAAATCTTTTATACTGACCTTTGTTGAACTGAAATGAAGACAGATTCAGAAACTGCAAGGCCTATTTCTCACTTAAAATGTTTTCAGAAACATGTTTCGGTGAACTATTAGTACAATATGAGATCGTAGACCGATGAGATCGAGAATCAGCTGCCGGTTTTCTTTTTTTGGGCGACAATACAGATTAGCGCCACCTGCTGTTATGGAGACGTATTACGTCTCGTCGCTTTGGTGCGTTCCGAGGCACTTTTTTGACCAACTCAGGGACAATGATCAGTCCAACTGCCTTTTCTGCCAAGGGTCGGCCGTCTGGTCTGTGTGTCTGCAGCTTTATGAGTGATGAGATGGACTCAGTATTTCTTATTATTATTTATACTTTATTGCAATCAAATTAAACTTCAATCTGACAGGGAATATAACAACACAATAAGTGCCCAAAAATATATTTCACTGACCTTTTTCATGTTAAGTCTCTGCTAAAACAAATAACAATATATACTATTTTATCTATGAAAAAATACATTGTCAATTTCCACAACAAATACAAAAGAAGGGATGTGATATGCACAGTAGTTTTGTTATATGACAACTCGAACATGCTACAACTTAAATACATTACTAGAGCTAAAAAAAAGAGGGCCAGATACATAAACTGCACTTTAAGCACTGCTTAGGTCAGCGGTTCAGCTTTGTCAGGCCCGTGACTCCATTTTTAGGTTCCAAAATTCAAATGACACCAAAGTTATCAAACACTTGTGTTGAAGAGTTAGGAATGGAGCTTGTATATGGCACCTGACTGCTGCCTTTGCCAGAATTTGTCAGCCTTCCATCTCTATATCATACCAAATGCACTCCTGTCCCAAGGCTTACAAATCCTGACACAGGCAGCGGTCAGGTGGAAGACAGAGCAGGTTCTGGACACAGATATGTCTTCTTTACATGGACTATTTAGGTTTGGCATATTAAAGATGTGTTGTATATTTGTGACACTTTCCCTTCTTTAGTAACAGTGAACACTAATGTCAAGAAAAAAAACCAGCAGCACCCAGAGTGGTTGCAACCCACAGTTGGGGAGTCACTCCCCTGAAAAACCACAAAATGTGTTCCACATCGTTAAATCTGCCCACAAAGAGCAACTAAATAGAAATGTGTGTGGAAGCTTTACAGGTGTTGGTAGGTGTATTTTTTTTAATTTTGGCCGTGCCCCCCCATGCTCCCAGCAGGGGGACGGCAGTGTCCAATCAAGGATTAGATCAAGAGTTGCATTATGGGGATTGTAGGAGCCAGTGCTTTGGGAGATTGACAAGACTTTTAAAATCCGTCTCTTGCAGTTCCTTAACTTTATGAAAGTGCAATACTAAATCCCTGGAGTACCTCTCGCTACATACGCTCTGAGAAGCTACAAATTACACTCATTTCTTATGTTACAGTGTGTAAGCCATGAAAGCGTCAGTTTTAAAGAAATGATTCAAACAATGCAGAGCATTCATTTGGTGTTGTGGAACAACACAGACTCAGGCAGACTGGCGGAGAACCGTTCCAGAGACACTGTCACTTAATCACAGCGACAGGAGTGCAGGTCTACTCTGGTGCAGAGGTAACCAGCTTCACTCACTTGTTATGCATACAGGAGTGCATGAGATTTCTAATTCTGATCTGTTTTACATGGAAACTAAGATAAACTGATGATTTAAAATGTATCACAATATCTAGCCTAAATAAGACACTTGCACTGCATGCATTGCATGCAATGAAAAAACAGAGACATACACCATACTTAAATTCACATGACAACATATTACCTGTGCAGTTGGAGAGGTCATGAGAATTTAGATCCTAAAAACAGAATCACAAGCCAAGTGAGGGTTGAGAAACCCTGGTACAACATGTAAGCATGCTTCAATCTTAAGGTGTGCTTTTACTAATGCAGTTTAAAGTCTTCAGTCTGCCGTTGTTCAACCCTGGTTTAGACATAGAATAAACATTTAAAGGAATTATTAAAAGATATTTGGAAAATAGATCTATTTGCTTTCTTTCTGAGAGTGAGATGAAGTGAGCTGGAGTCAGGCCGTTGTTAGCATTAAAGACTGGAAGCTGGGGGAAACAGCTAGCCTGGCTCTGTCCAAAAGGAAAAACATGCACCAACCAAAACATCTAACGCTCACTGATTAACACATTACATCTTGTTCATTTCATGAAACTAAGAAATTGCGTGCGTGCTTACGTAATAAAACAAAACAAAAAGCACAGTCACATACAGCAGTGACACAAGGCTATTTCTGAATAAATCTAGAGCATGGGCAGATTTTGATATTTTATCATGTAAAAATCGGGGGAATTGAAACTTGAGAACAGCAGGAAGGGCAGAAGATTTATATCATCTATAATATATATGTCTTTTATATCATTTAGAATAGATCATCAGTGGGTTTTCTTGCAAGATTTGCTTGGGGCTCGTGGTAAAAATAGACGCCATAATGACCGCTGTAGATGGCGAGGCGTTTATGAAGCTGTGTGGCGCGGGGGGGGTCCTGTGTGAACAGCACACCCCGTGTTAAGAGGGGTTGTTGGACAGTTTTTAGCCAAGCTAGCTGTTTCCCTCTGCTTCTAGTCTTTATGCTAAGCTAGGCTAACCACAACCTGACTCCATCTGTGTACCTAACACACACAAACATGAGCTTGGTATCAATCATTTGATCAAATCAATCTATTTTCCAAAATGTTGAAGTTCTCCTTTGAAAATAACCTCCCTGATTTTGAAACTTGACACTTCACAGTTGAGTTGTAGGGGTCATGTGGGGATTTGGGGCAGAATATCCAAACCAGGGAGTGCACCTTATGTGGATCAAATAATTATCAGAAGTGGCATACTCTATACTATAGATGGAAGCCATCAGAGCACAGCCCGTTTAGTGTTGGATCAGTACACGGAGTCAAAGTCAGTGGCAATATTTCCACACTATTTTATGTTAATACTGACTATAATTAAAATATTATGCTACAGTTATTCATTCATTATATTATCTATTACTATACTATTTCTATGACATTGCGGGTTGTAAAGAAGCCCATTAATTACCATCTGTTGTAACATTACTGACTGAATACAGCTTAACTTTGCCTAAACAAGTCAAATTCCCTCAAGGTGAAAATTTCCAGTTCTTGTACAGAGGGTAGACAAAGTGAAGTTCCACAGAAATGCACAATAAATCTGATATTTCCATGAATTTGGAGAGATTACTCAACATTTTCCTGTGTGTTTGCCTGGTTGTTTCCTGTTGAACAGCTGCAGAAAGTCTGGAATGAATAAACCTTGCCTGTTAAGTGGTCGAAGGTATTTTCAAGTATTTTAGAAATGATTTACTTCAATGCCTCTTTCTAGTTTTGTTATAATGTCCCAAATTCTGAGCAATGCCATTGAATTAAAGTTTAAGTGGAATGAGAAGTGCTGACTCAGTGGACCGAGACGTGTGCCTGTCAGGGTTGGTATCTGTGGAGGGTCAGGAGCAGAAGGCCGACTGCAGTTGCTTGAAGGCCGCTTGTCTCTGTTTTTTCTCCACTTCCTGTCTCTTGCGTTCTTCTTTTTCTTCTAGAATCTCAGCCTCAAATTTGCTGCCCAGAGACAGAGCCTGCATCTGGTAACACACAAAATGACAGCGTTCATTCCCATCAACTCAAATCCAGTGTTTCCCATTCATTACCGAGACCGCGGCGTCCTGCCACGGTTTCATAATGAACCCAAGATATTTTTTCACCCCTCATAACTTTAAAAGACCTCTAACGTTGTGTTTTGCACTGTCGCTTCCGCAAAGCAACGCTCACTCCCAATCGGTCAGCCTAATACTTTGTGGGTGTGACGTTTTTGTAAGTTACGTCAGGCCAGTTAATACAATTAGCCTGTTGCTCCATTGGGCCAGGGGTTGAAAAAGTAAAAATAATCCAGGGTTTCCCCCAGTGTACTGCAAGACTGGTGGCCTACGTTTTCACACACCAGGCCTGAGCCACTGTGAATCATTTTTTATCTATTTTTTTAGACATGTTTTTAACTACAGGGCAGGGGGCAGCTCAGTTGGAAACGGTTTTCAAATCTCCAGTTAGCTTTTAGCGCTGACTTAAATATAGGGCCCTAGAATCTGTCTTATAGTTTTTTTAAATTCTCTATTTTGCGATTCTGTCCATGATTCTGTTGTCAAAGAAACTATTGGGCTCTACATTGACGCTGCCATCAGTCTGTGACTGGCCGGGTCAAAAAAAAAAAAAAGAACAACTAGGGCAAAACAACTTTTCTTGGGGAAACACTGTCATCATTTCATTTGAATAATTTTCCAGACAATGCTTTGTGGTGGATGTTATGTTACTACGTTGTACGGTTTGACCACGGAGATGTGAGTGATGGTTAGCTTGACTGCAGTCTTTTTCTCAGCCAAGCTGGGTCAGATCTGTCCTCCTGTGCTTCTCAATGGTCCAGAGGCAGCGTCTGGCGTTTCTACATCAAGCCCGCCATCACTCGCATCTCCGTGCCGTGGCCAAACAAACCCATGACCAAAGCCTACACCAGGGGTGTCTAACTCCACTTCACTGAAAAATCACATCTCAAGGGCCAGACATGTAGAGTTTATTGACATGCTTTTATTAATCGAAAGTCAAATATTTTTGACTGTATTATTGCATGTCTCACACAGCCTTCTCACATACAACTTGGTCCACATAAAGCCCTTTTAATGTCAACAAAAACATTCCTTGGCCATTACAGAATTTTAGCAAATCATGCAAAACAATGCTTTCTGATTACAATTTATAAAAAGGAGGTTCCCATGCAGCCGACTCACAACAACCTGTTTCACAGCCTGAATATGCAAACTCTCTGGTTCTGTGGTAAACTCTGAGTCTCAAAGTCGGCAAATCTGCCAAATTCTGCTTTGAGTGTAGTGTAATTTGCAGTTTGAAAACAGTTTCCTGTCTTTTTGGTTTGGCACACAACTAGGCAGGCCAAAATTTATTGTGAACCTATTGTGAACCTAAATTGATACGTCAGCAGGATCAAAGTTTCCGAGGGCCGAATCTTGGCCCCCCGGGCCTTGAGTTTGACATGTGGCCTAGACTGTACAAAAGAGCAAACCAGCCGCCTGACCCCTATATTCTGACCTTTACAGTAAATGCATTGCATGAAAACAGTTCAGGATAAACATATGACTATGTCCACTTTTATAATTACTGTACAGAAGGTGCAGCGCCATTTCTCAAAACTTCAGAAAGGGTTTAAAACGTGACAGAGATTTAATATTCTAGTCTTTCGGCGCTGTTGCTGTTTTCAAACACACACCTTTGTGCGTAAATGTGTGCAGCGTCTCCCTTATGGAGACACAGCAGCAGACAGCTGCTCTGCTCCCTGCTATGTACACATTTGAGAGAATGTAATTCATATTTTTCTCATTAATGAGGTATTATTTCACCCACACGCAACCCATCAACTATAATCAGAATGTGTCCGTCTGTGTGTGTGTGTGTGTGTGTGTGTGTGTGTGTGTGTGTGTGTGTGTGTGTCTGTGTGTGTATTTGGCCGTCTGCATGACTCTTCAAAGTTTATCTCGCACGGCGATAAACTTGTAGATATTATGTCCTATGTAGCAGATAAACTTAGGTTTTGGCCAAAGCAATTTCATTTTCACCTTGCCTTTCAGGGCTTCCATATGACCAACACTACAAAGTAAAAAAAAACAAAAAAAACATTTGACCCAAAATTCAAGTCCTTATGTTGAACATGCCCCTGAGGAAGTTGAGACAAAACACGTTTTTGTCACTCTAAATGTGTATATGTCAGAACGAGTACAAGACAACATCCAGTAGAAACACCGATTACCTTGGCTTCGAAGAAGTCTTTGGCCCCCATCACTCCCTCAGTGGAGACGTTGATCTCCGACAGCCTGGCCAGAGCCATCAGACCACTCTCCTCCTGCAGCTCTCCAGCTGCTGCTCTCCGGAAGATCAGCAGGAACTGCATCAAGTTACATTACGTTCAGTAAACAAGTCTTGAAAGTCTGTGTTCATAGGACAAATTTTCTGTCACCTCAGTTTGCCCTTCTCCACACATAATCCTCATTTCCTGCTAGCCCATTGACAAAGCACGATTCCCCAACTCTGTTCTGGTCTACAGTATAACTGCTGCAGGCTAGTGCTGAACCATTCATAATTTTCAAATCAAAATCGAGATTTGAAAGAATGCTATTAGCTAATCATAAAGACCGCGATTAATCAAATGTGCAGTATTTATAAGGTTCTGTGTTTGACTGTTCAATGTTCCATGCTTATTAACAGAAAAAAACACTTATTGCTGGCAATTCACATCTGTTCTTATCCTTGTATAAGACTATTGAGCAGTTTTGATGGTGTTTCATGTTATAATGCTCCATCATGTTTTATCCGCACAAGCTATTCTATCCCTCTTTTGTTTCACACTCGCAGCTGCCTGTACAACTCTTGATCGTTGAATTGGTGCGCGAAGAGTAATATCTGCGTGTGTGAAATTATATAATTTGCTCTTCCTCTCGTTTTATTGCGCTCGCGAGATAGGACATAATCCTGAGGCCATATAGGGGGATAAAAATGGGGATGCTCTGAAAATATTACATTGAATCGTAATCGCAACATCTGGCAGAAAAACTGAAATAAGATTTTTCTTGAGTGACTGCTTTTGTTGCTATAGGCTGGGCCACCGCAGTGGCCACAATTCTGTGTCCCCTTTTTCCGGTTCTGATACAGTACCATGCAAACAGTAAACGTCCATAACAACACCTGTCTTTTGACAAATTGAAAAATGTCATGCATCTCAAAGTCTCATTATTAAAATATTAAATAAAAAAAGTAGGGCTGTCAGCGTTAACGCGTTAATCGCGATGCGATTAAGGGCCGACGCGATGCGATTCATTTTTTTTTATATCGCATTAATCGCATGCCGGAATTTATTAAATTATTTTACACTTTGCTCAGCTTTGCGTCGTGCCTAACAGGCTACTATTTTGACCCTTTGCAGCACCGTTACTTATCATCAAGCTGCCACTTCCTCGTAACACATCCTGATGGAGAGATGATGATGGAGAAAGACAGCAGCCAACACAGTTCAGAATGGCACTTTTTTTTTTCCAAAACTCCCGGACGGCTCGTAGACAAGTCGAAAGCCATATGCACATTGTGTAAAGCCGAATTAAAATAACACCGAAGCACATCAAGCTTGAGCTACCACCAACGGAGCTAAGCATAGCAGTACAGTTAACGTGATGCTACCGCTAGCATGCTACCCACTCAGGCAAAGCACTATTTTGGAGAGTGCTACTTGCTGACCTGTGGATGAAACCAAATCCCAAAAAATTACTACAGCTCTTGCGAAACGAGTGGCAACTAACTGTAGGCCTGTCAGCATCGTAGAGGACTCGGGTCTTAAAGACGTACTACGGTTGACATGTTCTGACCTGTCTCGTTGCCGTGAGGGGGGACAGTAGTTTTCACGGATACACAGCCTGTATGACACGGAGAAAGCAGCCCAACTTGGAACAGCTGCAAAGTGCTGCAAACGCTGTCTCATTAACCGGTGATCACTGGACGTCAGTGAGTAATCAACATTATTTAGGAGTTACTAAACACTATATTGACTCTAGTAAGGATAGGGATTTTTAGTTTTTTTAGTTAGGTACTTGGAGGAATTGTGCAATAATGACAGATTCACACATTTTTCTTTTGTTTACAGTAAATAAATAATTACAAATCTTAAAATCAAGTTCATAAAGTAACTTTCTTTGCATTCATTTGATTCCCAATCAAGATACACTGGTAAAAAATTGCTTTCGATTGTTAATATGTACTTAAAAAACTGTTCTGAAATGCAAAATAATAGAATTTTAATCATGTGATAAAATATGCGATTAATCGCGATCAACTATAGAAATTCAGCAATTAAAAAAATTAATCGTTTGACAGCCCTAAAAAAAAGGCCTACACAACTATTCCATCGCAGTTATCTGATGGTGTCAGAAATGTCACAAATCCTTTGGACATAGGAAACCGTTTCAATGACTTTTTTGTAAAAAATTGGCCCCTCCTTGACCATAAATATAAAAACTACAAAGGATTCTGTCCTTATATTCAGTCCGATATCAAGGAGCAGTATCCTTGTGTAAGTATGTTTGACCCTCCTACCTTCAAAGAAGTGCATGAGACTATATTAGAAATCAAAAATTCTGCTGCAGGACATGATGAGATGTAGTCTTTTTTTTTTTTAGACCCTCAGCCATGTTTTAACTTTATCCCTCAAACAGGTGTTGTACCGAGTGAGCTTAAAAGTAGCCAGAGTCCCCCCCCTCCCTCTGTTCACACAGCTGTCTTACAGTACAGGAAGTGACAGACACACTGAAGTCTCTCTCACCTCTCGGAAACTCAGCTTGCCATCAAAGTCTTCGTCCACCTCTCTGATCATGTTCTTGAGGCCCAGGTGGGTCTGTGGAGCGCCCAGCTTCTCCATCATCAGCTTCAGCTCCATCAGGTCGATGAAGCCGTCTTTACCAGTGTCGTACCTACAAAGCACAACACCGCCCCAAGCGTTAGGTCCAGCTGGGCAGGGAGCATGCTGACAGCCAACACAGCATACCGTGATGATGATTTCATGTTCTGTCCCGGTTACAAAACCCTGGAGCTGGCATATACTCTGATAGCTTGGGCTAGGTATTGTTTTTGAGACTGGTTTCAACTTTTGGGGACCTCAAAACCCAGGACCTGATCCCATCAAGAACCTACCTGAAGTATTATCTTTAAAGGAATACGCCACCATTTTTTTGAAATAGGTCTTCCCTAGGTGGGCAAACGTATTTTTGTCTCAGTGCATGCACTGCCTTAGTCCGGCAGCACCGCCGCTAGCTTAGCTTAACATAGTGAATGGAATCCTTTGTTGCCGGTTAGCATGTCGTGAGTAAAAGTGAGCCAACAACAACAAAAAACAACCTAATTACTTCTTGTGGCCTGTGTATTCACGAGTTCAAATAGCAATGCAGATTACAACTAGACGATTTCCTAGGCAGAAACACAGGACTTTCACCCACGTCCCGCGTGTGGCGTTAATCAACCGTTTTTTTTTTTAATAATGCCTTCCCCAATGTTCTTTTCCTAAACCCAACCATTTATTGTTTTCTTAAGCGTGCGACGTTGGTCACCATCGTGTTTTTGTCGTTTTTTTAGTGTTACTAAAGCCTTTCCCAATGTTCTTTCCCTAAACCCAATCTTTTTTTTTTTTTTTTTCTCTTCTTTACACACGTGTGACGTTCTCGCGATAGCATGGCGCATTCTCGCGATGTTTACATGCCCTGTATACAGCATAGACATACACGTGGATAGCTCAAAATGCGTACAGATAACACGCCATTTGGCTTTAGGAAAGTGGCGTGTATGTTTATGCAAAGTCATGATGCCATGTTGTTCCTATCAGTCACTTACACACAAAAGCATAGGAAAATAGGGTCCAGGTTGAAAAAAAAACACCAAATTACCCTTATTAAATTTATTAAATTAAACTATTTTAATTAAACTTATTGAGCTTTTATTTTTTTTCTCATGGTTTAGCTCAAACACCCCTTATTTATTCAAAATAGTAGAATGCCCCCCCCATTATTATTATTATTAATGTATTAGTTTTATGCTGGAGTGTCTGGAGCTGAGGCACCAATATTCAAACCCTTAATTAAAACTGTCAAAAATGTGCATTGCTGCTGGTATGAATAGTTTTCATGCGTGCCATTTATTCATCACACCCCCGGTGTGTAAAGGCCTTCACCCTCCCTGCTCAACTTCAGCTCTAGAATGTAGGAGAGTCCTCGACTGCATGCCACTGGGACAGATTCTAGCAGCCAGTCAGACAGCTGCTATCACCAACTGGATGAGCCATGGCTTATGTCTGATAGGACCAGTATTTATAGAAGCTTTCAGCACCTGTGTATGTGAGTGTGTGCAGTGTTTTTTTTTTTTTTTAACACTATTTAAAACACGAAGCGTATTCGTTCAGCTGCATTTCCTTTGCCTGCTCTCCTCCGTCACACACACACACACACACACACACACACACACACACACACACACACACACACACACACACACACACACACACACACACACACACACACACACACACACACACACACACACGGCTGGTGTCCTCAGTTTTTGATACTTGATTTTTACGAAATTAAGTATTTCACCCCCCATCTGATGACCGAGCCATCACAATTTCTCACACTTTATTTATTGTTTGTTTGATTCCACTTAGTAGAAGGGGAGTGTAAGCCTTTATTTCCCCACATGTGAGCGTAAACACAATGGCATGGTTACATTTAGCTGACCAGTGTACCTGTGCAATGTGTCTGTTGCTGTATAGCAGCTCCATTGTTTAGTGTTGAGCTGCTGTTTAGTAAACCTTTCCAAGTGTAAAGTGGGAAACAGTTGATTTAAAACTAGCTCCGCCGACCGGCCTGGTGCAAAATTTTCATTTTACAGCTAAACTGTCGTTTCAAAAATTACGATTCCAGTAGAATAGTTTCTTTATTGGAATCGTTTGGAGGATTTGGTTTCAAATCTGATCATGGGTTCCAAATTTAACATGCGCAAGTTTTAATTTCTGTTGCGGCCAGGCGCTTGTTGTGTTGCCGTGGAGCACATTAAGCGGCGCTCTAGTGTGGCTTTATTTTACATTGAAAAAACCCTGTAAAACTGCAACCCACCACTGAATCAAAATAAAACTTTACTCTTATTTGTGAAATAAGCATGTGACCCGTTTCAACTCCACCCCTCAAAGAATCGGAATCGATGAGAACCGGAATCGAAAGGAAGAATCAGAATTGGAATCAGAGTTGTTAAAATCCAAACGATGCCCAACCCTATTACTAAAATATGTTTCTGAAAACACAGACAGTTTGATCAGAGTTCAGGAGCAGTGCTTGACACTGTGTTCCAGACTCCTCGGCTCTGATTTGTTGGTTTCTTTAAGTCATCACCAGGAGGAGGCAGAGGAATGACAGATTATCTGTCTCATGTAGTACTGTCAGGATATAGTGACAGTTTGAACTAGGGCTGTTGGAACAAATACCGAATATAATTCGAATAGTAAAAAAAGCAATACTATTTGAATGCTGAAATTACTATTCGAATGTGACTTTTTTTTATAAATATGTTGGCTAACGTTAGCTAATCTCCCTCTTTTTACCTTGGCCTACCCGCATGTGTCACTCATGTCACGTCTTATGAACAATAACTTAGCAGGAGTGAGAAACACAAGGCGTTGTGAGGTCTAAGCTATCATTACGTACCGAGAAAAAGTTACTACAACATTATGGAGCCAACGTTACGTACCGAATAAAGTTAGTATAAGGGGGAGTGACAGGCTGCGGCTGGAAATCAGAAGGGCGGGAAATAGTTTTAACATGACTTTAAAATCGACATCCACAGAGCCAAAGTGCTTATATTAACATTAGTTAGCTCGTTCTTGTTTTCTAA
This sequence comes from Sander vitreus, assembly GCF_031162955.1. Classification (NCBI taxonomy): domain Eukaryota; kingdom Metazoa; phylum Chordata; class Actinopteri; order Perciformes; family Percidae; genus Sander; species Sander vitreus. Next base: position 5,785,104 of record NC_135857.1, read on the forward strand.
CTGCGTCGCGAGGTATAGTAACGTTAGCTTAGCTGGGAGCTTCACGAGAAAGCTATAGTTTGTTAGCTCCCCTACAGCTGACTTTCAAATAGCTGTATTCTCAGTAACGTGACAATCTGCAAGAAAAAGGTTGCTTATAAATCACTTAAATAGTAGTGACAGCACTGTTTGGCTTGGTTATTAATGCAGTTAGCATCGTTTGTTACTTACCTAGTTTATGACAAATCGTTTCGGCTGTGCTTTCTAACATGACGTAATTGTGCTAACCGAGCACAGTTAGCCTTCACGACAATGCCGCTTCACTACACTTGTTAGATAATGTTTCATGAAAGAGTTCTCTGCTGATTTGTGTTTGACGCTGTGTGCTCGTGGTGGAAAATGAAAGTAAACAAAAGTTGCGTGCAGGTCCCCTCAAGGCCAGGCTAATGTTAGAAGTCCCTCTAGTGGACAGAACGTGTAACAACAACAACCACATGCTTGTAGTGGCATTGACAATGCATAAGCCTGAGTAGTGTAGTACATATTTAACAGGCTGCATTATTGAGCCTTTTTGAGATTATTGAGATAAAAAAAAATATCGAATGGAATTTGAATGGTATTATAGAGGAAGATTGACAGCTCTAGTTTGAACAAATATGACAAAGTGTTATTTTTATAAAAGCTTCCAACGACTACTTCTCACTATGCAAACATCACACCACGTCCTGTGTTGTCAAAAAAAAGACACAGTGGCAGGCAGCAGAAACACATGTCAGCATCACATCCCTTAAGCTTATGAAGGGACTTTTTGTAGTGACCATCTTTACACAGTGATCACAATTAGCCCTTCATTTGCATTATAGACTGATTCAGCCAGAGGGAGGGCTTCCTCTCCAGCCAACATTCCAGTCCTGGGAACACAAAGCACCCATAGACTAATATGGCTCTTCTTTGTGGGAGCACAGGAATGCCAGAGGGAGGCTTAAAGCACAGTGTTTTTCTGCTGCCGTCTGGGCATGAGCAGGAACACTCATTACCACACAGTTCCTTACAGGACTACGGCCATCTACAATGCCTTGACCTGTTTTATAAAGGGCCCGAGCAATGACCCTATTGTAGCTGAAGGAATTATTATAATTCTCTTAAGTTAATCACATTTTTAAGGGGCTAAAGATGCTTGAAAACAAACAAAACTCACGTATCAGAACAGGTGAAAAGTTTTGTGGGTCTTGTTTTCAGGTTGGTTTGAGTATCCCTAACAGTTTTTAGAGCCAAAACTCCAACCTTTAAATTGGACGTAGATGACAAAATTTGGCAGGCAGATGTATCATGTCCAGACCTTTAAAAAAAAAAAACCCTGACGGTGGTCTGACTTACTGGATGTAGACTGTTAGGATGAAGTCCGCCATGGGCCGCCTATTTCAGCTGTCATTCACTGTCTCAGCTATCTATTTAGCAAGGGCCCCGCTGCTGCATCCGGGGCTTACTGTCACCCAAGACGATGTGATTGGTTTAAAGAATTAAAAACAAACAAACAATCTAAGGGAATGAACGTATAATAATGTGTTGAGCATCCGAACAAGCTTGTTGTCTTCTGCACACATATGCCGCATGATGGTTCCCGCACACAGCTGCCAGCCCCACACACACACACACACACACACACACACACACACACACACACACACAGCATGTTGCGCACACAGCAGCTACACGTTAGTGAATGTGCCAGGGTGGAAAGAGAGAGAAAAAAATAAAATAAAATAAAGAGAAAGGGTGGTGCGTTTGTCGGTAAATATGAGGTTAGTATTGACGGTATCTCTGTGAACGTGATCTCTCCCTCGCTGCAAACCACTAAGCTTCATGCTAATAGTTGCGCGATGACCAATATGCAATGAGCGTATGATGTAATTTGCGCCTAAGCGAAGGAAAGCCTTTGGATCATTCGCCTGCGTTTGGTTTCCTTGTTTTGGTCATAATTTTAAATTTGAATGTTGTGAACATATCCAGCTATGTGGATCCCAGCTTTGCTGATCATCTGGATGACACAGTCAAGGCATGCAGTGATGAAGCAATGGCCCTTGCATCACATCCAGAGATTCCAGACACAGAAGATCCTCCAGCATCAGGCACACAGTGCACCTTCTCCAACACCACCAAAAGGAAATAGAAGAGCCTGTCTGGGTTGGTACAGAAAATCACCAGCTGAAAGAAGAACAGGTTACTAGCTTCAGGATGTGCCATCAATGCCATAAATCCCCCAAAAAAAACTTGACTCAGGAGGTGAAATCAGTACTGATGCTGCCCACTGGCTTGGTGGAAAACAAATGCCAATGCTTTCAAACGCGGCCAGGAAGTACCTCTGTATCTCCTCAGAAAGGCTGTTCAGTACAAGTGGCCATATATCCTGTCTACTGAGCAGTCAAGACTGAGCCCTGAAAATGTGAACATGCTCACATTTCTTCACTATATTAACCGAAAGGACTGGAAATAAGTAGGCAATTTGTTAAAAGGCCCTGATGTAGGTGGGTCCTGCAGCCTTTGACTCCTTGTTTAGTTGGAAAAGGATATGCATAGCTCATATTTAATTCCAGGATGTAGACCTTGTTTTTATTTATTTCCACTGTACTGTATTATTTTCAAAAGGTGCTGTGGCGGGAACGAGACGGCGAAACGGGAGTGGATGGCTAGCAGAAACAAATCTCCTTTAGCAGAAATGAAAAAAAAGAAAAAAAAGAAGGGTCTTATAAATGGTAAGTTGAGTTTTCAAAGCCCTTCCAGATGGTTCTCTCCACCAGACTAAACTTAGCTGCATGAACTGTTGATGTGAACTGAGTTACCACCGGAGTACATCCCGTCTCAAATACCACTTCTTTTTCATATAGTTTAAAGTACATTTAGAACAGAGCCTATTTTTCCTGATAATGCTGCGTTGTGAACAACAAATCTGTGTTAAAATCATTAAAAAAAACAACTTAAAACCAAAGAAGAACGTACACAGTTCTTATTTAACTTCCTTGACAACACGCATGTGAAAGGTCCCCAAGAGGTAACAAAAACACACACACTAGTCACTGTTTGGGCCATAAATGTATTGTTCGGCTCATTTTAGCCTCACAGATTTGAGTCAAAATGACTTCAAATAGCTATTGGGGGTGGGCCTTGCGCCTAAAGGTGTGGACACACAGAGCCGACGGCCAAACGTCGGCAGAAAAGGCAGTTGGGCTGATCAGTGTCCCCGAGTTGGTCAAAACAGTGCCTCGGAACACACCAAAGCGACGAGACGTAATACGTCTCCATAACAGCAGGCGGCGCTAATCTGTATTGTCGCCCAAACATGAAAACCAGCAGCTGATTGGACGAACGCGTCACATTGGTCTGACTTCTCCGAAAATTCAAAGACAGACTGTCATGGCGGCTTGTTCAGAATACGATCTCATATTTTACTAAAATAATTCACCAAAATGTTTCTGAAAACATTTTAAGCGAGAAATAGGCCATGCAGTTGCTGAATCTGTCTTCATTTCAGATCGACAAAGGTCAGTTTAAAAGATTTTCGTCAGATTTTGAGAGACTCTAGTCCCGCTCATTCCGCTCCCCGTTTCCGGGTTAGCACTCTATCAATCAGATGGGTCATTTGAGTCCGACTGCCGGCACGCCCCGCCGATTATACATGTCAAATCGGCCAAAATGAAGGACGACGGCCCCTCGGACGGACGACGGCACGGAACACACCGAACAGACTCAAGTCACTGACCTCGCCAGACTGTCCAACGGCCGATTATCGGCTCTGTGTGTCCACACCTTTAGTGAAACTGCAGAAGGCACGGTGAGGTACGGAGTGCAGCTGTCAGGCAGTCTCGGTCTGCTGTATGGGAGCATTACAGATTTAGGGTTACCTGACAATGACAGAAAAAAGTGGTGGTTAAAGCCTGCGACTGTGTGCAGGCACTGTTCACACGTGTGGCTAATGCTAGCGACATTACTTCCAATATAAGGGCGCATTTAGGGAGACATGTCTGTGTGTCCGTTGACGGAGCCTGGAGGAGAGAGTTGAGTAGGAAAGAGCAGCTCCACCTCCACGCAGCATTTAATCAGCCTCTTCATGCTGTCCAGAACTAAAACATTGGCTGGGTTTATAGTGAAAGATACGCAGTCGTGGAGGATGCAGGGTTTCAACATATAATTAAAATAGCATTACGCTATAATATCTGCCGACAGCAACACAGTATATCCTGAACTGTATTTTTCTTGCAGAGGAACATAAAAATAGAAGGAAAAACTGGACCCATGACCTCAATGTATCCAAAATCTGCAAAAAGGGCCTGCAGAGATTGTATTTCCTGTGCAGACTAAACTGTTTTAATGTGGATAAGACTTTGATGGATTTGTTCTACAGAGGTTATATTGAGTTTGAATTTCATTTTATTGGAACCTTACAATACAAAACAAAAGACGTCCGTCCAAAATTGTTACAGAGGCCAGCAAGATAATCTGCATACAGCAGCTCTCTCTAACAAAGATCTTTGACAGAAGTTTTGCAGAAGGCATGGCCAATTTTGTCAAGCTCTGACCACCCACTCTCGGAGGAATTCATTCCTCTTTCCTCTGGGCGGAGATATAGGCTCCCTAGAGCAAAAAAAACCGGTAAAAATTGTGCAATTAAAGCTGTTAACTTGCACAACTCCTATATGCAGAGTTTTTATGTGTGTGTGTCTCTTTGGGCCTTTTCAGTGACACTTTTAGAATTTCCAGTCAATCTCAAGTGATTTTATTTGACACTGTTCACTTTAAAGTGATGAAATTCTTACATTGTTTTGTTGTGTTTTTTGTACGGGCCAACTGCAGATCAAATTTCCCCTTGTGGGACAATTAAGAACTCTGAACAGTGTATGTTTGGGTTATGTTCCTCTTAATATATTTTATTTTTATTTAGTTTTTAATAACACAGTGGCACTTTTACTTTTGATAGGAAATCCAGCCATATTCCTTTCATTGTACTTAAAATACCACACTTTAATTTCAAGTGAGATGACATGGTTCAGCAGGGCTCAGCAGTAACTTTTTTCCCCAAGGAGCATGAATAAATTTTAAGGGCGCAATGAACATAGGCTTCCAAATATTTTGATATTTTTCTTTGATAAGAGATACGAGGAGACATTTCACCAACATTTCCGAGAGAAAATAAAAAGCGATGAAGCGAGAGACTGCTTTGTTATTGCAGGACACAGTCACCTTTTCTTACACAAATCATGGGCAGTTCAGTGCTTGCGTTTCATTTTTTACCTTTATATAAACTTTTTTACACTATCTACACTCACGCCGCGACTGACGAGTCTGATAGCCAGTTAACGTTACATGATTGTCCCGTGACAACGCGTTGCCTTTTCAACTTTTAAAAGTTGAATCAGTCTTAACTTTCTGCTGCATGCATGCAAAACAAACGGGGAAAGACCTGCATTTTTACCAGACTGTCTGACAAGTGAGTACTGACGCAGTGTGTGTGAACGAATGCTCAGCCAGCCAGCACCTCACTGTATTGGCATCATGCACGACCGTAACGTTACCATCTTTACCTTTATCAAATCGCCTGAAAACGACAGCAGGCTGCTAGAGTAGAACCATACGGACCTCTAGACACATCAGACTGCTCGCTTGTAACTGAATATTCCTCCGTTCTTGCCTAAAATGGACGACATAGCGCTGCATTAATTAGGCAGCATCTAGCGGACATTTAGGAAGTAGCTTAATCCCGACAAAATGCCACAGTGAATTTCAGCCTGCATACATGTTAAAAAAAACAACGAATATTCGAATCCCAAAATTGAAAATCGAATACCCTACCCATCGAACAAATATTAGAATATTTGGATCCAGCCCTAGTTCGCACACATCTATTTTTAGACACACGCGTGAGTTAAATGATTGCACAGTGAAGCCGTTTAGTCTATACTGTTGTGCTAGTTGAGCCTATGCTTCACTTTATTTTGGTAGCCATTTTTATATAAAAATTAACAAAGCTGCCCTTTTTGTTTGCACTAATTATAAAACCTATTTTTTTTTATAAAGATTTGACATTTAAGAAAAGGTTATGTTCCTTATGTTCTTAGCTAGAATTTTGTTGAGACAAATCGTGCAAAGCATGTTGAAATTGGCTAAGGGGGGCGCCCTGTACCAAAAACATGCCAAACTGAAAACCGTGACCCCAAAACAATCAACCAACCAACATCACTGAGGCAACGGTCTCTGGTTAATGTTAGCCTAGTTCACGTGTGTAACAGCAGGATAGTCAGGTATCTAACTTAAACTGCTAAAGACAGTTGAACAGGTGAAGTGACGATAATGTTGTCGATAACCTAAAGTTTACAAGCAACATCGGTAATGAACGAGACGCTAACGCGGTGACCGATTCTTGTGTTTTTTAAGCTGAGCTGGACCCGAGGATATTCGGTTAAAACAGTTAAAACGGGGATGCTATTTTGCCCTCATTGTTCTCAGTGAAGTTTGCTGGAAGTGTTGTAAAGCAGCAATTTATGTTGAGTGAGCGTGCAGGAGTCAGTTTTTAAAAAAAATAGCCTTTTAAATGCTACATTGATGTAAGGAAATTAAGGGAGTGTGAAATTGAGAATACCAGGTGAAAATATTTATATTTTATGGGTCTTGGGTATAACAAAGGGGCTCCATAGCACCCCTACACAATTTCAAAGCCCTTGCAGTATGCTGCACTAAGATGAATACAATTCTTACAAAAAAGCCTGACAGAAAGTCAGCCATATTTAATGTACTGTGCAGTTTTTGACTATTTGCACATACATTGTACTTTAACATTGAGGGCCTGTGCATCGCTGCTTTCAGCTTTAATTATTACTGTTTTAATGCATAGGCTGAATTAAAATGAACTGACGGATTACATTTAACTGAAATTGTATGTTTACCGTTATTTGATTTCGTGTGACAAATAAATACATTGATTATTCACGACACAACACGGTGAATAATGTGTAACGTTACGTTACTAGCGAGGACAGAATGCCAGCTAACGTTAATATTGCAGAGGGCCTGTAGTGAGCAGTGGATGACTCACTTTGAATCAGTGAGCAGAGTGTCAGCCTGTGCGTTCACCGGGAGGTTTCACGTCAGCAGCATCTTAATCTCATCATGCTCACTGATTCAGTCCCAATCCCCACTAACGGTACACGGGTTAGATGTAAACATGTCGGACCGTTGTATGTAGCTAAATGGACAAACAAAGAAAACCTTAGCATTCAGTCTTACTGTTTGAACATCATCTCCATGTCCTTAATCTGCTTGCGGGAGAACTCCTTGAACTCCGTGTAGGGGTTGAAGACGCGGGTCAGTCGAGGAGCAGCGTTGCCCTCGTTGATGTCCTGTCTGCGGGTCAGTTTGGCGGACAGCTCGGAGGACGAGTCGCCGCAGGCTGCCTCGGCCTCCTGCGGTTTGGGTCGGACCGGGCTCTGTTCGCGCTCCGGCCTCGGCTCAGCCTCCTGCGAAGTGGTCAGCCGCGACTGCAGCTTCCTAGCCAGCTCTTCAGATGCCATGCTACGAGTAGTACGCTGTTCACTGAGTCGTACGACGTTAGAGAGAATGGAGACTGACAGCCGTTTCAAGTACCACTGTCAAACTGCCTATGGTCCGCTGACAAGAGAGAAAGCAGTACTTCCGGTCGCACTTTTTCAAAATAAGACCATCATCTCTACAAATGTACAGCACGTATAGATATACGTAGGCTTGGAAAGCCAATGGGCTCACAATACGTAACAATTCCTATGGCGTTTGTGACGCCGTTCTGAGCGCCACAGTAAGAAATGAACTGGTTTTGTTTTCAGACTCTGGGCCAGAACATTTCCATTCAACAGCACTAATACACCAAACTTTCCACTTTCATTCCTATCTATATTTTGAAAGTATTTACACAGGGCTTTGTTCAGATATCATTCACAACCTGATTTATAGAACATTGTAATAATAAAAACATGGAGAAAATGGCAGTATTTTCTGATTTATGGAGTGATAAAAAGAAAGATCCAAATTATCCTTCGTAAAAACCCTTGACTTTAATATGTCAACAAAACTAAACAATAATTTAGAACCTGGCTTTATCCAATGTTCACATTTCTGTTCTGGATATTTATGCAAATTAGCACATGTTTAATAAGATAATGCCTAATTTGCATATTTAAAAATACAATTTCTGAAAACGTGTAATACCAAAAAATATTGCCTTGTAAAAAAAATCAACTGGGGAAGTTTCATGCTGATATCTGTTAGTTAAAATACTTTCCCAATTCACCTGCAGTGTCCCACTTTACCAGTATTCACACATAGGCCACCTTAACAGCATTTTTTTCATTTCAAAACAACTAAAAGTACATGCAGATTCAAACACATTGCTTTTATTACAACAAACAACATTTATAAGTGTTTTAGTTGCCTTAGGTTTAACATTGCATCACTTCTAAAATGACATTGGAAGTCTGTGTGCTTTTAGGAAATTATGCAAAGGCATGGGAAAAATAACCAAATGTCCTATAAATAAGAAAAGCTGCTCCTGTGGAAAGTCTATCAGATATACATTTACTTAGATTGACCCTATTAACAATTTAGTATTGGTAAAGTTTTGTCCAATCAGATGGTACTGATATCTGGTCTGGCCCATGGACTCAAAGCTACAGACTTAGCTGCTGTGTCTCAATTTGCCAAAATGGAGTACACTACGAGGACCCAAATGCTGCATTCAAAAAAACGGTAAGAAAGTCAAGCAAAGTCAAAACAAACTCAAAGAGGGCTAAGGGAGAACAGAAATAGTATGCTGGAACAGACTACAGCAGGGCTCGGGAACTGAGGACCGTGGAACTCTGGGATCGGGGAACTGAAAGTGGAAGTCAGGGATAGGGGAACTAAGGACAGTGGAACTCGGGGACTGGGGACAGTGGGGCTTGGGGAACGAAGTGCTGCGGCCAGCTAGGCACAGGGTCCAGGTCTGCGGACAGCAACGAAGGTGGAACCCCTCTGGATGCCGAGCAGGACGGGGAAGGTGAAGCCCCTCAGGAAGCAGAGCAGGACGCCAAAGATCGCTGGAGGGCAGTTACTCAGGCTACCGAAGAATACCATTTCCTCCGTTCAATTAGGCCTAAGTGACGCACCCCAAGCTTCCATTCTTAACCGTTTTGCCAGCAGCATGTTAGCATTTGAACAAAGTGCTGTGTCCACAGTGTGTGCAGACAGAGTTACGGTATTGCCTGAGGCCTTTTGGAGGAGCAACACTTAGGTTTTAGTTTGTGATCTCCTGCAGGGGAAACGGTAAGGGGAAACATGTTCCATTTGAGCATCAACTTTACTCTGCAAACAAAAGTGTATTGGCATTGGGAGTTACACCTAGAATTGCCTCCAGCCTGAAAATAAACAAGAACTTTGCTATTAAAATGTGAAAAAGTGAAGTGAAAAACGTGCAGCTGTTACTTGCATCTATTCTGAATAAAACCAAAGGATGCAGCCAATGGCCAAGTGGGACTTTGCTCAAGATGCAAAGGCGTTATACTGTCAGCTATTCCATCAATCAATAGATAATCTCTCTCAAGGGTTAAAGATGACACAAGGGTTTACAAACAGCCATGTAGTATATGGGCTCTTCCAGTCTCACCACTGCTGGCTGTTCCAATTTAACCGGGAGAGAGGAGCAAGAGGGGTAATATCGTGACCGGCCTCTGATGAGCTCTTACCACCACCATTTTCAGCCAGAGAGGACATTATTTCTTCAGCTTCTTCTTGCATTGTCACCCCAGCGGGAGATGTGCCAACAGGGCTTGCAGCAGGTGAATCGGTCGTGCCATTAACGTCATCGCTACGCAATTACTTAGTAAAACCAAAAGCAATTAAACTGCTCCGTTTTCTTTTTGCCATGGCTATATGATGCTAACTGCAGAATGGATTTCAAGGACTTTGCATGCCAATTAATGGCCTCCAACATTTATATTCTTTCTACGAATCTTTGAGTTAACATGTACTAAACATGAGTTGAATTTGCACCGCAGCCACGCCTTGATGCTCATGACAAGAATAGCATGTATAGTTATCTTTATTGAAGTGAATTAGGTTTAAAACGCTGTCGTGCATGAATTAATGATATTTTTGCAATTTTACACATAATCCACAATGATCACATGACACAAAACTGAAATTGCACATCAAAATGCATAACAGAATGGTTATCATCAATTATCAACCTATGGAAAAGCACAGCAGCACAAATATCAAACCTAATGACCACAGTGCCACAAGAACTAGAGCAGAGTGACTAGGCAAGGTGTGATTTGTTTGTTTTGTTTTCCTCGAGACTGCAGAGGGTGGGGGTGGGAGAGGGTTTTTGTTCCTGATCAATTTGTGTTTCTGTTTTGGGCACCATCTGGTTACATTACCTGGCACATATTGTGGAATTTGTTCTGTATGTCTGAATGATAAATGGTGCTAATAAAAAATAAATAAAAAAAATAAAAATTACCCCCCCCAAAATTTTTTCACAAATCACGTTTTCAGGGGAGCCCATGTCTTATTAAGGAGGGCCGAGCGCCCCCGTAGTTCGCACCCTGGTCTCAGGTGTGCCGGGGAAACGACAGAGTCTCTGGGACGCCGAAGACCGGGAAAGTCTCTGGGAACTCAGTCGATGTAGACTCTGGAAGAACGGCTATCGAAGACTCTGGGAGAGCTGTCAGCGGAGGTTCGGGAAGGCTGCGCGTCAGCGGAGGTTCGGGAAGGCTGCGCGTCAGCGGAGGTTCAGGAAGGCTGGGCCAGCGATGTTCGAAGGCGCGCCAGCGGAGGTTCGGGAAGGCTGCGCGTCAGCGGAGGTTCGGGAAGGCTGCGCGTCAGCGGAGGTTCAGGAAGGCTGCGCGTCAGCGGAGGTTCGGGAACGCTGTTCAGCTCAGGCTCGCTGTACAGCACGGGCTCAGGGCCGCTGGACAGCGAGAACTCTGGGCTGAAGATGTTGAAGCAGGGCATGGCGTCGGGAGCCATTTTGTCCCTTTCTCCGTCTTCGGCCTCCACGGGTCCCAGGGAATATGGCCAGGCGGGTCCCCACAAAAGGACTGTCGTTTGGGGAATTAGCAGACCATGTAAAAAAAGTTCTTGGGAAGCAGGCAAGGAGGCACACCGGGTCAAAAACAGAGAACCTGTAGCCAGGATGCTAGCAGGCCGAGAAGCAGGCATGCTAGTGGGTCCTAGCTGGCTCGGACTCTGATGAGGAGCTGGTAATTGACTGAGTGAAGCATTTGTGGAGCTAACAGGCTTGGCTGAACACAATCCTTTAGTAGGTGGAGGAGTTGGAGCAAAAAAGAAGCTGATAGCCCAGTTAGGAACAGTTAGTTCTGCCAGAGGATTTAATAAGTCAATCACAGTCCATACCAACCAAAGGTGTCCTGATAACAGCAGGCAGAGTACAAAGCAATAACACAATCCACAAACTGGAACAGGCTGAATCCCAAAAACAGGAATAACAAACTACCAGGAACACAAAGACAAAAAGGGGTCACCACCACACTAACACAGAAAACCATACACAGTTTTTTTTCAGAAATGACCTGACAACAGACAAGGGAAACACAGAGACTAAATACAGGAGGTAACGAGCAAACAAGGCACAGGTGATACAACAGGTGAAACACATAAGACAATCACAAGGGGCGGGAAAACTAAAGACAGGAAGTAAAACTAGACAAGACAAGGGAGAAAAATAGAGACTTCAAAATAAAACAGGAAACAGAACATAAACAACCATAACAGGGCCGGTGTGTGCCAAAAGTCTTCTTCAGCTGCCGTGAGAATCTTTTTAGAATGAGTAATTCTAAGTAATGACAACAACACAGTCGGGGCGCATCCACAGGGACGCAAGCCTTCAGGACGCAAGCCTTCAGTGATCGCGCACTAGTGGTCTGCGATACTGCAAAATTTGGTATTGATCCGATATCAAGTAAATACAGGGCCAGTATCGCCGATACCGATACGATACCGATACGATACCGATACAATACCGATATTTTTTAATAATTAAGGTGGATGCATCATCAAATTGCTAAATCTGAATGAATTTTAATGACCTTTAAGTGGTTTTGTACGGAAGCCAAGAACGGCCATGGTTTATTTATTTTTTTTATGCACTGTTATCTCGTGATAACGACTTATTAATTCGTTATCTCGATATAACAAAGTTAGTTTTCTCGAGATAACTAATTAATTATTTCGTTATCTCGACATAACAAAGATCGTTTTATCGAGATAACTAGTTAATTATTTCGTTATCTCGACATAAAGATCGTTTTATCGAGATAATGAATTAATTAATAATGTGTTCGTCTTGAATTTAAACTAATGCACTGCCACGAACGGCTTCCGTAGCCCCACTGGCTGTAGCCGTAGCCTACTGGTAAGTTGTGCGCCACATTTGTACACTTTATTAGTTGACTGGGTTTGTTTAGGGGCTACTGGTTAGCAGATGGAAGGCTGACAAACTCCTATCTGTCCGGCTGCTTCAGCTAAGGTAACGTAAATGTAGGCTAACGTTAATTTAGCAATGTAATGTGAAACGTAATTAAACGTTTATTAATTAATTTAATAGTGCTTTGATATGTGACTGGGTTTATGGTTTGTTGCACAGCATTTTTTATTTTTTTTTATTTTACCTTTATTTAACCAGGAAGAGACTCATTGAGATTAAAAATCTCTTTTTCAAGAGTGTCCTGGCCAAGACAGGCAGCAGTACAACCACACATACAGTACATACAAACACAAAATACGCAAAAACACCAAAAAACATAAAACAACTGACACAGCAAAGCTTTCAAAGTCAACCACAATCCTAAACACATCAGGCAAAACATCTGCAGCCAGATGTGGCTGCCTCCAAGTAAATCATCATCCTCTTAAAAACGACCAATGAGACCAGCTCAGTAAGTTTCATGGATTTCTGTAACTTGTTCCAGGCAGAGGGAGTAGCAAACTTAAGGCCTTTTTTTCCCAGCTCAGTTCTAACCTTTGGAACAGACAGAAGGAAAAGATCCTGGGAACGAAGATTGTAAGTCCAATGGTCAAATCAAAATGTGGCTATTAAATAATCAGAAGAACTATGACAACCCCTTTGTACAAGGGCCAGCAGTCAAGAATTGAACAACGTTGTTGCAGCTGCTAACAATGACTACATTTACTGTTGAATCCTACAGATCACCATGGACCAGGGGCCTGTTGCACAAAACCAGGATAAGGGATTAAGCCGGGATATTCAAGTTATCCTGGATGAATTTAGCTTTGATTTGGTTGCACAAAAGCAGGTTGAATTAAACCCAGCCAAGTAACCATGGAGATTTATTCTTATATATTCTTATATTTATTCTAGACTTTTTGCATATTATATGTTTCACCTCCTCGTAATTTTCCATTAGAAGCTGCTGCTCAGCGGGTGAAACATATGCCGCACGCATCTTCTCCATTTCTGCATCAGTAAATCTGTGATCGATACCGTGGTCTATTTAAGAAAGCTGTGAACGTGCACTTATCCCAGCTATCTACACCTGGCTTGACATAGCTTCACCTTCTCATCCTGGCTTGGTAAACATGCAACCGATTAAGCCGCAATGAGAGGACCACACTAAGTCAAGCTGCGCTTTTTCAGTTATCCTGGATTTCTTCATTTTACTTTTGTGCAACAGGCCCCAGTTTCTCTCAGCCTTGAGAGAAAGAGGTGTTCCTGAGGAGAACCTGGCAAGACTGGCAGAGGACAAGGTGAAGTAGCTACACAATCTAAGTCAATATTCATAGGCATTGCCTGCTAATGCTAAATTGACAAATGAAGAAGTATTTTGGTCCAATTTGGTTGTTGTAAGTCTGTAGAATCATAAATATGATCCATCTGGACATTGATAATGGCATAATACCTTACCTGCACAAGATGGACATAAAATTATTTATATGACCTAAGTTAATACTGGTAACTACTAAATTGTAGCAACGGTTGGATGTGCTACAATTTTGTGGTAATGGATTTGGCCTAATAAGGCTTTGTTTGCTTAGACAGCAAATGAGAACTGTACACACGCATGCACACACACACACACACACACACACACACATTCTGAAGTTTAGCAGCGTCATCTTTTATATAATCCACAAGTTCTACATGTGGAGGGCAGATGCAATGTCGTAGTAGAATGAGGTAGATTTTTCTTTTCAATTTATGATCTTTTTAAAATTCAAATATGACAGTTGAAGGCACTGTGGAAAAAAAATCACACTTGAGTTAATATTTCAATAAAGACAATTTATTTACAAAAAATACAAATGTGACAATGTATTCTTGGACAAATTGTATGTAAAAACTAGCCAACTGTTTGTGGTTGATGCTTTTCCATTGTTGTTAAAATTAAACCTAAACATAGTTCATAAATTACAGTGTAATGCTATGCAGATCTTCAAACCTGGAAGAGTTTATATTGCCAGTACTGTTCTATGTTGTCAGTGCCAAATGTGCTATATATACATTTTTCTAACCACACTTAAAGGAATATTTGACTTAAGTAGAACCAGTTTCAGCAGTCTTACCTGAAAAACTCAAAATCTTACCAGGAAAACTTGTAGTTTGTAGATTAGATTAGAAAAAAAAATGTTGTGACCCCAGTCCTGTTTCTTTTCTGACCACACGTCATATGTTGGCCTATATGCATTTCATTTATATGCCAATTTTGAGAAATTATTTTGTTTTGCTTAATTTGATTTAGAATAGCGCAGTGCAAGTTCATGTTATTTAAATGAAAGCACTGGCTTATGAGTTTGCAATGTTTGCAATAAAAATGTTTCATCAGTTAAAATGTTTCAACTGTTTGTAATTTTCACTGTCTTTTTTAAACTGTGTTAAATGTGTTGATTAAGATTTTGTTAGTCGATTAGTCAGTTCTAATGCTTTATTACCATGCTGAATTAGTAATTTCATGGAAGATTACAAGATCTCTGATAAGCATATTTAAAGAGGTCCTTTTGAATTATTGCATGTGGACAACTCAAACTTTACAGATTTGTCGCTGAAATCAACTAATCAGTTAGTCGATCAATTATATGTCTATCAGTTGGCTAAGAATGTCTTTAGTCGAGGACAGCCCTACGTTACAATGATTTTCAACATTTTCATAGCATGGACCCTACATTTGTTACACTTAAGGGGCACAGACCCTCATTTTATGTAAATGTGTCTCTTGGACCCAAATCTGAGAATAGTTTTATTAAACCTATATATGATTTTTTCTAGAATTCCATGACTGGAAAATCCTAAAGTGCCCTTGCTGGTCCCAAGACCCAACATTATCAACCTGGCCTTCTACACAGAAATCACATTATCTTAGTAAAACATTTCAACACAGCATCAACTGATGCAAAGGCCAATGATACTTGAGAAATGTAAACTTTTGGAGAGGCCTTATTTCTGGAAATGCCATCATCATCATCATTATTAGAACCATGGACAGTGCATATGTCTGTATGCTACAACAACATCAGTGATGAGGCTCTGGCAGGAGTGCTGTTATTAAAGGCAGTCCTTTTTTATAGTTTTTCTTGTATTTGTGGTCTGATGCCTGTGTTGCTCTAGAGATTTTGTTGCTTGTACATTGATTTATCATTATTGTTTTGTCTATCTCTTTATTTATTTTTTCCACATTTTTTCATCATATATCTTTTCTTACATTTTGAATAGCCATCAACTGGCGAGACCTTGTACTTTTACCTGTGAGTTCATTGTCTACCTGCTCAGGTGTGTGTAATTAACCTGTCTACTTAAGAGGAATCTGTGTGCTGTGGGTTACACCCTGAAGAAGGCTGTTGTGCCACTACACATGAGATGTATCCCAGCTCTACTTTTATGTACTAGTATGTTTTTAACCTTTGTATCTGTTTTGACTGTTCCTTCTTTCCTTCTTTCTTTTTTCCTCCCTTCCTTCTTTCCTTCCTTCCGCTCTTTTTTCCTTCCTTCTTCCCCTCCTTCTCTCTTTCTTTCCTCCCTTCCTCTTTCCTTCCTTCTTTCCTTCTTCCCTTCTTTCCTCCGTCCTTCTTTCCTTTCTTCCTTCCTCCTTCCCTTCCTCTGTCCTTCCTTCCTTCCTCATGATATAGCCATCTTAATAAAGAATATTTACATTTTTTGCCAGAGTGCTTTTGGTTTCCTCTTCTTTTTGGAAATATGTAGCTACATTTGACTCCAAGTAGCTAGTCATCAATTGCATATGGAGGGAAAGGAAAACAAGTAAACACTAAACAGTAGTCTATATCAAACCCTGGACAGCTCCACTTTTGCTTCATTATTTAGTAGTATCTGTGGTTCAAATACTGAATACAAAATCCCATGTAAGCCTATGTGAACCCAGTATTAAGCTCTATGTTAACATAGTGTAGTTCTATGTTAAAAATAATAATAAAAGCATAATGTTTATGTCAGTGGTTGATAGAGAAACAGAGCAGGGACCCCCTTATAGTTAAAATAAAATGATGTTGCATTTTAAGTGTGATCTATAATAACAAGTGCACACCAGGATATCAAGATTGATACTCCTTTAATAGGATAGATATATTTAAACTGTCAATCAAAGGCGCATTCATGAATGCAATGCTGATGAATCATGTGTGATTCATCAGCATTTTAATTGATTTATCTTTAGTTGTGACACAGCTTGTAAAGTTGGATTTGATATGAGCGACGAGGTTCAAGTGTATTTCATGTTTGTCTCATTGACAGATAGAGCCTACAGACAGGTATACAGACAAGTGGAGCAGGCGGCAAATTGATATTAAAGCTGGTTCATATCAAAACAACACGAAATACAGCCCTGAGATGTAGGCTACTATATTAAAGATATGGACAGAAGAGGACTTACTTGGATAATCTTAAGAAAGCAGAATTGGATGAGACCCTTGTCTATGAAATCCCCATTAAAGTCTCCAGTTGCCTGGAACTCCTGGAAGACGTCCCTCCAATAGCTTGCGTTCTGTCTCCTGTAGATCCCCCACCAGCTTTCGATCCGTTGATTTGCTGTACTGCGTCCTTGGAACACACACGGCCCATGCACAACGCCAGTCTCATCTTCTCAGAAGAAGTGTTGCAGCCTGTTAACATGGACATTTTCAGTTCCCAAATTCGATCGGATTATTTTTGGACACCCCCCAAGTCCTGTGACTGCATTCATGAAGTATGCTGTGATGACTTTGGGGTTACTATTGGAAGAGTTTGCTTGCATCCAGATTATATGACGCGAAAACCCATCAATGCATCCATTTATTCCAATGCCGAAAGGGGTCAGCTTGTCATAGCAGTCCATATGCCATAAATAATTGGGCCCTGGGACACTATAACATCTTCTCCGAAGTCTTGTTCCTCTCCGTTGCTGTACGCCCTCTGGGTCAAGATGTGACTGAACCTCCTGAACCATGTCTTGAGTAACACGCAGTCCAGCCAATCTGCACCTCTCGTGCATCATTCGGTAACCATGAAGACGACCCGGTCCTCTTATCTGGTTGCTAATGAAGTTAACAATCTCAGCAGGATCACTAAATGGGCTAGTCTTCTCCTTAAATGACGAGGACTAATTTGAATGCCATCTCTAACAGAAAGGCACAATGCAATTTCTGCCTGTGTTAGACTTGATTGTAGTACATCCTGATGCGTTGATCAATAATATGATCTGCCATTTTCACTTCCCTGGGACACACCTGGACCAGATAGTGACAGCAGCTCTTGTAGGCTGAAATCAGGACGATAACATTAACCAGCATCAGACTTGAACATTATCCCACAAAAATAAAGTAATGCTGTGCCACAAACCATAATAATAAACCCAGTCACATATCAAAGCACTATTAAATAAATTAATAAACGTTTAATTACGTTTCACATTACATTGCTAAGTTAACGTTAGCCTACATTTACGTTACCTTAGCTGAAGCAGCCGGATATATAAGAGTTTGTCAGCCTCCCATCTGCTAACCGGTAGCCCCTAAACAAAACCAGTCAACTAATAAAGTGTACAAATGTGGCGCACATGTGGCTACAGCTACAGCCAGTGGCGCTACGGAAGCCGTTCGTGGCAGCGCATTAGTTTAAATTCAAGACGAACACACTATTAATTAATTCGTTATCTCGATAAAACGATCTTTGTTATGTCGAGATAACAAAAAAATGAATTAGTTATCTCGAGAAAACAAAAATTGTACTTGCGCATTTTTTCAACTATTAAAATTCTCTGGATAACTTTTCGTCATGAGGGTCAACAGATACTACCTGCAAAGATTCAAGAAAGAATGTAAAACACATGAAAAATGCATAATTAAAAATGGCTGCCTTCCGGTTGGGCGTAGCCAAAGAATTTCTAATAAGGGAAGAAGTTCCACTCTCTCGTTACTTCCGGCTTCTGAACTGGTTGCAGTTCCACCAGAGTTCCACATAGGGGGCTCTCACAGGCCAGTGCATAATGAATGGGACTCCATACCCCTCAAAATCCACTTTTCTCAGGATATAATTTTTTGTCTAGTAATTTGAATATTGCATTCGAAAGGGGAGGCTAAGAAAATATACACTACTGGGTGTTAAATTTTTTTAAAGTAGCTTTTTTGTTCTAAAAAGCCTTTTAAAATGTCAATGACGTCATACACATATACGGCCAGAGATACTGCTTTACGGCAAGCTGAGTCACTTCCTTTGTTCTCTCGAAGCATCGACAACACAGCTGACAGGTTAGGCTCTCCCTGTTAATACACGTGCTAGAAAGAGGTTTGCTAATGTTTTAAAGACCACGCCGAAATATTCACTTTGACATTCTGGTTCTGCTTTGGATGCCGTCAAGCGGGATCTCCGATCGTAATCAGTCCTTCACTGACCAATCAGCATTCATTAGCAGAATGCTAGCGTGTTATGGGCAACAACGACTCAACCTGTAAGAAACCAAAAGGACACAAGTACTCGTTCATTCAACTTTTGACCTACAATCCATGTTGAACTTGCAAAAACTACAATCAAATCTGAGATTTCTGAACGACAATCAGGCGAAAGAGACAAATTTAGCCGTCTAGCTCCATAGAGTCCCATTCATTTAGCACTGGACCGCGATCACCCCCAGTGGAACTCTGGTGGAACTGCAACCAAATTTGGTACAATGGAGCTGAATAGGGAGTGGAACAGCTTTCTGTAGACGGGCTTTGGCGTAGCTAATGAAGGTAAATGGGAAATATGTCCGCAACGATTAGAGCAATATGGGTATTAAATATGGTGAAGATCGGAGCAACTATGTCCAAGTTAAGGCCTTCCAGGCATTAGTGGGCGCTATGGAGCCCACATACAGGTTTGGGCCAAATCGCTGTACAGTCTCGCAAAGCTCCCAGATGTTTATGTGGGTGCCATGTTTTGTGAGTTTTCGTATATATATTGAGGCCGTCAAAAATGTGCCCAATGGCTAAAACCAATTAGGGTCCCATAGGCCACGCCCACTTGGACCAATCAGTACCTTACTGTAGGGGTGGCCTCATGAGTGGCCCTAAATGGTACCCTTAAAATTTTGTAAAAATCAAATGAGCCGTTCATGAGCTATAAACTTTATGTACTTGTAGCGCCCCCTAGTGGCCAATTTTCGTAAAATGTGTGGGGCATCTCCAGAGGGTCATGGCAAACAAGAATCTTAAGTTTTGCGTTGATAGCAATAATTTTGGTTGAGATATGGCAAAGTTGGTGTTTTCATACTTAGCTACACACATTTGTTTGTGTGTAATATGTGCAATTTTTATCCTATAAACATTATTTGGATAACTTTTTGTCAGGTCCGTCTGGAGATGCTACCTGCCAAGTTTCGTGCAGATCGGTCGCACGGTCTAGGAGGAGTTTGGCAAAGTAGGTTTTTGATAAATCGCGATTTTTCATGCATAAAAGTCAGGCGGAAATGGACGTGGCCTATATCAGAAGATTCAGCTCGATCCAGGGAACGCGAAGATATATGGTTTTTGAATGTGCGATGTACAGCTTGGGAGTTATAAGGCCAAACGTGTTTTTTTTCTACAATAGCGCCACCTAGTGGTGCATATGAGTAATTATTTTGAATTGTTGCAATTTTCACCAGTTGTGACGTGTGCAAATATTTGTGCATTTTCGTGCATTCTAACCCCCTCAAAAATGTGACGAAGGATAATCTTATGAAAAACAATAGGTTCCTTCGCACTTTCAGTGCAAGGCACCGTTGCACTTTTGTGCTCGGGCCCTAACTAGCAAACCCGCTTTAAAAACTAACTAACTAACTAAACTAAACTGAATTTAAAAACAAAAAGTCAAAACGAAATAAAAAATAAAAACTAATGAAAAATGCAAAACTATAATAACCTTGGTAGTGATTGGGCTCGTTGCCAGGGAGCTCCATAGCGCCCCCTAACGTGCACCTTAAATTGGAAAAAAGTAATAAGTTAATATACCAACTTTTGAGGGAACATAGGTCTTATCTTCAAGTCCATGGTGCTATTTTTAGAAAAAATTACAAAATTCTATAATTTCCGAAATATTGGTTTTCATGTAAAAATCTTCATTTTACGAACACTTGTTTGAGTACTTTAGGATGCATGAAATCTCTCAAGATTTTGCAGCCATGTGCACAATAGTAAACTCTTTCATCTGAATTCACATTTAGGCTTGGGAGTGGTATGGTTGCTCTATAATTCCCCCTAATTGGTTTTAGCACTTGGGCACATTTTTGACGGCCTCAATATATACAAAAATTCACAAAAATTGGCGCCCACATAAACACCTGGGAGCTTTGTGAGACTGTACAGCGATTTGGCCCAAACCTATAAGTAGGCTCCATAGCGCTCGGACATAGTTGCTCTGATCTTCACCAGATTTAATACCCATATTGCTCTAATCATTGCGGACATATTTCCCATTTACCTTCATTAGCTCCGCCCAACCAGAAGGCAGCTATTTTTAATTATGCATTGTGCATGCATGTGTTTTACATTCTTTCGAACTCGTCCTAGGTCGTGATTTCAATCTTCTTGAATCTTTGCAGGTAGTATCTGTTGACCCTCATGACGAAAAGTTATCCAGAAAATTTTGATAGTTGAAAAAATGCGCAAGTTACAGCAACTTCCTTTCTAAACAGGAAGTTGCGTTATCTTGGCAACAATTATTCCGATTGCCCCGAAACTTGAGAAGGTTGTTCGTCATGGCCGGTTTAGCATCTGTGCCAAACTTGGCGTCAATCAGCTATTAGATGGCGCTGTTTTCATTTTTTTTAATTAATTAGCAAATTCGCTTTGAGCGAAACCTACTTTTTTTAACTCCTCCTAGAGCGTGAGTCCCATCTGCACAAAGATTTACACGTAGACTCAGTGGACCCTCATGACAAAAATTTATCAAAAGAATTTTGATAGCTAACATAATGCACAAGTTACAGAGGACCAACTTCCTGTAGGGGGCTGTCAAAACAGGAAGTTGCGTATCTTACCAAGATTTATTCCGATTGACACCAAACATGACACAGTTGTTCCGCATAGGGGCTTGAGCATCCATGCCAAATTTAGAGTGAATCGGCCATTAGATGGCGCTGTTAGAATTTCTTTTAATAATTAGCCACATCGCGATATATGGGAAACATACTTTGTGTAACGCGTCCTGGGCCGTGAGTCCAATCTGCACGAAAACTTGGATGTAGACTCGGTGGACCCCATTGTTTTAGCTATCAAAATTCTTTTGATAACTAAAACAATGCGCAAGTTATGGAGGAACAACTTCCTGTAGGTGGCTGTTAAAACATGAATGGTTGTATCTTGGCAAAAGTTATTCCGATTTACATGAAACTTAGAATGTGTGGTCTACATATGATGTTGCGTCTGCCAGTACCCCCGACTGCAAGAAGGCGAGGGCCCGTTCATCGCTGCTTGCAGCTTTAATTATTATTATTATTGCATCTGACAGTTTTTCAGCACTTTCTAGCATTAGAACAGGCAGATCATCATCTAGAACAGATATCATCAATAAAATATTTATTATATTGTACAGAATGCAAATTAAGGGTATATTTACAAGTTTCATTTGAGTTCCTGCCCATGCTGATGTGGAGGGAAATGAGCAGGTGGATATTCTGGCCAAACAAACACTTAAGATTACATATGTAGACCTACAGGTCCCAGTGAGCAAAGTGGAAGTTAAATCATTCATCAGGACATATGCACAAATAGCATGGCAGGAGTATTGGAACATTAGTGAAACAGGAAGGCATCTTTACAATATACAAAGACGTGTTAGTGATGGGAGGAAGGTGGGCTTTAAATGTAGGGAAGAAAATATCATTACTCGCTCAGAATTGGCCATACAGGTCTTAATTATTCATTACATAAAATAGGCAAACATTCTACTGGAAAATGTGCATACTGTCACCAGCCAGAAACGGTTGAACACATTCTAATTTATTGCAAGGAATACAACACCCAGAGAGAGCACCTTTTTCAAACACTTTGTAAGGCAGCCCACCACACCTTTTCACTGTGTCTAAGAGAAATTGATTTAGTAAAGAGGATTTAGGTTGGTTTTTTTCCTGCATTTATCTCTCGTGCACACTCCAGTCCAGTTGGTGGCGGTAATGTACCTTTAAGTTGGTTTGCCAACCGCCAATAAACCATAAAGAAGAAGAAGAAGAAGAAGAAGAAGAAGAAGAAGAAGAGAAGAAGGCGCGACACTTAAACAGACACAGACAGCCAGGTCGCCTCTTTGATGAAACCGCAGCAGTGTATACTGGAGAGAAACTAAAACTAAAGTATCGATCTCATTACACTGGTATTGATCAATATCAATACCAACGTTGGTATTGATATTATCGATATTTGGATCGATCCACCCACCACTATCGTATAATTATCTTGTAGTTTTTATGTCCTCTTTTTCTCCAAAGTTGAACGCTCCTGTTGTCCTTTGTCAGTGGTGTTGTAAAACGCATCACTCGAACTTCTGCCCATGAAAGTCGCTGGACTACACCATTTTGTAAACATAGCCATACTGAGCAAACAAAGAGAGTTTTGTGGAGCTGATCATTTGGCAATGGCTTAAATGTAATGGACGTTAGTTATGTACGTTATAGTAGGGCACTATAGCTTTAACTAGTCATTTTGGTGCCTAAACTTAGCTGTCGTCGCCACAGGACAGTCCCCTTTTGTCAGCTAAATGTAACTGTAAAGATAGCTAAACGCAAAGAGGGAGAGAATTTCGGCAGGGAGAAGATTTTTAAACAACGCAGGTAACAGAGATGTAACGTTACGGATGGCTGCTGTCGGCCAGTGTCTGGCCGCCTAGGGTCTGATATGGTCTGTTCCCCGACGGATCATTACACGTTATGTTACTGCTGTTAGCGCCGTTAGCACCCGGCGCTGGAGTTTGTACAAGCTGGGTTTGTGTTGCTGTTACGATAGTGGCTGGCTGCTAGCTTGCTGGGGGCTAACTGTGGATGTGTCCCCAGGGCTATTGTCCGCTCTCATATCGACTAAAGTCGATTAGTGGCGGGGAATGAGGCAGATTGACTAGGGTAGGCTAGCTAGCTTAATTAGCATTAGTCGACTATCTATACAGCTAAAGTTACATGGCAAACTTAATCGTGGGTTAGCCCATTGCTGTTAACCGTGGTCAAAACAATAAGTAAAAATAACTTCATGAGCTTTTTGACGGATGTTGTAACCTTATAACGCTACCCACCAAGCATTAGCATGAGCTACTTGTCAATGTAGCACACTGTATTAATGTTAAGATGGATGGATTAATATTGATGATGCTGTGTGGCAGGAAAAAAAGAGTACTACGGTTAGTGAGTATAATTCTTTCTGTGACATTGTATGATTTACAATTACTCTCGAATGTATCCTCTGGGTTCCCATGTTTTGACGGAAGTTAGAGTAACTAGAGGGGTCAAAGGTTAATATGACTCCACTGCCCTTTTTATTGCTTACTCTATTTGTAACCCTCACTTTTTTTCCTTCACCTGTTCCAGTTCCCGTTCATAAATGTTTGTTATATGTACGTTAATAAATATTTTCATTCATTTGAGTCTTTTATTCTGCAATGGGACACATAGCCAGTCAGTCCAGGAAGATGGATAGATGGATCAGCAAAGCTTGCTCCCCACCACAGCATGAAAATCATACTCTGCTGTAGAAAACTTTGTTGGCTTCAAAAACCTAAAATGGTATGCTTTACTTTGTGCTCATATAGTGATATAATCTTACAATAAACTAAACTTTCAAATGAAATAAAATAGACTGAGTTGCTTTTACAACTCAGTCTATTACTCAGTCTGGTTACAATAACACTGTAACCAGGGGTTAAAGTGGTGGGAACACTCCGGAACAGCATTCTGGCACCTTTGATTAACAAGTAAATCTAACTGGCAGTTTCATACATTAGTGTTTCTTGTTCTTTAAAATAACGCCAAACATCCATTCCAATACTTCCCCTATTCAATGACAGAATACGGAAGTGCACCAGTTCAGGCAAAAATAAGGTAAATTAAGAAACTAGATAAACCGTTCGTGGCAAAGCCCCATTCATTCCAATGAAAGTTGCTTAGTGGTGCATGAAGCAGTCATGGAGCTAAAAAAATACCAGGATTTTCCGATCTGCTTCCGCATTGTGCAGTCCATGACATCATGACAGACATGCGCACTAGTGACAGTTTGTTTGCGTTGTCATAGCAACACCGCACGTTCATGAGCTTGTCTCTGGTGGATACAGCAAGTATACATGGAGAACTTCCTGTTCATTGTTGAAAATATTCACTAATGTCAACGTGCTACTAGCTACTGCTAACATTAGCTACTAGCCGATAGCCGGAGGCAGTTTGGGACGTTAACAAAGAGTCCATCATGTTTTTTTAATCCTCCGTGTCCTCCTTGGCTACTAGCAACTGCGTGGCAGAAGAAACTACGCACTATAGCTTGAAATAACTCTGGATTCGGCTATTAGTGCATGTTACATAATGGTACATAAACAATGGTTTAAATAAGGACTATTTAAGTGTTTGGACTGGTAAGTTGATGTCCCACAAAAAAAGTGATATATAGAAGTGTCTTTGGCCATGTAAAGTCTATGGGAAAAGTCTTTCTGGGCCAGAGGGTTGCTAGACGTTGCAATTCCACCGTTGGCTGTAAGCCCATGGTTGCTTCAAAGCCTGGCGCTGTTCCTGGGGGCTTGCCTCTAACAAGCAAAGAAAACAGGCTACACCCTCCTAAAACCCAGATGGCTGCACCTGATTAGACGAAGGCATCACATTTCAAAACAGACCAAAATGGCGGCTTGTTTGGAATATGATCTCTTATTTTACGAAAATAATTCACCAAAATGTGTTTCTGAAAACATTTTATGTGAGAAACTGTCTTTATTTCAGATCGACAACGGTCAGTTTAAAAGACTTGTGAGCTTATGAGAGGGCTCGCCCACTTCTCGACGCCCTGCTTCTCCAAAGCAGTGTTGCCAACTCTTTTTCAATAGAAGTAGCTAGGTCCAAAAGTCGCTAAAAGTAGCTAGATTCCCTCATACCCTCATTTGCATATCGGTGACGTCATTACACAATAATTTGCGTAAAGCTTAGTGGTTGTGTCAGGTGCAGCGAGTCAGAGATCAAGAGCAAGATAGATAGAAAGAAATAGAAATATTTAGCCAAATAATCACAAACTCACTACAGGAACTTATAATATATTATAATTATTACTTAGGAATATTTTAAGTAAATTTACAGAATTAGGCTGGCGCTGTGCTTTCTGCCTCACAGAAGTTTAATTAAATTGAGGTGGTGTTTTATTGTCTAACACTGCCATCTAGTGGCGAATACACACCATTAAATGAATATGTATGCTATTGTACTGTATACAAGCTACATTTTTGTAACCTAAGCCTACAAAATGCCGATGTTAATATTGTCACTATAAGTCAATGTTATTTCTTAAGCCCAATTCAGTAAATATTTTGTCAAATTAAACAAGGTAAATTGAGTGGGGAAGTGTTTTCTCTCTTGCAATTATATGTTGGGTTTCCCCCCCTCAGAAAATTATGAAGTGGTAGCACCCAAATTTAGTTTGTGTTAACAAGTACATTTTATATGTCTTGAGACGTACAAACGCCTTCAAGGACCATTCAGGCACAAAACGAACCTAGGGGTTAATAACAGATGTGTACCCACTCGATCGCTCTCTGGGACATGTTTTCATGCTAATCGAATGTGTTTGTAGCTTGAAACAAGCTAGCGCGGCCCGCTGATTAGCTTACAACGCTAGTATTCGGGGCACAGGGAAAATAAAAACAAAACGCTTATACCACTAAAAAGTTTCTAAAAAAACTAAAAAACTAAAAAAACTTCAACGGTAGCATAATGAGGGTCACTAAATGTTAACCGAAGCATTGACAACATTGTAAGTGTACAGACAGTTTATTAAAAAGATAGTTTGGAAAGACGGCGGCTGCCTGTATACGAGAACGCAACTGTCTTTAAAATCTATCTTTTTAATAAACTAAAAGAGGGCTTAATGTAGAGTTTGTTTTAAAACAGATTCAAAGAGTGTTAGTATGTAGTCCTCTACAGACACTGCGGGAACGCATGATGGGGCTTCAAAATTTCTGCCGGGTAGGGACTCAGTTAAACTGTGTAGACTGTGAGTTAAATTTCAAAACAAAACGTTATTCTAAATTTGTCACAGTACAATGTAGTGAAATTCCATTACTGCATAACCCATCCTAGGTATTAGGAGCAGTGGACAGCAATATACAGTACAGCATCCAGGGCAGTGGTGTAATCTAATGTATTGTAGTGAGTATACTGTACTGTATATATATTGGCCATAATCTACCTTTTAGGGGTGGGGGGTCATAGTGGTGGGTCTGAGTGTCCTCCACCAGGGAAGTTATAAGCATCAACGACTTCATTTCCTGCATTCTGACACACTTTTATGCACCAATTTACAGTAGAAATACCTTTTATTAAGCCTGTGTGAAGATGAAAAACACATGATATTTCAAAATATTTCAAAATTATAATGGAAAGTATGTTGTTGCGTGTCCTGGACCCCCTGCAGTTTGCCTACAGAGCCAATAGGTCTGTAGACGATGCAGTCAACCTGGCCCTACACTACATCCTCCGGCACCTGGACTCCGCAGGAACCTACGCCAGGATCCTGTTTGTGGACTTCAGCTCTGCCTTTAATACCATCATCCCCGCTCTGCTTCAGGAGAAACTCTCCCAGCTTGGTGTGCCTGACTCCACCTGCAGGTGGATCACTGACTTCCTGTCTGACAGGAAGCAGCATGTGAAGCTGGGGAAAGACATCTCCGACTCACAGACCATCAGCACCGGATCCCCTCAGGGCTGCGTTCTTTCTCCTTTGCTCTTCTCCCTGTACACCAACAGCTGCACCTCCAGTCACCAGTCTGTCAAGCTTCTGAAGTTTGCGGACGACACCTCCCTCATCGAACTCATCTCTGATGGAGACGAGTCCGCCTATAGGTCAAAGGCTGACCACCTGGTGAAGTGGTGCAAGCAAAACAATCTAGAGCTCAATGCTATAAAGAAAATGGAGATGGTTATGGACTTCAGGAGGAACTCAGCCCCACCTGCCCCCATCACCCTCTGTGGGTCCACAATTAACATTGTGGAGTCTTTCCGCTTCCTGGGAACTATCATCTCCCAGGACCTCAAGTGGGAGCTGAACATCAGCTCCCTTGTCAAGAAAGCACAACAGAGGATGTACTTCCTGCGGCAGCTGAAGAAATTCAACCTGCCAAAGACAGTGATGGTGCACTTCTACACAGCCATTATTGAGTCCATCCTCACATCCTCCATCACCATCTGGTACGCTGCTAGCACAGCCAAGGACAAGGGCAGACTGCAGCGTGTCATTCGGTCAGCTGAGAAGGTGATTGGCTGCAATCTGCCGCCGCTCCAGGACCTTTACGCCACCAGGACTCTGAAGCGTGCTGGAAAGATTGTGGCTGACCCCTCCCACCCTGGCAACAAACTCTTTGAGACACTCCCCCCTGGCAGGAGGCTGAGGTCCATCAGGACCAAAACCTCACGTCACAAGGACAGTTTTTTCCCCTCTGCCACTAGCCTTATTAACAAGGCCCGGAAACCACCCTGACTCTCTCCACACCACCTCTGGCTCTACATGCCACTGTACTTAATCTGCTCTTTTTATCTTAATTCTTACTCTCTTATTTTTAATACATTCTGTGTGTGTGTATGTGTGTGTGTATATATATATATATATATATATACACACACATATATTTATACTTAAATTGTTTGTTCTGTTTAACCTGTTTGTTTAACTTATTTTAGAGAATGTATGACATGCACCTACAACACCAAAACAAATTCCTTGTATGTGTAAAAAACGTACTTGGCAATAAAGCTTTTCTGATTCTGATTCTGATTGAGCATTTTTAAGTGGGTATATGGAAATCCTGGAGCCTTCTTAGTGGGTATACTGCGTATACCTGCGTATCACGTAGACTACACAACAGATCCAGGGGGCCACTTGGGGTTTAATGTCTTGCTCAGGGACACTTTGACATGTGGCCGGAGGAGCCGGGGATCAAACCCCTAATCTAGTGGGTGAGGGGCAACAACATACCTCCTAGCCACAAGCCGCCCCGACATAGTTTTTGTGCATTGTAGGAAACCGTGTCTGGCTTGTGTGAATGTGGGAGTCTTGAGAGAGTAAAAGATGTTTTCCTAGAATGTAGGTAATAATAATAATAATAATAATAATAATAATAATAATAATAATAATAATAATAATAATAACTAGGGCAGAAAGAAAACTATTCTTTGTTAGGCTGGCAGGACTTGGAGTTTAGGCTTTTTCTGTTTTATCTTTGTTTGGACATAGTGAGAAACATCAACTGATCTCCAAAGCAGTTCCTATATGACACAGGACTGTATGTAAAAATGTAGTTCACACTTTGACCTGTAGAGATCAGTAATACGCTTAGCGGCGTCTACACTGCCGGAATCCTACAAGAAGAAGAAGAAGAAGCCCCCTGGAATGAACAGGGTTCCGCTTCGAGCGCTGCATCAGCTGTCTTTATACACCCATGGTGTCACCTTCACAGTATTCATTTAGTCGCTGCGAAACGTTTTTGGATATTGTGGGAAATGAACGTCAATGTCCTGACACGATCCTGACATGCGAGACAGGGGTGCAGGACGATGAGACATTGGTATGTAACTGGATTTATTTTCTATGACATGATGGCATTTCACTTTTAGTTTGCATGAATGTAAACTGATAGCTGGTTCAACCCGTATGTTATAAAGTAATAAGTTCAACCTGTTAGCTATGTGACGCTAACTGGCAGGCTATAACTTTGAGCTGCAGTAACGTTTACATGAATTTACATTCACTCGTGTTTCCTGTTTATGGTATTACAAAGGAAAATTGTGATCGGAACTGTATCATTCAGTCTAATCAAGTTTATAAGAGGCAATAGGTTAATTCCATTTATTATTATTATTATTATTATTATTGTTATTGTTATTTATTAAACTTTACATCGGTAACTCCGAAGTTGTAGGAGATGTGATTGTGAACCGGGTAAAGTTGTTTTTCTTTTCCAAAACGTTACTCAAGAGAGGTTGCGCGGCTCTTCCGGGGTTCTTCCCGTGTAACTTTAGCTCCGGTGTTGCGTGTCCCTACTAGTTTTAAACTAACTGGTTTCCGTGTCATGTGTTTACCTAACAACAGCAGCAGTTGTGGCCTACCTCTGTGTCCAGATTCGTCACACAATCCCAAACATATTAATGACCCAAGACCAGATGTTACCTGGATGCTGACGTAGTAAATGAATAAGTGACGGCCAGCAACTTCGGTAAAGTTAGAAATATATTCACAGATTTGAACTTCCGGGATCTGTAGCGAAATCTTATTATATCACAAACGACGCATCATTCCTACCGTAGTAAGGTTAACAACGAGCTACAAACTAATTTTCATCAAAACGAGCCGTCCTCCAACCTGGAGAAATGACATTGGTCTCTACGAGCATCCAGCAGTGAGACGGCAGTAAGACGAGTGCTAAGGGACCGTCTACAAACTACAACACCGAAAAGAGATACAAAAAAAATATTTATTAATTTAATGATTAAATAAGGTTGTGTCTTCAAACGTACCTCAATTATAACTTGTCTCCTGCTAGTTGTACTACAGCACTTACTTTTCAAAAATAACATTATCTTAAGGTCTGATATGCTGCCACAAGTGTAAATATTGTGTGTGTCCTTTACCTTAGTAATAAGACACAACAAAAAAAATTGGGACACTACTAGACAATATTTTATGGATCATGGTCAGCCTTGACATAACACGAGACTCAACAGGGAGACAGGTTGAGCTCAACAAATTGTGACCTACCTATATGAGACCTATGGCCCAAGTTCAGAATGACTCTTATTAATTTATTCTGTGCTGTTTGCAACCTCCCTTTAAGTCGGTTTGTTAGGCCTTCAAACCAGGAAGTACATGCAAATTCAAAATGATTTAAAATTAAGGCGTCAGCTAAAATGATCATTGTCTAATTATCTAAAAATTTAGAGTAAAAAATAAGGATATTCATAATTTTGGTAAATATTTTTTGCCAAAAAAGATCTAATATCTATCTATAAATTACAGGAACGTCTGTCTGTGTGTCTGTCTGTGTGTTATGCGCATATCTCACGAACCGTTAGTAGCCAACATGTACTATACTCAAAGTTGTTGCTAACCAGGGTCTCGCCCAAATAGCGGTTATGTTGCATTCAGTCTGGGCCCACATCCTTGGCTGTCCACTAACATGGATCCTATTGTTCTCCTATAACATCAACAGTTAGCTTCACCTGTCAGTGGGGCTGCCAGTGGACTAACAAACTTAGCCTCCCAGCTAATTCATCCAGGGCTGAGGTTTGGGTTTGCAGCCTCGTCCATGTTTCCCGGAGCCCTTTGCTGTGGCAGAGACGGTGCATTGGATGATACGTTGTGCCGGAGATGAGGCGACATCCCGGCCGTCAGCGGGGACATGATGGCGGCTCCTGGCAGTCCAGCAGCTTGCGGTTCGGGGTCGTGCAGCTTTCCGTCTCCTAACTCCGGTGCCCATCACCGCAGTGTAACTGAGAATATCCCCCGGAGTAGTGAGGACCATGACAACATGACATCATCTTCTAACAGCGAGGCAGCGGATGGCTAGATGCCGGGGGATAAGGTCACAGACTTTAAATCAACTTTTAGTATGAAAGGTTTACATTTCCTACATCTTAATGTTAGAAGCCACCTAAAATTGAGGAAATTAGACAACTTGTGAAACAGTCGGAGGTCGGGGTTATCTGTTTAACGAAAAGTTGGTTAGATGAAACTATAAGCAATGAGGAAATTGCCATTAATAATTACTGTATAGTTAGGAAGGACTGGAATAGAAAGGGTGGTGGGGTTTGTGTACGACTATCGTTGAAACGGTAAACCACGGTAAAAATGTTGATGATAACAATTACCGTTTTCATTTAAAATATTATTATCACGGTGGCTTACCACGGTGTGGAAACCGTCTGTTCCCAGCTTCATCCGAGTCTCCTGAAGTTGCCGCGCGTGCGCACTGCGTAGCCTACAGTGCGTTTATTGAAGTTGGAATCATGGGGGAAGGAGGAGATGACAGTGCTCAGGACATTTATCAGCCTTGTAAAAAAAGGCAATAGTAGCACTTGCTCTCTCTCCTGAGATGATGTGACGAGAGTCATCGCTTTGATCTCCTGCCAATTACTCGCGCTCAGGCAGGAGAAGGGAACAGAACAGCAGCTGTAAACAGACTTTTTTTCTTTATCATTCCTTTCCCGTTTTCGGACTTGTTGAAGTAATGTGTGTAGCCCAGAACGTAAGTTAAAACTATTCTGTAGCTTGTTAAACTGTCATGGGTTTTACTGCCTCGTTATCTGTGTAAACATTAAAGCTACATTATTCATATTTAAATAAGTGTTCTGCTACGATGTGGTTTAGCCCGTGTTAAGAGAGATATATTATCGCATTGATAATATTGCTGTTGCTGTGTTTCTTATTGCATAGCTGATAGGTGTGCAGGTTGTTTAATATTACTTGTGCAGCCACGCGTTAATATTCAGGTTGTGTTAGGGAAATTTGCTAGCAAGGTGCAATCGCCAGACTAGCGCTGTGGAACCACGTGCTTAGCTATTAAAGTTTGCTCCGTTATGGACATGTGTGCTGTAATAGATGTGGCTTATTCTCAGTTTGTGTTACTGAGCAATATGTTACATTTATGTAAATTATTACAGAGAAATTAATGTAATTCTTAGTATTGTTTCTTGTTATATGCTGGTGGCTATAACATTTAGTTTTGGTAAATAATGTTTATAGTAAGTCAGATGCTTATTAATGTGCATTATTTGTTTATATTTCAGAACCACGTCCAACTTCACATGTAACGTCAAATACAACTTCATAGTTAACTTCATGTTCGAGTTGTAAATAAATCTTCCTGGATCTCAAAGTCAGACATCTCTGGTTCAAGTTCTTACCGGAGACCCTACAGCGGGCCGGTGTTTCAGTAGCCAGTTTTCAATCGTTTTTGCAAGCCTATTGCATATATTTTTGACACACTGTTACACTTTGTGAAACTATTTCAGCTTGTGTAGGCCTATCAGTGCTTTCTGAACATATTGAACACACTTAGACACACAAAATACAGCGATAATACCGAAAACTGTGATCATTTTGGTCACTGTAGCAGCTCCACTGCTGCAGACCTCTGTTCACAGATACACACAAACACTTGGAGAGGAATATTTTCCACAGCTCTTTATTTAATGACCGTATCAGCAGTGAATTGTCCCACAGTTCACCTGGAGCTCCCTCGCTCCCACCTGGCCCGAGGCTCTCGGTCGCGAGAGTAAGAATTCACTCTGTTCAGCTTATCACACAGTGTCCACGTCTTTTCTCTCACAGTCGGCCATAAAGCTCTTTCTCTGCTTCGGCTCGCTACTGCTTTTAAAAAAAGGGAGCGCATGATTAGACAACTCGCTACAGCTATGACAATCAGTCCCTCCCCGCCTGCTCACCTGAGCCACCACCTCCTCCCCACCCTCTCTCTCCCCACACCTCCACAGTCACTATAACCGTGAGGTTAAATTTTCATACCGTTACATCCCTACTTTTAACTGTAGAGATGACATTGCTAGTGATTTAGAGATTGTTCGGATGGACATATGTTTACCAAAAAACAATCCCATTTTATTTGGGGCTTGCTACAGACCGCCAGGCCATACTACTTTCTATGACAGGTTAGAACAGGTTTTCTTGAGTCTATCAGACAAAGAGAGCTCTGAGCTGATTTTAATGGGGGATATGAACACAAACGTGTCGGGCTGTGCTCATCCTTCCGGCAAAATGCTGGAGGACCTGTGTCACTCTTTTGGTCTTGAACAGCTGGTAAAACAGTCCATGAGGATAAGCAAGACTTGTGAGAGTATTATGGATCTTAGTTTCAGACAAAACAAAAATATCTCAAAGTGGTACTATTACTTACGGCATAAGTGATCATAATATAATTTTTTGCACAAGAAAAACTGGTAAAAAAAACATTTTACTCTCATAAGACTGTACTATCCAGATCATTTAAACATTTCTCCCAGGAAACTTTCAAGATGCTGGTTGATGAGGTGGATTGGTCCGCTGTGGTAAATTGTTCATGTGTTAACATAGCATGGTCACAGTTTAAAGACAGATTTTTAAAAATCATCAACAAGGTGACCCCTTTTAGACAGATCAGAGTTTAACAGCGCTCTAGTGCATGTTTTGACAAAGTTATACATGATGCTATTAAAACCAGGGAAAAAGCACTTAAAACTTTTCATAGAACTACAAATCATGATGATTTTATTTTATATAAACAAGCAAGAAATAAGACTCAGGAACTTATTAGAGATGCAAAATCAACCCACTATAAGAATGGACAGCTCCACTTGTAGGTGGTTTAGGTCTTACCTATCAGGGAGGGAACAATTGGTGGTCTTAGGGGGAGTGCTGTCTGACCCTAGTGTAGTTGAATGCGGCGTTCCGCAAGAAAGCATTCTCGGACCGTCCTTATTTTTAACATTAATGATATGGCAGACTCCTGTTCATGTGAACTATTTTTTACGCTGATGACTCTGCACTTTTAATGTCTCATAAACACCAACCCACTCTAGAGAGTACCCTGAGCTCTGAGCTATCTTCTGTAAACAACTGGCTGATTGACAATATGCTGTCCCTACATTTTGGTAAGACAGAGGCCATCTTGTTCGGCTCAAAATACAGATTGAAAAGATGCTCGGAATTAAGGGTCATTTTGAATAATGTTGTGGTCAGTGCAACAACGTAAGTAAAATACCTGGGTTGCATTCTAGAAAACAACTTGGATGGCAGGAATATGGCCAACAAGGTTCTGAGTAAAGTCACCGGGCTCACAAAGTTTTTAGCCAGAAACTCTAAATTTTTAGATGATTAGACAATGATCATTTTAGCTGACGCCTTAATTTTAAATCATTTTGAATTTGCATGTACTTCCTGGTTTGAAGGCCTAACAAACCGACTTAAAGGGAGGTTGCAAACAGCACAGAATAAATTAATAAGAGTCATTCTGAACTTGGGCCATAGGTCTCATATAGGTAGGTCACAATTTGTTGAGCTCAACCTGTCTCCCTGTTGAGTCTCGTGTTATGTCAAGGCTGACCATGATCCATAAAATATTGTCTAGTAGTGTCCCAATTTTTTTTGTCGTGTCTTATTACTAAGGTAAAGGACACACACAATATTTACACTTGTGGCAGCATATCAGACCTTAAGATAATGTTATTTTTGAAAAGTAAGTGCTGTAGTACAACTAGCAGGAGACAAGTTATAATTGAGGTACGTTTGGAGACACTAACTTATTTAATCATTAAATTAATAAATATTTTTGTTTCTCTTTACAGTTTGTAGACTGTCCCTTAGCACTCGTCTTACTGCCATTTCACCGCCTGGTGCTCGTAGAGACCAATGTTATTTCTCCAGGTTGGAGGACGACTCATTTTGATGAAAATTAGTTTGTAGCTCGTTGTTTACCTTACTATGGTAGGAAAGATGCGTTGTTTGTGATTTAATAATGTTTTGCTCAGAAGTTATTGATCCCGGAAGTTACCGCCAGAAGCCTCGTAGCTCACAGTGTAGAGGCAGGCCACACCTGTTAATGTTAGGTAAAAACACAAAATAACATCAAGTGCACAACATCACAACATCATGTGCGAAGAACAATGTAGGACATTTCACATTCTGATTTAAACGGTAATGTTATTATTAGTCATTCTACAGAAACGCCCAATTTTCTGTCCCCAGGCTTTGAAGAAAGCAAACATTTTAATCATACTTTGTAGTCACATTTAATTTTTATATTTTAATAATGTAGCATGTTCTTTGAATAGTTATACCTACGAGTTTAGCATATTAGCAACATGTGGTTTGAGGTGCTGTAGCTTTCATTTTGTAAAATACATATTTAACTAGAACTGCAAGCAGTTATGACGGGGTCCAAGCCTCCCCGGCGCCAGTCACCCCCGATGCAAGTCGCCCCTGATGATACTCGGAGCCCAC
This sequence comes from Sander vitreus, assembly GCF_031162955.1. NCBI lineage: Eukaryota > Metazoa > Chordata > Actinopteri > Perciformes > Percidae > Sander > Sander vitreus. Next base: position 5,820,768 of record NC_135857.1, read on the forward strand.
GAAAGTGGAGCCCGCGAAAAGGAGAACCCAAAGCACGACGATGGCGAGGCAAAAGCCAGGAAATTGCAAGCTCCAAAGTCTGTAGTGAAATGCAATAGCACATTTCCCATTCATTGAGTAAAAGGCTAAAACGCTTCTACCTCAATTATAGCGCCCCCTAAAGGCCGATCATCACCAAATCAGGTATAAAGGCACAGAGTGGCATGTCGAACAATAATCTCAAGTTTTGTGATGATAGTTTACTGCGGCAGAGATATTGCCATTGCAAATTTCCCATTTAAATGCATTGAGTTATAGGCCAAAACGCGTCTACGTTGATTATAGTGCCCCATAATGGCCGATCTTCGCCAAATTTAGTACAGAGCCTCGGAGTAGGATGTCGAACAATAATACAAAATTTTGGTCCTTGCAGGGATCTGGACCAGTCCTGAAAATGGCACCCCCCCCATCATGTACGGTTTAGGCCGTAGTGTGACTTTTATCAACGGAAGAATAAGAAAAAGAAGAAGAATCCTTAGGAAAAACAATAGGGTTCCACAGCTCCGCTGGATCTGTGACTCCTAATAAAAACTCACTGGTGTTAACGTCATTGGTGTTACTGCTTCTCATGGTAACACCAGTTTTGAAACACATTTAAAATCCATTAAGCTCTCATTTATGTGGATAGATAAAGCCAAAGGGTTAACCAATACTGTAACCTAAGTTTAAATTAAGTCATATTGTTATTCCAAACATGGGCCGTTTCTGTAGAACAGTAATGTTAACGTTACACAGCATTGGGTGTAACGTCTTAGAACTGTCATGGCCAGCATCCCTACAACTTCAGTACAAACTACATGACCTCACACAAACTATTTAAACTGATTTAGTCTCATAAAAGTCTCCTATCAAATTTGATAATCCCAAGAGATCCAAGTGGTGGAAATTATATACTGAAATGGATGATGCCAGTTCTCCATTGCAGCCCATGTTAAGTGGAGACACTCCAGGTGAATAGGGGACATATTTTAACTAACACATATCACTATTACACTTCCCCAGGTGATTATTTACATTAAGACAATATTTTTTTGTATTACTAGTTTTTTGAACTTTTATGTTGAATTATGTAGATAATCAATTAAATATGTCCTAATATGCATAAATAAAGGTGTTTCGGTTTTTCCAACCTGGACCCTATTTTCCCATGCATTGGTTTCTGAATGATTAATGTGAACCAAAATCTCTGAAATCATGAAATGTTTAAAATCTTTGGTCTAGTACGAGAACACTGTATCTAGCAGCAGTGTACGGGCTGCAATGTAACCCTTTAGGATAAATGTTCAGCTGCGTTCTGTTTTTGTTTTTGTCGCTGACAGGCTCAGATTATTATTCTAAGTGTCTGACAGCATTATGGAAAGGATCCCTACAGAGATAGAGTTTTTTGTTAAAGAGTAAGATTTCTTTTTATTTAACATGAAACAGCCCCGAAATCACCATCACCAAACCCACCACACTCTATTGAAATAAACATACTTTTAGCGTGTATAGAGCCAGCATATTTTCAGATGTGAATGGGTGAATTAAGGGTTTATTTCAACCAAATCAGAGTGGTGATTTTTGGAACAGTGGAAGGAAGAACCAAGACGTCTTTTAATAGTTTTATTTTGTTTCTGTCAACTTTGAATGAAGTGTGTTTTACGATGGTACAATTACTGTTTATTTAAAGAAGATTAAAACATGTTCCTTTGGATGGTGTTTTCGGGACATTGCACAATCATCGTCTCACTGTATACTGTACCTTTGCATTTGCAAGTGCATCCTTGTGTGCATTCATGAGATATAAACTAAATGGGGACCCGCTCATCAATACATAGGGCTGCTAGTAGTCAAAAACTGCACAGTGTACCTTTTTATGTTCCTTTTGCACATGTTGTCTCACTTTGCATGCTTACTGTTTTTCACAGAACGGTCCATGACATCAAGACACAGAGGAACAGAAGGATGAGCTCACTGCACAGGTTGGTGACATATTGTTATTGATGCTGAGACTCAAATGTCATTCATGTGCAAACTGTCTGAAGTTCAATGATTGCCTTAGGATTTGTGATGCAGGTGTTAAACAAATCTCTTGTGTATATGGAGCCAGACAGTCTGACACATTGTATAGCTATGCCTGAATACAATACTCTAGGCTTTTTTCCAATTTAAAAATATTTTAATTAAAATCTTAACCCTCTTTATAAATGTTTATTCACATAACTACTACTAACTAGTTTACGTTAAAATAACGGCTTAAAAATTGTGATGCTACAGTGACTTGTAATAGGGAGAATGGTGCCTCTTTCATTTGAATGCCTGTTCTGGCACTGCGTACGTTTCTCTGGTGAGTGGCTACGATCTCCCTGGGGTATACAGTAGGGCTGTTACGATAACCGCATCACCGCAATACTGCACCCCATTTTATTTAACTTTTTGCTGGTGAAAGTTACAGAAGAACAGATGTTGTGTGATATAAAATACAATGAAAGCAATAATCATTGTTATCCTCATCGACTGTCTTCTATCCTATATTTAAGAGATAATGGAGAAAAAAAAACTTAAGAGTCACTTCAGAGCACAAGAGGATCCATTAAATATATGGGGGGTTTCTTTTGTGTGTCAGATTATTATGAATTATTTCGACAGGTAACGTTTAATGTAATAGGCTACACGGTAGGGAAGGCAAAGACATTTCTCCGTTCTCAGCTGAGGTAGACACATTAATTAAGCTGCAGTGTTTACCATTACACATTAGCCTAGCAGCTAGCAGAGTTTCCTTCTGCTTATAGCTTAATCCCAACAAAACTGTACGGTTAAATTTCAGCCTGCATGCACGTTTTCTAGCCTAAAACAGAAAAGCTTATTTTGGTAGAGAGAGCAACAAGTTAGTGGACTGCCGAGTTGCCCTTTCTGCTCAGCTGCTGGACTGCTGTGCTGCGAAGTAAACTGCTTTTTAAAAAATCCGTATGATTTGAGTTAGGTTGTTACTAGCGGCAGCTTTGGCGGAGATGTAATTGCAGGCGGGCCTCTGGGACCTCATCTCCCAGAGTTCCTTTCAAAAAACAAACCGTGTTGACTGTATGGCGTCGTTAGATTGGCAGCTCGCCCGTGCACGATGCCTTCACATGCTCCAGTCCACACTGCAGTTTAGTCTAAGATGAGCTACGAGCTAATACATCCATGAAGATGTGAGCTGTGTGGGGACACGAGCAGCGGTGGAGATGATAGAGCCGGGGAGGCGGCGGCTAGTTTACGTGGCTATCTGTGCTAACACGGTCAACAGGCATAACTCAGCTAGCGGGACCGAGGGGGTCGGGGAGGCACGATGTTTTCTGCAGTTAAGCAGTCTTGTCTGCGTTAGCACTGTTGACTGTGTTAGCACGGTTAGCCACGTAAAAACAAGTGGAGCCAGTGCATGCCCAGCCTGGGTAACGTTGGTGCCAAACAGTGGCAGGCATCTAACCAATGTGACACCAACACCTTACGAACCACTATGGCAAAATGTGAAACAACCTTAGATGATGAAGTGGAGGTTGAGAAAGAGCGGGCAGCATGCACCGCCTTCCCCTTATCTGCCTCACCCTTATCCACCTCACCCAGGGAGGAAAGGGCCAGAGTGCTGCTGCTTTTTCCCATTTCATAGAAAATCCTTAATTAGGTTATTATATTGTTTGAAAATCCTGTCTGCAATGGTTATTGGCAACATCATATACCTATATACCCTGTAAAGCGACTTTGAGTTCATGAAAAGCGCTATATAAATTCAATTTATTATTATTATTATTATTATTATTATTATTATTATTATTATTATTATCATAGATAACCATTTCAAGTGTCCAAGTTTTTCACGAGTCACAACCTCTGAGATAAGAGATTTCCACATGACATCATCACCGATCCACTTCACATAGCTTTCCTGGCTAGCATTAAAAGCGACTGAATAACATCTTCATCTATTTAAAGATGGGAACCTTCCCCAGCAGACAGACAAGTGGGTCTGCTGACACCTGCTGACCTATTGCTGTACTAACACCTGTGCATACAAAACATTTTGTTGCAGTCCCACAAACAATGCATTCTGGTACCTACATGAGATTTACATTTGGGGCAGATCCTGTTCTATACTTAATATAGATATGCGATATGTAGACCTGATGCAAAATGTTATATTGTAACTCCTTATATCTGTTGCAAATTGAAATTTTGGAAGGCAATCGCACAATCTCATCCAACACATCATCTGTTACGCAGTTGAGCAAAACACACCATGATGTTCATAAACATGCAAGTTTACCTAGGATGAAGCTTTATGTCTCAGAATAGAACTTAGATATAAAATCTTTTCGCTGCTTATAGTTGGGAACAATCTAATGGATGCGAATCATATGGGGTTTTCAGCGAGTTGTTCTTCTTATACACCAAGGGTCAGATATGTAGGGGCGTTCTCTAATATTTTCAAATTATCCCATCATGGTTACTCGAGATTGGGCCTCATTCACCAATATCTTCATATTTAAGTTTTCTCTTAAATATGAATGCGGAATGCGGTTGGTTTTAGTCAGGGGTGTATTTTAAGACTGTTTTATTTTCTTTAACCATGCAAGTAAGCAAATAAAGTGTGTGAAGCAGCGAAAATGGGGAGATGTGAAGAGGTCCAGCCAAATAAATAAGATATGAACGCGTCTCACGCTGCCTGGCGGAGGAGTAAACAACGCTGTGGAGAGGCAACTATGATTTAAAAACGGGAATAATAAAAAACCAACATTTTCATTTTCACTTTTACCGGAGGCTGTATTACCGAGGGTCAGCAGCGCTGCGCCGGGCTCTGGGGCACCGGAGCCGGCTTGGAAGCCGATGAAGGATCGGCGGTGCCCCATATCTATGGTAACTAAACTTCACTGGTGAGACAAACGTGTGACGGTCAGGAAGACGTTTTGGCAGGGGGAAAACTGATCAGAAAATGTAACGGAAAGTTGTAGAAATGTAGTGGAGTAGAAAGTATAGATAATTGCTGCAAAATGTAACGAAGTAAAATTCGAAAGTTTGCACTATTGATCAGAATCAGAATCAGAGAATCAGAAAAGCTTTATTGCCAAGTACGTTTTTTACACATACAAGGAATTTGTGTTGGTGTTGTAGGTGCACGTCACACATTCTCTAAAATAAGTTAAACAAGCAGGTTAAACAGAACAAACAATATAAGTATAAATATATATGTGTGTGTGTGTGTGTGTGTGTGTGTGTGTGTATATATATATATATATATATATATATGCAGATTTTGTTCTTAGCTAAGAACAAATCCAAGATAAGAATACATTAGTGAATGTCAGAATCTTCGTAAAAAGTACGTAAGTGGGGTTTAAGAACACATAAGTAAGACCGGTTGGTGAATGAGGCCCATTGATCTGATCAACAGTCTGACAGGCTACATTTAACACGTAATTGGATATTTCATATTATGGATTTGCGGAGTGGCTTTCACTTTCATCAGTAAAACTACACCGACGCTGACGTGCTGACATGTTTCTGTGTTGATGGCATCTTGCTTCGGTAGTGCGCCGCAGTTATATTATTGCAGCTGTTCTCTGCCAATAAACTCAGCTACCATGTGAGGCAGATCTAGGATCAGTTTGAATAATCCACTTTGTGAGGAAAGGGGGTTGTTGACTGTGGGATTGCATGCATTCTATAAAGATTGTGAACAATGCCAACTGAACAAACCTGTGCAATGTGTTGTGTTTTCCAGACAGCTGAGTCAGCTCCGCGGAGCATGGAGGTGGAGATGGAGGAGGGTGGAGGTTTCTCTGTACCCAGCCACTGGCTTCCACTGCAGGACCTTCTGCTCCACTACCTCAGGACCAGGTGCACAACTTGGTTTAAAGCTCGATGACTTGATGATGACAAAATGCTGCTTTCATAAAACTGCAACTGTAAAAAGCTTTCTTCAGTGTGAAAAATACAAAATGTTTATTTTAGCAGTTTAGATTTCATTACGATTTCATTCCCTTGAGTTTTATCAATCAATCGAAGGCTGCAGGACAGTGGTAAACATGACCATAGTGTATTTATGAAAAAAATACTATAATGCCGTTTTTCCGCTGCGTGGTACAGCTTGACGCGACTCTACTCGACTCACTCTTTTTATGCCAGAGGCATTATGTTTTTGTGGTCGTTCCATTCTCGTGAATGTAAAATCTCAGGAACACCTGGAGGGAATTTCTTTAAATTTGGCCCAAACGTCCACTTGGACTGAACTGATACGATTTTGGTGGTCAAAGGTCACCGTGACCTCACAAAACACTTTTTTTGCCATAATTTAAGAATGAATACACTAATTATGACAACATTTGTCACAAATGTCTAATGGGATAAAGTGATGGCATTTTATACCCCACAGGTCAGCCTCACTGTGACATCATAATGTTCTGCTTTTCTGGCCATTATTCACCGCCATAACTCGGGAACACAAGGGGACATTGTGATCATATTTCACCATATATATACAGTATTTGGTCGGATGCTGAATTGGTGACACTTATCTCGGGTGCCAACCTTCGAACTGTGGTGATTGTATAGATGTTCTGGGCTGCCTGGCTGTCAGATTTGTGTGACGCATCCACGTTTTGCCAAGAAATTCTCTTAATAAAAAAATAAAAACAAGATCTGGAAATACTTGAATGAAGGAGATAACCAAAAAGGTTCTTACTAAGTGTAATAGTCATGCAGTGAATCAGTTATGGATTAGTTGAATTGAGTGACGATTGATTATCAGTCAGTTATCATGCAAGTATCAGCAGTATTACTTATTACAAAAACAAACACTTCTTTTAAACCCTGCTTTGGATTATATCAATTAAGCAAAAAGGGTTGGAAGGATTTTAAAGGGTAACCATTTCTTTTCTTTTTTTTTTTTTTAAACGTAGACCCTATTTCCCTATGTTTTTGTGTCTAAGTGACTGATGGGAGCAAATATCTTTGACATTGGTCAGAGTTAGGGTTAGTAGGAGACAGGGTTAGTAATTGTGGTAACAGTTAAAAACAATATTATTAAAACAAAAATAAAGTTATAAAACTTTTTTGCATGATAACAGAATAGGCTATACCATCTATTTCCTGACTGCTTTAGTAACTTTTCTGCTCGTGTCTCTCTTATGAAGCTTCGTGAACCATATTATTAATTTTCTGAGGCCACCAGATGGTACTCTTGGTGTAAAGAAAAAGGCTCAAGGAATGGCAATTCAGTGTGATGTCAGCCCTTAGTAGAACCGAGAGCGCCATCTAGTGGGCTCAGGAAATAAAGCAAGTGGTGTGACTATCACTAGTAAATACACCATTCTTTTCTCTCTATTACAGCAGAATCCATAGAGATCCACAAGAGGAAGCTCTTCCTGTGGTTCAGCCACCTTCCTCGGGAGGAAAAACAGTTTGGCGGGTACTTCAGCCCCGAGACCATGCATGTGGATCCACTGATACTGGAAAGAAAAGCTGCAGAGAAGGCAGGACTGCTCAGTTTTGTTCTCCAAACCCAGCCCCTGTCCTGCCCCTCTGTGACTGTGGAACAGCTGTTTGATCCCACTGATGTCTGGAGGGAAGGCCGGGGGCTCAATGTGCTGCTGTACGGGGCCGTGGGAACAGGCAAAAGTACAGTGGTCCGAAAGCTGGTGCTGGATTGGTGCACAGGGACCACCCTGTCCCACTTCAAGCTGCTGGTTCCTTTCTCTTGTGAGGACCTTGGTCAACTGTCAAAGTAAGACAACCTTCTATTAATCAGTGGCATTTTTCACCGTAGTCTTATGTCACATATATCTGATATCTTGAATTTGGAATCAAGTAATATAAGTCAATTCCCCCAGCATCAGAGCTAATCAACACAATCAAATTATACAATAATCTAGGGCTGGGCAATATGGCCTAAAAAAAAAAAAAGCCAGATTTTTTCACAAAAAAAATCCGATTTAGGATTTAAATTGTTTCCCAGATTTTAGACCACAGTAAAAGGAAACCGCAAGAGATTAGTACAGGTTAAACTATACAGACAGAAGTCAACAAGACACCATACAGACAGCTAGAGCAACAAATAAGCTTTCTCAGTAAGCCATGAGAGCTACAGAAAGCAGCAAGACATTAGCACAGATACACATCAGCAGTATCCACATTCAGTATAAGAAGCCATGCAAGCATCAAAACAAAGCCAAGCAGCACAGACCCGAGCCATCTTCTTCAACCATGCAAAGAAGTAACAAGCAGTAATAAAAAGATGAAGGGAGGCGTTAATAAGATGGTAAAATAGTTAAAATACAAGTTAATTTTTCATACATACCCAAGAAATGCAGAGCGGGCTATATTTGACACCGGGCAAGACATCAAACATAAAACATGTTAGCAGCAGGTCAGCAGTGATAACAACAATAATATAAAATTACCAGGAGATTAAAAATGTTCACAAGTCTGACTTCCCAAGAGGCAGGCCTTGAGACTTTGTGTGAAGTTATGGTAGGTGGTGCAGTTTCTTGTTTCATTTGGTAGAGTGTTCCACCTATTAGAGGCTCTAACAGAAAAGCATGATTGACTAAAGGAGCTGGACCTGTAAAGGATTAGACAGTCCCCTCTCAGAACAGACCTAGTGGTTCTATTGTTAGAAGTTTTTTGCTTAATAAAAGTATTGAGTGATGGAGGAGCTTTGCCATTCAGGATCTTGAACATTAGTCAGGTGTCATTGTATTTGATTAGATTTTCCCAACTAAAGGCTGATTCTGCGTCAAATCGATGGTGTACCCCCACAGACCCCTCTGCGTCGCGGCGAACCCCCCTCCAAGCCCTCCGCCGTAGCTCAACGTGCACCTCCAAAAATGTGTAACTTTGCGTCAAGGCGACAAGGCCGCAAAGACTGTGATTGGTCAACTCGTCCTGTGTGTTGATAGTCGGTGTTTCAAGCAGCCTACTCTGGGGAGTAGCAACGTGCTAGTTCACTGACAAGCTTTGCAAATAAACTCAGACGTATTTTGGTTACAATGACGGTGTTATCTGTTTGTAAAGTGTCTATATGTCAGTAACGTTTTGAAATTAGCACTTCGCCAGCAAGCAGTACTTTGTGGGCAGTTGTGCTAAAATTTGCTTGCTAACATAAACTGGCTGGCAGACACCTCGCAAATAACCTCAGACTTATCACCCCCTAGCATTAAGGATGGTGAACTCCAAAAGGGTCACGATGCCGCAGGAGCGACGGCGTAGCTACGGCGTGGAGTTGATGCAGAAGCATAAAACAGCCTTAAGGATGGCATATTTGTTAAGAATTTTACAGTGGTGATAAGTATTGTTTTTTCTGTCTAGCACTTTGAGGGCCTGTTTATACAGAGAGAGAACAGGCTTGTCATACAATATAGTAGATGGGGGGTGATCATTAAATCCAAATATAATTTTGCTGCTGAACTTGTTAGGCAGCTTCTTATATACCTAAAATTGGCTAGATTGTATTTAGTTATTCACATTACTTTTTTCACTTGTTTTTTGAAAGACCAGGTGGAGTCAAGGATGATACTGAGTTATTTGAAATGAGAGACAACTTGAATATTCTCACCAGACACATATACTTTGTGATCAGTCAGATGCGGAGTGTGTCTTTGTAAAAAACATGCAGACAGTTTTCTTACATTTAGACACAGGTGAAAAATATTCAAGCCACATTTTAGCCTGGCTCCGCCCTCCTACTTACTTCCGCTCAATTTTCATTTCCCTTCAGTACTCGAGAGTCTGGTAGGATCAGGCTAGTTACATTTGTCATTGCTGCGTTAAGTTTAAAAGCTGCTTTTTTGGGGTTTTTGCATGGACGTATATTATAGTATCATCTGCATACATCTGAACTTCACACCCTGTACAAATTGATGGCAAGTTATTTACGTATAAGCTAAACAAGAGAGGTCCTAAGATGGAACCCGCAATTTTCCGCATGGTGGTGCGGCGGGGGGGGGGGAGTGTCAATGAAACGGCCCATTTGTGTGACGTCCTGTTGTGTTCTTAAACCCCCCAACAAAGCACAAGTAGACTTTATATTTCACAATTACGGTCTTCCGTCAGATCGTTTATACATTTCGACGTTTCTAACCGCACTTGAAGGCAGCTTTATTTCACAGGAGAGAGAGAAAGAAAAGAGAAGAGCGAGATATAGCGAGTGCTTTGTTGTTGTAGGAAACATTCAGCTATTACACAAACTCCCAGGCAGTTCAGTGCTTGTGTTTTGTTCTTTACCCTCATAGTGTTTTAAAACTTTCTTGTGGCAGGGATGGAAATTAACTTTATTGTTCACCTGCCAAATCTACCAGCCATTCTTTTTTTAACCGGCAAGTGTGTAATTGCATGTAAAAATATAATATAACAAGATCTATAATACTCAAGCATGTTTATTTCATAAGGTCTTGAGGAAAATACTAACATTCTCTTTCTCTCTTAGCACACACATACAGTGTTTCCACTAGAATGTATAGTCTTTGGATCAGAATAAAGTCCGTTTTACTACTGTGAGTCTGTTCAGCTTTAACGTTACAGATATCACACAGAGCTAATGAACAATTCAGATACATAACACATTTTGCAATGTGCATCTCAACACTTTTTAACTCACTATGACCACTACTACTGTCATTACTAAACATTGTTCCAAAATATGAACAATAACGTTGCAGTCAGTGAGCTTATTTGCTTGCTAAACACTGCTCCAGCACATAGATGGTACCATAGATATATCTATGGTATGGTATGGTATGAATTTGATTTGTAATGATAAACAAAAAAAACTATATTCAAAAAACTGAAATTGGGCATGGGGAGCATGCATCACACTGCTGTAAGTACATTATGTTAGTAATAAAGTGATGAATCCCCTCCCTCATAGAGTGGCTTCCTTAAGGGACCTGGTGAGCAGGAAGTACCTCCACCTGAGAAAACACCCCCTGCTGAGTGGGGAGGGAAACCAGGCCAAGGATGTGCTCTTTGTCTTCAATGGAATGGAGAAGATGAAACTGGACTTCCGAATTGGAGCCACAGAGCTTTGCAGTGATCCTAATGAGGCGCTGCCTGCAGATGTGGTGGTGGTCAACCTGCTGAGGAAATATCTCCTGCCCGAGGTAAGGGACAGTCCACTGTCACTCTTCTGTTTCCCTAGAAACTGTCTTCCACTGTCATATATCTATTTGCTATCCTGAAGTGCAAAAAGCTGCCATGCTGGTTGCTGGTAATGTGGAGCTCATTCTTGTTGCCATGCCACACATAGTTACTGTTAGCTTGGTAATCTGAAGAAAGTAAAAGAAAATGTTGAAAATTAAAATGGACAACTGAAGGCTAGAATGTGCTTTCCAGCTGTAGAAAGCAGGTTCCCTTTCTTAAAGTGAGAATGTGAGTAATGTTGCTGTTCTGGAAACCTTCACTAATATCCAGTGGAGGGCTAGACCTGTCCTAAATAACGGTGAGCCTACATTTTCCTCAGTTCCAGACCTTTATTTTAAACTGACACGGACATTGATGCCATTTTTCGGCACTCAACAGTTTTTAATACTTTTGTTTGTTACCATATAAAAATACAGGGGATCAATGCTCAGCCCTGCAGACTTCCAGCAGCTTGAAGGGAATTTCCCTCCACTAAATTAATACATTTGTGAGTAAAAGTAGGGCTTGACGATATGGACCAAAAATCATATCTCAGTATTTTTAGGCTGAATGGCGAACATGATATATATCTCTGTATTTTCGCTCAGCCCTGCAGACTTCCAGCAGCTTGAAGGGAATTTCCCTCCACTAAATTAATACATTTGTGAGTAAAAGTAGGGCTTGGCGATATGGACCAAAAATCATATCTCAGTATTTTTAGGCTGAATGGCGAACATGATATATATCTCTGTATTTTCTACAAAGTCAAAGCCACATGGGAGATTTTACAAGCACTTTTAATAAAACAGACTGGGATCAAATACAATGCAAAGGGTTTCCTTCCCTGTTTGAAAAAATACAGCTAAAAAAACATGTAAATGAAAGATCTTATAAAATAAATAGTGTAGGAGTGTGAATCTTCGCTGGTCTCACCATTCAATTACCATTATCCTGTCAATGATTGAAATTGATTCGATATCACGATACTTCACAATGCGTCACCTCCTAAATATTATTATATATTGCTACACATGGTTTTCATCAACAAATTCAAGCAGTCAGATATATATGAACTTCCATTTTTATTGTATCTGCTCTTAAAAAAGATACTTCCTGAATGTAGTGGAGTCGGAACTCGATGCAGAATCGTCTAGGTCCACATTGCGATGCATCAATGCAATGATTCATTTCAACACTCCTAAAATAGTCTATATTAAATAAAAACAAGCTTATCTCTCAGAATGCTCCTTTATTTGTTTTCTATAACAATAACTGACTGAGTACAATAACAGGTTTTCCTCTCCTGCAACAGTGAAACTTACGCTGTACATTTACAGCTTGACAACTTTACTGTAAATTCTTCCTCTTCTCCGATAGCAAACAGCCAAATAATAATAATAATCTTAAAAAAGAGGCATTTAATCTATGAAGTAAACAAGCCTGTCTGTGTCTGTCTTCGTGCTGTCTGTCAGGTGACAGACAGAGCAGAGGGAAGACTCGGAGAGTAGAGCAGAGGTTCGCTCGCTTACTCTTCCAGCACTGACCCAATCGGGCAACTGGCTGATTGTATTTACTGGTCCGATATAACTTTTTACCGGCTCCAGGGCATCGGTGAATCTTTATTGTTGGACCCTGTTGTAAGGGGAGCCAGGCAGACAACAGCGGGAGAGTGGGGGCGGGGTTACATGGAGTGTGTGAGAGAGATGCAAACAAATTGTTTCATTCCATATGTAATTTTAAAATAAATCTATCATTTAAAAAGTCTATATACTGCCAAGCACTAAGTAGGAGCAGTATTTCTGTTAAAAAGAATAAGTGTTCTCAGGAGTGCAACGAATCACGAAACTCACGGTTTGGATTGTATCACTGCTGTCACAGATCGGATAATTTTTCGGATTAACTTTGATTTTCATTTAATACTTAAAGAACTGGTAAACCAAGGAACCTTTGCCTATGCAAAAATGGTTACAATTTACATTTGGACCTCTTTAATAACAAAAACTTGATTTCAGTTGTAAAAATAAGTCATTATAAACATTATTTTTTATACAATTTACTTTGAACATTTCGTTATTTATTTAGAACATTTTAGACACCACACAAAATAAAACTCCTCCTTACCTACATCTCTCCTCCAAAACCCGTCCCTGCAGCCTGTCAGCCTGTCACCAGAGCATAGAGAACAACACTGTTGTGTGTGTATCAGAGGAAGTGTAACCACACTGCGACCTGTTTCAGCTTGCCATTAAATTGCAGCAACAGTTGTGTGCATGGATATCAGGTACTCAAATTTGACACCGATTGATTTAATTTGAATCGGTACCCAAAAAGTACAGAGTTCGGTACCCTAACCCTATGCTTTGAACACACTGCATTCATGTAACCGTGGTAGTTAAACTGTATTTCACACTGTAATGGTTAAACTTTGCAATTAACCTGTGTGCCGAGATGAGAGATGCCGTGTTCCTGCCCAAGAAAAATCAATTAAAGTAACTGAGGCGTAACAAGCTTAGGCGTTTGAAAATGTATTCTAAATAGGCTGCTGTATTTTTTTCAGGCCAGCATCTTGGTTACCACCAGACTGTCTGCCCTGGACCGTATCCCACAGAAGTATGTGAGTCGCTATGCACAGATTTGTGGCTTCACTGACCCGGAGCGCCAGCGGGCCTACTTCACCAGCCGCCTCCTGCAGCAGAGTGGAGAGACTGCATGTAACCATGAGGCCCAGTCTGTCATAGAGCTGCTTTACCTCAACCTTCAGAGACAAAGTCAGCTGGCTACAGCCTGCTTTCTCCCATCCTATTGCTGGCTCACATGTGCTACCTTACACTTCCTCCATTTCACCGGCGCCAAGGAACCCATCCGCACACTGACTGGCATATACACCAGCTTCCTTAGGCTCACCTTTGGAGGTGAGGTGCTGGGCACAGGGACAGGGACAAATGTGCCTATACAGGAACACCAGAGTTCTCTGATGTTGTATGTAGTCCGTACAGTTGGGAAACTTGCTTTTGACGGTGTGACATACAAACGCAGGTCATTCTCAGAAAAGGAACTGGAGCAGTGGATAGGAGGGAAGACCAAGACGGATGAGGAGCTACATCAGCTGGCCATGTTCCGGACTGATGTGCTAGACTTCTTTTTGGCTCCCAGTGTAGAAAGCGTTAAGCATTTAGCAGAAGATCCCAGTGAGAGTGATCAGAGGCAGTATGTATTTGCTGTCCCAGCCATGCAGGAGTACCTAGCGGCGCTCTACGTGGTTCTCGGAGAGAACAAGTCAGCTCTGGAGAAGCTGACCAGTCAGGTGTCTGAGGTCATTGGTCAGACAAGTGAGGATGTCAATGCCCTCATTAATATCCTTTCGAAGTTTATCCCCCTCCGAATATTTGCTGTATTCAACCTCGTTAAGCTTTTTCCGAAGCTCTTTGAGAAGATCAGCAGTCTGAACAAAGGCAGCATTGCCAGAACCATGGCAGCTGAGATGTTCCGCACCGAGGATAGCTACAATGAGGATGTCCTGGATCAGGTGGAGAAAAGCCTCCTGGGAGTCCATGGCCCCCAGCCACAGCAGTACAGTAAAGGCCAGCCTTTTGAGCTCTACCCCATCTTCAAGGGTGGACTGTTGCATTATGGTAACCGTGTCCTTCTCCAGCAACTTGGGTGCAGCATTCAGAGCACCACTGTGGCCAAGATCACACATGTCCTTAAGAAGGACCTTGTCAGAGGTAACCTATATCTATCTATATACCTATATACTCCAATTAAAATCAATCTTTCTTTCAATTGAATTTTATTTATAGTGTCAAATCATAACAAATTATCACAGGACACTTTACAGATAGAGTAGGTCTAGACCACACTACCACACTCCACTACACACACCCCATGAGCAAGTTTATTTTTATTGTTTGAGTTATCTAGTATCAATTTAATAAAATCCCAAAATCTTTTAATATATGCCTTTTCAATGATGTTCTTAATGTAAACATTTACCTGGTGCATTATAAAAAGTATTTGCGGGTTACTTCTTGCTTGTACAATTTACAGCAGAAGTTTTCTGAGAATCACTTTTATATCCAAACTAAATTGGTATTGTAACCAATTTTAAAGTAAAGTCAATTTCTCTAATTTGATATTGATTCGGAAATGTAGTCGGGTCCTTGTGGATTGGAATCGATTCGGGAAATCATTGGCATTACCCAGCCCTATTGTCTATACAGTATGCTTTGTTTTCATGTTTGAAGACGTTGAGCTTAC